>NC_053148.1:34705137-35014175 GCF_016808335.1 Panicum virgatum | reverse complement strand
GGCGGCTAGGAGGTGGCGCGGCTCAGGTCTTCGCCCCCCTAGCCCCTCCCTCATATATAGGGCGTACTAATGGGCTTCTATCTCATAGGTCCATTAGTAACCCTATCCCTCTTGGATCAATATCCACTTGGGCCTTTAAACCGTATTGTGATGATGGGCTCTTGGGCATATCACCACAATCTCCCACTTGCACTAGAGACAATCATACATGCAAGCTTTCCAACATTCCAAACCCCTTAAGTGTGTGACCCGTTAGGTTCATGTGTAGGTGGTCGTGATCGAAAATCATTTCCGAATCACAAGTCAATAGGGCACCTAGCAGGGCATAGTGACTCACAAATACACATAAAGATCATATCGCCCGAACCATAGATATACTCATACACCAATCCCTTTGCCACACGATACCAGTCAAGCTCAAAGCGAGATGCGTGCCACCTTTGTGATAGCTCGACCATTCTCTCGATCTAATAGTGGATTCTATTCATAACTAACCTTTAGTCATCATGATTAACTCTTTAATCATTTGGCATGGCCATGCACTTCAAATCCAACTATCTCGAGGGGCCCAGAGATATCTCTCCCGTTATCTAGGAGGGGCAAATTCCATCTTGATCCGCTCACATCCCATTCCATGTTTCATGACATACCTGTAAGCTGCTTTTGTAACTACCCAGTCACGGAGTAGCGTTTAGCAGCCCCAAGATGCACCACTACACACAGTGAGAAACAATGCCGATCTCAGGTCTAAGGATTCAGTAGGTATAACACTCAAGAACAACTGATGGCACATACAAAATAACAATCCCAACATTGTCTTGGAGTGGGTCAATCCAACACCATGTTCACCAACATGTGTCCACATCATTAATCCGATATCTCCATATCCATGATCCGTGAAACATGATCATCAATTAATGCATGTGCTAGTCTCAACGTCGTTGTTGTCCCACACAACGACATAAACTAGGGATAATTTAGAATCATATCATTTTCAACAAAGAGTTTCACGAACAAGTCACATACTTGATAATCAATGTAAAATAATCATCCATGGAACAAATAACAATTATTTATCATTACATAAACATACTCATGACACAAAATCTCCCACGCACACTAGAATCACTGATGTAAGTATCTAATACCCATAGATCTCATGTGCGCCTCATGCTTTGGTTGTGGGAGAGGCTTCGTCAACGGATCAGCAACGTTTGAATCCGTGTGCACCTTGCAAACCTTCACATCACCTCTCTCAACAAAGTTACGGATGAGGTGATACTTTCGCAGTATATGTCTGGACTTCTTAGTTGTTCTAAGCTCCTTTGCTAGTGCAACGGCACCACTATTATCACAATAGAGGACCACTGGACTAGACGCACTAGGAACAACACCCAAGTCAGAAACAAACTTTCTGATCCAAACAGCTTCTTTTGCAGCTTCGGAAGCTGCAATATACTCGGCCTCTGTCGTCGAATCAGCCACCGTATCTTGCTTGGAACTCTTCCAGCTCACTGCCCCACCATTGAGGCAGAAAACAAACCGGATTGCGATTTGGAGTCATCTTTGTCTGTTTGAAAACTAGCATCGGTGTAACCCTTTACAAGGAGCTCATCTTCGCCTCCAAATATTAGGAACATATCCTTAGTTCTTCTCAAGTACTTAAGGATACTCTTTACAATTGTCCAGTGAGGTTCACCGAAATCTGACTGATACCTGCTCGTAACACTTAGAGCAAAGGAAACATCTGGGCGCGTGCAAAGCATAGCATACATGATCGACCCTATGGCTGAAGCATAAGGAATCGTACTCATCCTCTTTTGCTCATCAGGTGTCGTAGCACACTGACTCTTGTTTAGAGTAATGCCATGTGACATTGGCAAGAAACTTTTCTTGGAATCTTGCATATTGAACCGATTCAATATCTTGTCAATGTACGTGTCTTGGCTCAATCCAATTAGCCTTTTTGATCTATCTCTATAGATCCTAATACCCAGAATATAAGCCGCCTCTCCTAAATCCTTCATCGAAAAACTCTTTTTCAATGAGGTTTTAACGGCTTCAAGCATTGGAATATCATTTCCGATCAGTAATATGTCATCCACATATAGGACCAGAAACACAAGTGCGCTCCCACTAGCCTTTTTGTAAACACAAGGCTCATCTTCATTCTTGATGAAGCCAAACCCTTTGACTACTTCATCAAAACGAATATTCCAACTCCGAGATGCTTGCTTCAATCCATAGATGGACCTCTGAAGCTTACATATTTTCCCAGCATTTTAGGATCGACAAAACCTTCAGGCTGTGTCATATACACATCCTCACTTAGATGTCCATTAAGAAAAGCGGTTTTGACATCCATTTGCCATATCTCATAGTCATAATATGCGGCAATTGCTAGGAGAATCCGAATAGACTTTAGCATTGCGACGGGCGAAAAGGTTTCCTCATAGTCAACACCTTGAATTTGTCGGAAACCTTTCGCCACCAATCGTGCCTTATAGATGTGAACATTTCCATCCATGTCTAATTTTTTCTTAAAAATCCACTTACAGTCGACAGGTCTTACACTGTCAATCTGATCGACCAAGTTCCAAACTTGATTATCATGCATGGATTTTAACTCGGATTCCATGGCTTCAAGCCATTTGTCGGAGTCGGGTCCCATCATTGCTTCTTTGTAGGTCAAGGGCTCATCAATTTCCATCAATAATACATGGCGCTCCTCCGTAATAAGGAGGTTGAGCTTGTCAGTAGTGCGACGTGCCCTTATAGACCTTCGTGGGGCTGGTGCCTCAACTACGGGTTGTGCAACATCTTGCACATCCCGTGGATCTTCAGTGGGTGCTGAAACAGTTTCGGGTGTTTCCTGAATTTCTTCAAGTTGCACCTTGCTCCCACTAAATCCTTTTGAGAGAAACTCCTTTTCTAAGAAAACACCATTGCGAGCGACAAACACTTTGCCTTCCGCCTTATTGTAAAAATAATATCCTTTGGTTTCCCTAGGATACCCCACAAAGAAACATTTGTCTGAGTTTGGAGTGAGCTTATCTGACATCAAACGTTTGACATAAGCCTCACATCCCCAAACTTTGAGAAAAGATAATCCGGGACGCTTCCCAGTCCATATCTCATATGGTGTCTTCTCAACAGACTTACTTGGAACCCTATTCAGTGTGAACGCAGCAGTTTCAAGAGCATAACCCCAAAATGACAATGGAAGATCAGCTTGGCTCATCATGGACCTAACCATGTCCAACAAGGTTCGGTTCCTCCGTTCGGATACCCCATTCCATTGAGGCGTTCCGGGCGGAGTTAGCTGCGGAATAATTCCACATTGCTTCAAATGATCACCAAATTCAAGGCTCAAATATTCACCTCCACGATCAGATCGCAGAAATTTAATTGTCTTGCCTAATTGATTTTGTACTTCATTCTGAAATTCTTTGAACTTTTCAAACGATTCAGACTTGTGCCTCATTAAGTAGATATAGCCATATCTACTAAAGTCATCAGTGAAAGTAATGAAGTACTGAAAACCACCTCTGGCTATTGAGCTCATTGGTCCACATACATCGGTATGTACAAGTCCCAACAAGTCACTCGCCCTCTCACTCTGACCAGTGAAAGGCGCTTTGGTCATCTTTCCAACCAAACAAGACTCACATGTGTCAAATGATTCAAAATCAAATGAGCTTAACAATCCATCTTTATGGAGTTGTTCAATGCGCTTCTCATTTATATGACCTAAGCGACAATGCCAAATAAAAGTGGGATTCAAATCATTTGGTCTAAGCCTCTTAGTATTAATGTTACAGATAGATTTATCCTCAAGATCAAGAACATATAATCCATTCACCAATGGACAATGAGCATAAAAAATACCATTGCAAAAGATAGAATAATGTTTGTTCTCAATTACAATCTTAAAATCACCAACTTCTTCCAAACATGAAGAAAAATAATGTTCTTGCTCAAAGCAGGAATGCAATAACAATTATTTAATTCCAAAACTAATCCGGAGGGTAGAGACAAGTGGTAGGTGCCGACCGCCAACACCGCAACCTTTGCGCCATTGCCGACCCGAACGTCCAACTCGCCTCTTGCAAATCTTCTAGTCTCACTTAGACCCTGCAACGATTTGCAAGTGTGAATCATCGATCCAGTATCAAATACCCATGATTCACTAGAAGATAATGCAATATTTATTTCTATAATATTTATACCTGAAGGGGAAGTCTCACTTCCCTTCTTCTTCTTCTTTTCTTCCAAGTACTTCTTGCAGTTCCTAGACCAATGTCCCTTTTCATGACAGTGGAAGCATTCATCTTCAGAAGTAGGGCCAGATTTGGCCTTAGGTGCTGGCTTTAGCTTAGAGCCTAAGGACTCACCACCGGAACTCTTTTCCTTGCCTTTACCTTTGGGATTAGGAGGCGTCCAACGCTTCCTCTTTTTGTTCCCCTTCTGAATCATCATCACATGATTGGGATTCTTCTTAATGCTCTCCTCTGCTGTTTTTAGCATCCCATGCAACTCACTCAATGTTTTATCCAAGCCATTCATCTGAAAGTTCATGATAAAAGGCTCATAGCTCGCCGGGAGCGACTGGAGAATAACATCAGTAGCCAAGTCTTGGTGAAGTTCAGAACCAAGTCTATCCAAAGTCTCAATGTAACCAATCATTTTGATCACATGAGGACTGACTGGGCTACCTTCTGCCAGCTTGCACGCAAACAAGAATTTGAGATATTGAACCTCTCAGTCCTGGCTTGGTTCTGAAACATCCCACGCAGCCCCTCGATCATGGTATGAGCATCCGCATGCTCATACTGCTTCTGTAGATCAGGGGACATGGTGGCGAGCATCAGACAACTGACATCAAGTGAGTCATTGCAGTGCTTCTCATAAGCTCTGCGATCAGCAGCAGTTGCATTGTCAGGAAGATCATCAGGATATGGCTGCTCAAGAACATACTCCTTTTTCTCTTGCCTGAGAACAATTCTCAGGTTGCGGTACCAATCAATAAAGTTTGTTCCATTCAACTTTTCTTTCTCAAGAATAGAACGCAAATTGAAAGCGGAATTGTTATTGGCAGACATGATCTACAACATTAAAGTAAAGCAAGATTTCAGCACTAAGTTTATGTAAAGACTTTCATTGACTGATTTAACAAAAGACAACCTACTATATCAAAGTCATCTTCCCTCTAATGACATATAGTGGTTCAAGATCCATAATCACTAAAATTCTAGTGAGCTTTAGCATCACGGCTAGAAAAGTAGTGATACAGGTAAGTAACAAATTACTAATCACATCTCTATGCGACTCTTGTTTGTTGGGTGGCATCCAATGCCCCGGCCCCAACCCTATGCCTTAAAGCCCAAAACTGTTTTGATAGCTTTGCTGAGTAAACCAATACTATGCTTGTGAATGTCCGACATCCACCCTATACAAAAGTGATAGCTGAGGGTACTCTACTTTGGTAAACCTACCACACAACGATCAAAATTTATAGGTGCAGCTATTGGTAAAAGGCATCAAAAACTCAACCTTTTCTGAGGGAAACTATTCTATCATGATTAAAGCATCCACCATATGTAAAAGCATGAAAAATAGTATGACAGAAAAATAAACATCACAAGCATATAATCATATTATATTGTGAATAGTATGGCCTCTTGCATCACAATGGGCACCATCGCCATGGCTCCAAGGTGACCTCCATTGCCATCCGTCCTGTCTTGTGGTGATCATCATCGCCATCATGATTGAAGCCTCCATGAAAAGATACTAAGCTACTACATCTAATAGCTAGTGAAATAATTACATGAGGATTCAAACATCACAAGTCGACACGCAGGTCGTTATACAATAATGGTGCAACCTCAACCCGGTTGTGTTAACTTGCGACACGCAGGCCGCACAAATCATCACATACATCATCACATGACATTGAGGCCATACCATTCACATCACACCCTGCAAAAACAAGTTAGGCGTACGACGTGTTCTACCAAAGTAGCGCTTGAGAAGCCGCTACAGCGAGAAAGCAACGGCGGTCCCGCGGGTCAGCGGGCGGGGGGTCGAGGGGGGAGCCGCCCCCCGCGGGTCTCAGGGCAGCGCCCTGAAAACCTCACGGAATTACACAGATCGCATCTATGGAATCCCTATGAAAATCTCATCAGAGTGATCGCATCACCTCAAATCCGAGCCATTCATAATGCCTCAATTTTCACTAGGTCAATCACCTTGACCGTGCAAACTTTGCACTTGAGAAGACTGCATCTACACATGACCTTGATCTGTTGGTTCAATCTGCTGACTATGCACACAGTTAGTCCCGATGGTGATTCCAGCCGGTAGGGACATGTCGTATGCATAACAGAGAAAGAACACAAACTAATCTTTTGTCATATGCCGCGCAATCAACTCGCTCCAGTTTTAACCCCTTATGACCAATTAATCTAATCAAACCGTGCAAAAGTAATAGATCCAATCTACTACAACAACATATCACCTATATGCAAAAGATCCAGACCAAAAACTACGCAAGATGGCTCTGGTACCACTGTAGGTAAACGGGTAGGCTACGCTAGCACCACTACCGCATATACCCAAGACGCTTGCGAGTAGTAGATCATAGATCGTTACCACTAGACGCGCAGCGCAGCGGAAGAAGTCGCGCGTCGATGTAGAGGAAGTAGTCGATCACGTCCCACGAACCGAGCTCCTCGTACTTGATCCCAGCAGCCGATCAGCGCAGCAGTCGCAGCAGCGCCTCCACGGAGTCCACACGTATGGGGATGAAACGCCGGGCGTCGGTGTGCTAGCACCGCACGCACGGCAAGGGCGGCGGCCGAGAGAGAGGGAGGGGCGGCGGCTAGGGAGGTGGCGCGGCTCAGGTCTTCGCCCCCCTAGCCCCTCCCTCATATATAGGGCGTACTAATGGGCTTCTATCTCATAGGCCCATTAGTAACCCTAATCCCTCTTGGATCAATATCCACTTGGGCCTTTAAACCGTATTGTGATGATGGGCTTTTGGGCATATCACCAACAGTTTATTATTATGGTTACTGTAATTTAATTAGGGGCCACGAGAAAGCAACTCGATCATGTGTGAACTTGGGCATTAATGATGGGATTGGCCTGTGTGGATGTGTGCGTGTAGCTAGGCCTGACAGTGAACGTGACCACACGAGGAAGGCAAGATCGATCCAGCACGTGTATTGTGCACCATCTGTTCTTATCAACTATATTCTATGATGGTGTTAATTTACTGGATGGCCAGCATGCAGATCAAGAGAATATCATTTGAATTCTTATTTTTTCATCTGTCCGTTCATCATGTCTAATATACTAATATCATACTCCTCTATGGTGGATCATTCTTTTCTGGTAAACTCTTCGGAGCACACCATTGGCTGCGCCGGTCATCCGGACGATCGGACGCGCCACCACCCCTCCTACATTTTCCACCCCTCCTATCATTTCGCTCCGATTTTCAGTAATCTAGTTTGCTTCCATCACCTAAGAGCATCTCCAGCAGTCCCTCATTTTCCAATAAACTACTATTGAGAAAAAGTATGTGCTCTAGTAGTACCACAATGCATCTCCCTTTGCACAATAACTATTGAGTTGTCCCAATATTTCACCCCAACTCCTCTCAAATAAAGAGAGGGTCCGTGCTCTCCCAATATGTTAGTTGTACTGAGAAGATTAATGGGAGACTGCAAAAGTAACTCCCCAAATAATCCATAAACTGGTATTGGGACATCTCCCAATGCCAGTTATTAGGAAAAAATTATAGAGAAACTGCTAGATATACTCTAATATGCATGGGCGGCGACTTCGCTCCCCTGCCGGGCCCTGCTCCATCCCTCGCCGGCCCTTGCTCCATCACACACCAAATTGACCTTGCCGGCCTTCCCCGCCGGTCAATGCCCGCGAACACCACAGATTTTGTTGTCCCCGCGTTCGAACCTCGCCTAAGGCGGCAGTGCCACCAGTCTCAACTATGGCCGCGCACCCTTCCGACGGCACAGCCCCACGGCGAAGATCTGAGGCAGCAGCGCACGAGGCACCCCCCCCCCCCCCCCCCCCGCGATGATATGACCTCCCCAGCGGCGAGCTCCCCCAACAGCGTGAGTTCCCCGGGAGCGAGCTCCTCAGCTTGGCATCTTCCTCTGTTTTGCTAGATTTATTGCATGTTGCAAGCATATGTTTCACGTGTTTCAAATATTTTTGAACAATGTTACATATGTTTCATGCTGACGTTGCAAAAGTAGATCTAAATGTTGCACATGTTTCACATGCAGTTGCAAGTGTTTTATCTAGATATGTTACATTTCATCGAGAGATTTATAATATTCCATGAAACATGAAACAAATGTTGTGGTGAGTTTTTTTCTCATCACTAATGGATGGATAATAAAATATTTTGACATGTTTTTGATTTTGCATATGTTTAGTTTTTATGTTGTAGATGCTATTTTCGGATGTTGCATGAACCGTCAGATGGGAGATGTTTCCATCAGATGTTCGGGTGCTAGCAGCACCGAAAACTTATGGTTCGTTTATGAAAAAGCATCCAAGAGAGCCGACCAGATACGGTCCTAGTTATGTATTTCGTCTCATTGTATTGTTTTCCTTTCTCTATGACACGTGACTACTCTTTCAACAACTTTGCCAATTTTAAGTTCTTAAATTTTCTTATATATGTTCCTCCACCGTATCAAACTCTTGGAATATTGTCACCACCAGGATTCCTCGATCTTTTCATGGCTATATGCTTTATTGTATAGAAGTATCTCTTGTCAATTGACTGAGAATTGTTTTTCCTTCTGTCACCATTTCATAACCATTGGATCTAAATCCAACCATCCAGATTTACCTTCTCTCTCTTATTATTTTCTCTCCTCCTGCCGCAACCTTCCTCGTGACTCCCATGGGACTCCCCCACTGCCGCCATCTCCCGCTCGGCTCAGCTCCGGCGACCTCCGCTGCCGCCCTCCTCCAAGACCCGACACTACCCATTTGGCCAAGACATCCCCACCCCCACCGCCTCCACCATCACCACCCATCGGGGATCCTCCACCGCCCGCTTCGGCGGTACCCTAGCCGCTATCTCTCCAGCCTCCACCACCGGCCGGCGAGCTGCCCCAGAGCTCCCTCTACCTCCGAGCAATAAGGTAAGTCCCCAACCAAACCTAAAACCTTCATCTTCATTCAATTTTTAGTATAAATCTTGGTGATTGATGGATAAGCAAGGTTTCAATCAATCGATGAGGAGTAAATCTTTTATTGTATTTATGTGGGAATATCACTACTAGAGCCTAACCGCACTATGTGAAAACTCTCTAAAAGTGACACTCACTACTACAAAAAGGGCTATAGGCACCGGTTAAAAAAAGCGCATCGGTTCTATAATCGGTACCCGGAAACCGAGACTAAAAGTCTCGGTCATCAGCACCGGGTAAAAGAACCGGTGTCCAAGGCTCTATTTGGTACCAGGTGAAACCTTCACCCGGTACCAAAGTATTTTTGTCAAAAATGGTTTGCCGGATTTCAAATTCATGATCTCTTGCCTCGCGTGTACCTTTTTTGCCATCTCATCTACATATCACTTCTGATGGGAAGATAGATATTTTTCTTTTGAAGTAACCTATGGATGAGCCTAAGGTACCGTTTGGTAACACTAACCGGTACCTAAGACTCCAAAGGTACTGGTTGGTGTTACCAACCCGTATCTAAGGCTTATCCATAGATACCGGTTGATAGTACCACCCGATACTAATGTAAAATTTACCCGGTACCTAAGGTTCATCCATAGGTTCCATCCACCCCAAAAGTACCGGTATGAAGATAAACCGGTACCTATACTAGCATAGGTACCGGTTCATCTTCATACCGGTACTTTTGGGGTAGACCTTCAGCGTGTTTCCTAGCAGTGGCTGGAAATGTGGCAGGCGCATGGGCCCGTAACTATAAGAAAACGAGTGATGGGTGGGGTGTAAGCAACAAGCGTCACTGGCAAGGTCTCCAAGTTAGGATCCATCCATGGTCATGCCAAAGTCTGTCACCTTTTACAGGATTGTTATTTTTAATAAAGGTGTACATGCTATAATAGAAGCTATATTAGACTATACTCCTTTGTTTAAAATATTCATGTTCAAAACGTTATTCACACCCAAATCCCTACTACAGAAATGATTTGTAGAAATATTTGTATTTTTTAGTACGGTTGAGAAGTTTCCCCGCGCCAAATATTCATGATGTGCATTGTGAAAACCGATCATCTCCTGAAAATGTGTTTCTTGGTGGATCACGTGGCAAACCGCCCTCTGAAATATCATGATTTTCAGGATATACTGAAAGATGGACCGCTCCTAGCTAGTAAATAAAATGACTTATAGGGGCAGCTTGGACTAGGGACCGGTCCTGGAAATCGATTCATCCCTGAAGTATAAGAATTATTATTTCTATTGTTCTTATTGATATACTACATATTTTGCTCATCTATTCCAAACATAATTTTTTACAAGTCATATGCTACATAAAAGGATATATTTAAATAGTGCAATGCAAGGTATATAATGATCCCTATATCCCGGAGCCCGGGTATTAACGCACCACCACTCACCACCCCCCCCCCCCTCTCCTTGGCACACCTCCAGTGGCCACCGGCAGCGGCGTCGGCGGCCTGTAGCTATGGTGAAGCCGGCCAGCCTCCTCCTTCCTCCCTCCCATCACTCTTTTACCCCTGCAAACCACTAAACCTAACCTCCCCTTCCTCCGTTCGGGGTCGCCGGTGGCCGCCGGGGCTAGATCCACTCATGCTTCGAATCAAATCCTCCCTGGGCTGGATCTGGTGCCGCCATTCCTTCCTCACCTCGGTTTGTGTGGCCTTCTGCTAGTGGCTTTGCCAATCCGGGTGGCCGATGCCCTACCATTGGAGCTGTCCATAACGTGCGCAGCTCGAGGGAGGGGGGGGGGGGGGGGGGGGGGGTCTTGGTCGCCAGTCCTAGGGGTCTGGTTCTGACTGGCCGCGGAGATATGCAACCCCCCCTCCCCCCCCCCCCCCCCCCCCCCCCCCCCCCCCCCTGTTGTTCTGGGGTCTAGACCCCTTTCTAGTCATTGGCCTTGGCCGCCAGTATGGGTGTGGGACCTACGGGCTGGTGGGGGAGGTCTGGATTCCATATTTTTGTTGTTTATTATATTTTTCATTTTGTTAGAGTTTTTTTTTTTGGGAACCATCTTGCATAACGGTGCTAGTGGTGGTCGTGGCTTACAAAAGCCCTCCTCCTATTGTCACCTAACTTAGAGCATGGTATCCACCAATCACGTCTAAGGTATTTATGAAAAGTTTAGGTAAAACGTCTCAAGTTTCGTTGGCCATAGTAGAAAGATGCGCTTAGAACAAGTTCTTATATATGTTTAACTAACACATTAAACACCTCTAATTAAACTGATGTTTCGTGCCATCGTAGGATGAGCCCTTAGTGAGCACTACTAGAAAAATGCCTTAAGACACCGGTTGCAGGTGCCCTTTGGTACCGGTTTTTTGAACCGGTACCCCAAATGTGGTACCAAAGACTCGAGCCTTTGGTACCGGATAAATTAACCGGTACCTAAGGCCTCCAAAATTCACGAAAAATATTCTTTTTGGCTGGGATTTGAACTCGCGACCTCTAACCTTGCGCGTTGCTCCTTTACCATCTCAGCTACACAGTTCTTCTGATTGAGAAGGAGATGCTTTTCTTTTGAAGTAACCCATAGATGAGCCTAAGGTACCGGTTGGTAACACCAACCGGTACCTAAGGCTCCTAAGGTACCGGTTGGTAACACCAACCGGTACCTAAGGCTCGTCTAAAGGTACCGGTTGGTGGTACCATCTGGTACTAATATAAAAGTTACCACCCGGTATCTATGGAGAGCCTTAGGTACCGGTACCTAAGGCTCATTCAAAGATTTCATCCACCCCAAAAGTACCGGTATGGAGATGAACCGGTACCTATAATAGGTACCGGTTCATCTCCATACCGGTACTTTTGTGGTGGACCTAAGGCTTGTTTTTTAGTAGTGGAGACTTAGTGCTGTGACATTTTCTATCTCTTCTCAAGCGCTTGGGTAAGAGTTTAGTGGTACAGTTCATGTTCTTTGTTGAACTGCAGATAATGTAAAACTCCACAACAGCCAAAGAAACGCCCTAAAAAAACAGCCTAAGAAACCACAATCGAGACACTTAATTGACTTATTGACATAAACTGGTATTATTTTTGATCTAGAGAAGTAAAGGATCGGATGGTGGCAATAATGCAAAATATATATACGCACCTGTGGCTTCATTTTTGAGAGGCAGTGGTACATCGATCAATCATTGATTGGAACTGGTGGGACTCCGGCAAAAACAAGGGCAAATTATTTCTGCTAGACATTGCATATGGACCAAACTAGATGTCACAGTATGTACTCGGCGCTGCCCTACCCAGTTGCCATGCATCTATCCGTGAACAATGACCTTCTCATGATATTCTTTTGTTGATATTGTCTGTGACGATTCTATCTAGAGTTTTGAGATACGCATACGCACCAACATTATTGCATTGAGACATGGAGCCCATGACACAACCAGACGTGTTTGATAGTAGCGAGGGCCACCTCCACTTAGGATGACTTGTCTGAAGAAATTCTTTGTGCAGATTGTGGTGCTACCACCACTGAGCAAGCACATTCATTAATAAGTGCATGCATGCATGCACCCTTAGTGGATGTCTCCATCCATGTCAAGCCTTTGGTGCCTTCTTCATTCCAAGCATATTTTTCTTTCAATTGCATGGGTGTCCAGTACTGTTACCAAGACCAATAATTGAGTCAGAATTTTCGCCACTTTTTGATTCTTTCATGATGAGATGCCATAGTACATGGAATTGACCTTTGAGTTGGGGCAAAAGGTGTTGCGCGCGTGTGGAATTGTGATATCCACCCAAAGCCTAAAAAGAAGACTGTGCAATGTAGATGGATTCTTTGACATGTATGCATGCTAGAGACAATGTCGTTTCTTTTTATCTGTGGGTTGGCTTGATATATACTTTTAAATGATACCTCCGATCCCGTGGTAAAAAAAAGAGGACGTTTCCAGATGACTGTATAACCAGTTAGTTGAACGCATCTGTTCCGAAGCCGCCGCCCTCGCCCTAGGAGAGAGCCGCCGCAGCCACCGTTGCACCTAGGGCCCCTTTCCTCCTTCTTCTCCGGTGCGTCTACCGGAGACGAGAAGGGGATGGGACCAATCCATTTCCTTTTCCCTGCTTTTTTCTAGTGTCTTAGGGTTTGAGTCCAAATAATCTTCTGACGAAATCAGATGATTTCCGGTCGGATTTGTGTGTTCTGCAATGACTTCGGTGATTGCCACGACAAGATCGTCGTTACAAGCATCGATTTCATGGGTAGGCGGCCAATTTGTGGCCTCTATCTGCAATGGGAGGGGTCCTTCTGGGAGCCCCCTACGGAGACAGCGACTCCAAGTCATCGTTCTCATCGTCGGTGGTCGTGGAGAGGAAATCAAGATTTGAAGGTGATAAATCTGCATCATATGCTATACCTGATGATGCAACCGCCGATATTCTTTCAGCATTTTAGATGCGTTTTGGACTGGTTCCGAAGCGTTGGATCTTGCGGCATGTCCAATGTTTTGGGGTTGGTCGTTGGATTCAGCATGAGGACTGCACTTTGGTTTCGACATTCGAGGGAAGCCATTGCGGGAAGAAGAAGATGGAGGAATCTGGATAGAATTTTATGTATTTTTTACTAAAGATTTTTTCATGTATATTTTGGGGATGTACTTTGTCAAGATTTAGTATAAGTCACCCTTCCCTTCGCAAAAAAAAAACCAGTTAGTTGAAACTTTATGTTCAAATTAATTTCTTTTGTATATTTGGATTGCCTTGTGAAAATATCAAACATGTGGGTTTGCCTAAAAATACTTAATTACTAGATATTATTTATATTTTTTGTAAAATGCTGTCAGCAATGTTCTGCTTTAATGCTTTGCCGATGTAAAAATATATTATCGGTTATTTTTTAGAGAAATGAGTTTAATTTGTGGACATTTGGAATCTCCATGCTCCAATCACTACTACAAAAAGTATATTTAGGGGCGGGTAAAAATAAATTTTTAGGGTCGTGCACGGCTATAAATATGCTCACTAGTACTAGGAGGGAACCCTCTGTTAGTATGGTTCCCCGCCCGGTACTGCCTGATCGGTATTAAATGCGCGTGCATTTAGTACTGGTCGGGCTGACCAGTACTAAATTGCGAATTTAGTACCAGTTGGTAACACAAATCGGCACTAAATAGATCGCCACACAAGGGTGTCTGTGACAGCAGTTCAGAACTAGTTGGTAACACCAACCCTACCCAGTCGTCTGACGAGGTCAGACCCGTTCCATAGGTTGGGCGTCTGATGAGGATTCCTCCTTAGGTCGGGCGGGAGGAAGTCCCCACCTCCGATCGGGCGAGGCGGAGCCCATCCACGTAGGTCGGGCCGGCTGTCGCTGCTGTCTCTATCAATTCGCCTGATGGAACGGCTTAGCCGTCTAATCCCTCGTCTTCGGGTATCTAGGATATTTATACCTGACACACGCCTATTACATTGGTTTGCCATGCATGTACTAGATTGGCAAAGAGTGGGTATATCAGCAGCTCACCAAAGCCATGTTGATGGGATCCAGCTGAAGGGAAATAGAACTCCTATGATGGCTGATGATTTCATCCAGAATAGAAATCAACTAGCAGAATTCTTGGAGTAATTGACTCTTTAAGGATGGTCATGCTATCAGCTTCAGAGGCAACCTTCTCGAAGTTGAACTTGGTTGGTAATTCATATTTGTCTTGACTACCAAGAAATGGATGCCATATCAAATGATCAGGCGCTAAGCCTGCGTAGAAATGCTTGAAGAAACGGGCTGCTTCTAAAGGAATGAATTTACTTTGGCAATCGAACACTAATGTTGTTTCTCCTAGTGATGTACACCCACTTGGGAAAATGCTCAATCTCCCTAAAAGACTTGTCTGATAGGGGAAGGATGGCTCTCTCTTTTAAGATGGCTTTCTCCTCCCAAGCTAAGTAAGGTGGGATTATTCAGAGGCTCACACGGTCGCCGCTCGACTACAACTGGGCCACTTGACCCCTTTTTATTGCGTCTTTACTAGCGGGTAATAGTGGAGGATGTTCTCATCATTTCCATCCCCTTAAACAAGGGCCCAGCTCTGATACTAAATGATGCATCCGGCCCATGTGGGGTTGGCCGACACCCAATAAATTAAGGTTGCTTGGACCCCAACAGTTCTTAGTGCACACCCACTCGGGAAAAGGCCTAATCTCCCTAATAGACTAGTCCGATAGGGGAAGGGTGGCTCTCTCTTTTAAGGTGGCTTCCTCCTCCCAAATTAAGTAAGATGAGATTATTCAGAGGCTCACACGGTCCTCGTCCGACTACAACTGGGTCACTTGGCGCCTTTTTGTTGCGTCTTTGCCAGTGGGTAATAGTGGAGGATGTCCTCATCAGATGTGGAGACCCCATCCTTTGTGGAGAAGCACCTTAGTGGATAGCAGGGCCAAAGTGACCGTGGTGACTTGGCAAGCCTTGGTGGCGAGTCAAGAAGAGTACCGAAAGAGATTTGGTGGCTGAGAAGCAATACTCTCGATAGAGTGCTTCCACAACGGGGACTAGGGGCGACTTAATGCCTACCAATACCACGGGATAAACCTTCGTGTTGAGTGTTTGCTTCCTCTCATCTCCTCTTTACGTTTCCACATTTCATACTTGCAACGTGTGTGCCTTTACTTTCTTAGTGTAGACCAAGCTAGGATTGGCTATAGGTTGCAAAACTCTTTTGGGATTAGTGTTTCATACTAGATGAACCGTAGTTGCACATTTAGATAGCATATTTTAGTTCAAATATTGTGCAAACTAGTTGGAGCCTTGGGTTAAGATTTTAAGTTGCCTAATTCGCCCCCTCCTCCCTTAGGCTACGAGCACCCAATTCCTTATAATTGTTATCAGAGTCGAGACTCACTTCTTTCACTAAGAACACCAATTCTATTGGCAAATTATGGAACTGCTTCATAAGAAACGGTTAGGCTTCACCATCTAGTGAGTTTTGCTCATCGGGAAGGGATGGATACCTTAGGACTCGCTACACTGTTTGAAGGCATGGACTTCCATCGATGGAAGACCTTAATGCAATCTCATCTCCAAGCTATGGATCTAAATGTTTAGAAAATAACGAGTGAGGGCATGAATAATAATGGTCAACAAGGGAAGCAATATGATGCTATTGCAAAATGTGTAATATTGAGTTCTCTTGATGATAATGTGTTCAATCGTGTATTTACTTGTGAAAATGCTAAAGAACTATGGGAAACTATCAATTTCAACCATGAGGGCACAAAGGATGTGGTAAATGGAAAAAATCATGTTCTTATTGATAAATTAAATAGCTTCAAGCAACTTGATCATGAAAATGCCGAAGCTATGTACTCATGATTGAATATTTTTGTGAATGAGATTTTCACTAGATGTCAACCAAATCCAAGAAACGGAACTCATTCTCAAGATGCTTCACTCACTTTGAAGACCGGGCTATGATTTCGTGACAAGTTGTATATGAGAAAGAGCTAAGCACCATGACACCAAATCAAGTCCTCAACAAGGTGACCGCCCATGAGTTTCGCAACGATATCAAGACAAGAGCTCCACCTTCTTCACCGACACATAGTGTTATTGCAAGAAAACAAATAAAAATATATATTGAAGAAGATGGCGATAAAAAAAAGCTCAAGTGACGAGGAAAAAGAGGATGCAAGCCATTGCTTTTCAAGTGATAAAAAAGAAGAGATGCACCCCAAGCTTCTCAAGCAAGAAGATCAATTAGAGTTTGAAGCTATGTACTCAAGAACAAGATTTTGAAGAAGATCAATTAGAGTTTGGATTGGTGGAGTTAAAAACAATTGTGTGTTTGAGTCCTAGTCGAGTGCGGCTAGTGGTCCACTTAGATTTGAGGGTCTAGGTGTCCATATCCAAGGGTGCCGCCCCTTGTAAAAGGGTTCTTTTTTTTGGTCTTTGCTAGTTGAGGACAGGATGTAAGGATCACCGGGGTGTCCGACCCTAGAGGGGGAGGGGGTGAATAGGGTCGCTAATCGCTTTTCTATCCTAGGGCTCAATCTAATTGCATAAAATAAACCTAACACGTCCTACACATGCTAGTTATGACTAAGGTTTATCTATGCAACTCTCTACTTACCCCTAAAAACTTGCAACCTATAGCCAATCCTAATCAAACTAACTAGGAAAGTAAAGGCACACAAGAAAGAGTAAATGCGGAAACGTAATAAGGTAAGTAAAGAGGTAAGTGCAAGAGGGATGCAAACTCCCGAGTAGACACGGTCATGTAACGTGGTTCGGCACAAACGCCTACGTCCACGGGACACCGAGGCTCTTCCGATCACCGTCTTGCACTACGCCACCAAGGCGATGCCGGCAAGCAAAGGCAAGTGCACACAAGACACCGAGTCTAGTGCACCGCCACCGTCTCTCTCGGTCACCCGGCCGAAATCCACTACGGAGCTTCTCCACCAAGGAGGGGGCCTCCTCTTCCCCCGCACAAAGTGTCGTTGCCACTCCACACCAAGACGGAGGGTCACACGACGGATCACAAGTTGCTTGCCGCAGCAAGGCTTCTCTCAAGGGAGCTCTCGCAAGAACTAATCCCTATTACAAGCACTAAGCACTCTCACAAGTGTGCTTAAGCCTATATGATGTATAATGAAGCTCTAAGGTGGTTGGAGATGTTCTTCAAGTGTAGTAGAATGATCAGCAACTCCAGCACACTTCAAATGGACGGGGTGAGGTGTATATATAGGCCACCAAGTCTTGTAGCCGTTGCTCCAACGGTCAGCTGAAAATCTGCGTACCACCGGAAGAACCGATGCCTCTTGGTGGGGGTAGCGTCGGTTCATCCGGTCACTCACAACATGAAGTAGCCGTTGAAGTCCTGACAGCTGACGCAGAGACCACCGGTTGAACCGATGCTTTGCACCGATGCCTCACCGGTTCAACCGGTGCTGAAGGAATCTTCTCCTGGACGCTGACGTCATTACATCGGTGGTATGCACCGATGCACCGTCGGTTGAACCGGTGCTGAAGAAACTTCTTCTGGGCACTTGACATCGTCTCTGGTACAAAGGACTTGCCAATGCACCGATGCCCTTTACTTGGACCGTCGGTTCAACCGGTGCCTAAAGGCTGACTTGGCTTCGATTCCATCCTGCACCAAAGTGTCATGGCGTCGGTTCTTCCGACTACCACCGGATGCTCCGATGCCCTGGCGTCGGTTCTTCCGGTGCTCCTGAACCGAAGAGCTTTCAGGGCGCTGCCCTGAGACCCGCGAGGGGCGGCTCCCCCTCGACCCCCGTAGGGGCTGCCCTTCGGGCCTTGCTACGCCTATTTTCTCTTTCTCTTTGTCATCACTTGAACCTAAAAGCCTGAGAATGATCATCTTAACAATCATATTAGTCCAAGTGTTGTGTTGTCATTCGATCACCAAAATCACTCGAAATGGCATAAATGGTGCCATGTTCGTTACACAGGACCCTAGGAGTGATCCCCTACATCTCGTGTTGAGATTTATCGCCGGATCCCTGCATGGATTTGTGTTGGTGTGTGCTTCAGGGAATCAGTTTGCCCTGGGCTCGCATTGGTTCGTGTTGGAATCCCTTCACTGGATCTTGCCCTAATTGGTCATGGGTTGGAGCGTTCTCTACTGCAGAATTGCATCTACCATCAAAGTATTTGTAAGCCAGGCTTTATCTATCTGTTACTTTGTGCCTCTATTTGTCAGAGACGTGATTTGTGTTGGTGATATGCCTAAGAGACAATCATAACAATATGGATTAAAGGCCCACATGGATATTGATCCATGAGCAATTAGGGTTAGTAATGGGCCTACATGGTCGATGGCCCATTAGCGCGCTCTATATATATGTGGGAGGAGGCTAGGGGTGCCACATCCGTGCCGCGCCTCAAACCCTAGCTGCCCTCCCTCCTTCTGGCCGCCACTCTCCCAGCCTTACGCGCGGTGCTAGCACATCGGCGCACGGCGTTCCATCTCCCGCACGTGTGGACTCTGTGGAGGCACTGCTGCTGTTGCGGTGCTGATAGGCAAGGAGGAGACGATCCTTTCGTGACGTGATCGACTACTTCCTCTACCTCGACGTGCGACTACGTTGGACGAGTCTACTCTAACGCATCTTCCACTGCGCTACGCATCCAGGGGTAACGATCCATGATCATCTGCTTGCATGAGATCCTTATCGCTAGCGTAGCATTTCCTTACAGTGGTACCAGAGTGATCGTGTTTAGCTTTTGGTCAGGATGTGCATATAGAGATATGCTTGATTAGGGTTTTGCAATCTGTTCATATGAGATGTATAGATTGATGCACGGTGTGGGATTGATATGAGTTGATTGCATCACGATGACTGTAGATTGGTTCATGTTCTTTCTCTATTGTGCGCACGACTTGCCCATACCGGCTGGAATCACCATCTGGGCTAACTGTGCAAAGGAGAAGAGATTGAGTCGACATATCTGACTCGTGTGGTGCGGTCTTCTCTAATGTACCTATCGCGATTGTCAATGTGATTGACTAGTGAAAATAATGGACATTGTGAATGCCCCAGATCAGTTTGATTGGATCAATCTGATGAGATTTTCATAGCGATTCTATAGATGTGATCTATGTTTTCCCGAAGAGCTTTCAGGGCTTTTCATACCCCTACGGTAGAATACGTTCTATGCTTAACTTGTTTTGCAGGGTATGATGTGAATGGTATGGCCTCAATATCATGTGACGATCTATGTGTAATGATTTCTGTGACCTGCGTGTCACCGTTACAACAACCGGGTTGAGGTTGTCCTATTATTGTATAACGGCCTGCGTGTCGACATGTGATGCTTGTTCTCCTCTTGTAATTTACTTTACTAGCTATTAGATGTAGTAGCTTAGTATTCTTTTTCATGGAAGCTTCAAGCATAATGGCGATGATGATCACCATGGAGGAAGGAGTGATGGCGATGGAGATCACCGTAACCATGGAGATGGCGACCATTATGATTCAAATGACCATACTATTCACAATATTATATGATTATATGCTTATGATGTTTATTTTCCTGTCTTACTATTCTTTCATATTTTCATATGGTCGATATGCTTTTGTCATGATAGAATAGCTTCCCTTAGAAAAGTTGAGTTCACTAGATGCCTTTACCAAAATCTGCACCTATTAGATTTTGATCGTTGTGTGGTAGGTCTGCCAAAGTAGAGTGCCATCAACAATCATAATAAATGAGGTGGATGTTGGACATTCGCACGCATAGTATTGGCTACTCAACATGGCTATCGAAACGGTTTTGGGCTATAGGCATATTGTTGGAGCCGGGGCATAGGATGCCACCCAACGAACAAGAGTCACATAGGGATGTGATTAACAAGTTTGTTGTTTACCTATGTCACTAACTTTCTAGCAGTGAAGCCAAAGCTCACTAGGAGTTTAGTGAATATGGATCTTGGTCCCCTATATGTCGTTAGAGGGAAGACGATGTTGATATAGTGGGAGTGTCTTTTATTAAATTTGTTAATAGAAGAATTACATAAACTTAGTGCTGAAACTTTGAATTTTTGTTGTAGATTATGGCTGCTAATAACAATTCCAGTTTTAACTTGCGATCTGTGCTTGAGAAAGAAAAGCTCAATGAAGCTCATTTTATTGATTGGTATTGCAACCTGAGAATTGTTCTCATGAATGAGAAAAAAGAGTATGTTCCTGAGCAACCATATCCCGATGACCTCCCTGATGGTGCAAATGCTGCAGCTCACAGAGCTTATGAGAAGCACTGCAATGACTCACTTGAAGTTATCTATCTCATGCTTGCCACAATGTCCTCTGATCTGCAAATGCATTATGAGAATGCGGATGCTCATACCATGATTCAGGGACTGCGTGAGATGTTTGGGAACCAGGCGAGGGCTGAGAGATACAATGTCTCTAGTTCCTTGTTTGCGTGCAAGCTGACTGAAGGTAGTCCAGAATGTTCTCATGTGGTCAAAATGATTGGTTACATAGAGAGCTTCACTACAAGAAATGTGGTGATCTATGACGAAAATTTTATGACATTTTTAAACAACGTCACAATTGCATACAATCCATGACAATTTTCAGATTTTCGTCATGAATTTGAAGGTAGGGGCCCTAGGCCCAAAACTTAGTGACGTTTTATTGAATTCGTCATAATTGAGCCCACAAAACATGACGTTTTAACATTAATGTCATAGAAATCGTCATAGTTATTTTGACTATATATTTTGACATTCATCATTTTTTTTCAAGTTTTTGCTTCTCTTATTTGATGCTTATTCAAGCTATGCTCTCATTCATGGTATGCTAGGCGTTACTTTTTTAGTTAAATTATCAGTATGGCTTAAAATCACAATCTTTCATTTAATATTATTTGTTTTTGTGTTAATTGCTATTTTATGAATCTTTATGAATCATATTCATATGGCATCATTTCTCAATAAAAGGTTGGAGAGGAGTCCGCCTATAAATTGGACGCTGAAATGTTGAAGGCAAAAATATGTGGACGCAGGAGTGTTGAAGACAAGAAAAAAAATTGGACTTTGAAGACCAAAATAAAATCTGGACGCATAAATATTCAAGTAAAAAAAACTGCATGCCCAAGGATTCGATCTTTAACCACCATGCTCATTTTCTAGATGCACTACCATCACACCAAGTGTTTACATGTGGTAGCCAGGGGTAACCAATTTTATTTATATGTTTCATCTCGCCCACAAAACCATCAAAAAAAATTGAGGCAGAGGGGGGTTCCAACCATGCACACGAGACTTTAAGTGAAGCGCATCTTCCATTAGGCTGGTAGTCCACTAGCGTTAGGCAAGCGCATTGGAAGGTTTAGTACAAATGCTCGTTGTTTTTCTGGAAAATAAAAACAAAACTTGTCCTCCCGAGGAATCGAACCTGCGACCTGGCTATGGTAAAGACAGAGCACTACCACCGTACTACACGCTTTTTGTTGGGCATTAAAAATATTTTAGTCTAGTGCCATGTGGGCAATGCGAAGAACACAACTATGATTGATATTTTTCTTTTTAATTCAGGATTAAAATTCATAACTGGTATTTCTCCCTCGTATGAATTCCAAATTTGATGGTTCTTTTTCCTAAATTTTTCTAAAATCATGTTCTTTTGTGTAATTGCATTTTTTTATAAGCCAATTATGATTTCTTGAATCTTCTTCATATAGCTTGTTTTCTTTCATTTAAGCATAGAATAGCAATACATATTTTTACATAACAATAACTAATTTAACTTCATAATTTCTATTATTATGGTCAACATAAGCTTCAGTCCAAATTTGAGATCCATACGAATTCAAAAATGCTATCAAGTAGTCTAATCTCAAAGATTGACTTGAGTTATAAGAAACTCTTTGAGAGATGTATCCATTTGTGAACCATATATGGTCCAACTTTACTAAAACTATTTAAGTTTTTTATCGTAAGATTTTAGACAAAAAATATGTTATCATGTGAAAATTTAGAATTTTTTGACCAAATTTAGATATTATTACAATTATTATGTGGTAATTTGGAGAAAGAAGTTTGAATTATCCATATAAGACAATTGAATTTGTCATCTATCTATAGGACTTGGACTGTAATAGAACATATGAGTTTAAATATAATTTTCGCTCAATTTTTTGAAACTTATCAAATGTAATTGTAGCTCAGCATGGAGTAATTATTGATAAGCTTGTAGAAATTCATTTAAATGATAGAAAATAGCAAATATACTAAAAAATTATTGAACCATCTACACAACAACTCCGATGTTGTCCACTACCTGTAAAAAATATTAGGTATTTATATGATAATTATTTTGCAAGTTACTTTAAAGGTACCTTAATTAGGTGAAAATTTAAAAAAGGTCGTTTTCTCGGTGTGCACACAAGGTCCAACATATCGTATCCGTCCATCTCATATCAACGGTTTGGATCACATTCTCATGTTATAAAATCACCTCCATCCGACACGCCGCCGAAAACCCTAGCTACTCATCCTCCCTCTCGTCTCTGCAACTCAGATCCATAGCCGCCGCACTGATCCTCTCTGTGTCTCTCAGATCCATCCAGCGCACTGCACCTCGCTCCACCACCTCCTCGGCCTCTGGCGCCGCCTCCCCTCCTCCGCGGGCATCACCGTGCCGTCGACACCGTGGGTGCCCCTACTTCTCTTGTGTTCCCTAACCCTAGCGGCGGCGCCTCCACTCCCTCTCTCCCTTCCTTTCCCCCTCCCCACCTCAGATCTGCTCGGGGCGAGCGCTGCGTGAGCTTCGCATGGGCCGGCCGCATGGGCGTGGAGGTCAAGGTCTGCAGATAGGGAGATCTCCCTCTCCGGTGGCTCTCTCCCCCCGCGTGAGCTCCTTCCTCCTTCGGCGTGGCGTGGCCCTCAACGCACGGCATGGCCTGTGCGGCGCGGCCGGCACGGCGGCCCGGTCTATGGGCGTGCCACTCTTGACGTGCGGCAGGGCCTGCGCATCGGCCGGCCTCCGCGGCGGGGCGGCCTGCTCGATGCGCGGCGCGGGGGCCATGGTGCGCGCGAATCACCCATGGGGAAGCAGGTTGCGGCCATCGAGGAGGTGGAGAGCAGAGGTAAGCCCTGGCGATCCCACCTCCTTTCGTGGCCTCCTCCCCGTGTTGTTGCTGCCTCTTCCTCTGATTGCCCTCAACCAAGCGGAGGGAGGAAGCGCCTCTGTAGCTTGTTTCCCGTGAATGGCACCATGGTTCCCGTGAGTGGCTTCTTGGTTGTGACTTTTATGGCTCAATTGGTTCGATAAGAGCTTGGACCTCCATAGCTTAGTAGTTAGTTCTGACCATAGGTAATCAATGGTGATGAGGTAAATCTGAAGCTACTACTCTCTGTTTTGCCGATGTGTTAGTGTTGCATCTGAGATTTGAGATCCTTGTATTTCGCAATTTGGGAGATGACGAGATCCCACAAGGAATAGGTACTCGATTTGATTACAGATTAGATCTCCCCTTTTGAAGTACAATCTGTAAAGTGGATTCTTTTGTAGTATGAGTCCTAGTTTAGATCTGAAACATGGTTTCTTTATTTTCCCCCAAGATTTGATTTGCTAGTTTGAGAGTTCTAGTTTAAATGAATCCTGATTTCTTTATCTTTCCACTATTTGATTGGCTAGTTCAGTAATCCAAGGCAAGGTGTAGTACTAGTCAGTGATATTTTTGTTCGTAGAATACACGAGAGTGATATAGCACCTGCAGCTATAGCTAACAGCTAACAGGCTCAGAGCTCAGATTTATTTTCTTGTTTTTGCAGAATCCCGTATCTCCATCTCTGCATTCCTCACCCTTATTCTATGGTATGCTTGGACTCGTAGGTGGTTGTATGGTAAAGTAATGAAAAAACTTCCTTTAATCATTCTGTACATGTTCCTAGTAGTTTAAAACCTAATGTTAGCTGTTAAGAATTACATGCTATCTTGTTTTCAACATACAAGTAAATATGTGAGGCTAGCCGTGTTGCTCCTTATCCATATCTGTCTTAATGCCAAGTGTTAATTTAATCTTTGCCTAGAGCTTTGGTTAGTGGTACTGCAGCACGATTCTTTTGCTTGAATGAAGAAATAATAAATCTAATTTAATCACTTTTTTGGTACATGTCAATTTATTAATCAGTTTGAGTACTTTATTTGATGCTTCCCATCTATTAAAATGTTGAAGCTTATCAACTAGTGCTGCTTATTTTATCTAGCATATTTGAAGCTTCAAATAAAAATGTTTGTCTTCAATTCACTTTGAAGACACATGTATATATGTAACTACCATCTTTCTTTTGAGCAGCCATTCTTTTTTATTCCTGCAATCCTCAAAAGTTAACTATGCACTGACATTAATTTCTGCAGGCGATTCAAAGGGAAAGAACTGGCAGTTAGAATAGAAGATAAGCCTCCCAGAAAAGAAATCATTGCTAGCCAAATGTGCTGCCCCAACACTCATAATATTTAGCTTCTTTCTAGAACACTTTAATTTCAGTTAACTACCTGAACATTCATGTTTTCTGAAAAAAAATCTAATTATCAATTTTATTGTTGTGAAATTTCCTTTTGTTCTGTGCAAACTTAACATTTCTGATGGTAACTACTAACTGTTTTGAGGCTCAGTGGGATTATGCTGCATGAAGCGACATCCATGATGATAACCTCCTGCTATGCTACTTTGGCTTTTTTTGTTGATATATTGTATTGTATCTCTTTCTTTAATGTTGTTGCCTGTGATGAGATGTTTAATCTGGATGAGTGTTGGTATTTTCTACGTCACGAATAAAATCCGCAAGTGCACAGATACCGCTGTAGCTTTCACCCAAGAGTATTCCAGGGTATCGTATCCATTGAGGAACATGAGTACGCTATCTACAGGTTCAGGCTCATTCAAGAACACGCGCCGGTGTGGAGAAGACAGAAGTGAGGACTTTCTATATCTAGAATCTATGCCTAGAAGAAGGGATCACGTCGCCATTACACTTCGAGCTAAAGGTATCGACCGACTTATGCAAACCGGTAGTTTCAATATGTGCTCTATCTGATATCCAAACGTGGAGGATTACTAAAAGGCTCGAACAGGGCTGTCACCACCTGTCGGCTACTTCTACAAACCGTGAGACTATAAGACAACTGAGTGGTATAGTCCAGCCTAGACACCACGCCCACGCCTTTCCCTACTAACCTTAGCCCTGGCCAAGACTACCCTTTTCTATCCGGGGTCTTAAGCTAAGATCAAATGCTATTCGCTGGCATACACATCAACTAATATAAGGCAGAGATGATAACTTGCGATCTAAACTCTAATTCCAAATAAACAAACAATGAAAGTCTCGAACACTTACAACCGAATAAGCATCCGTCGAGGTACAAGCGGAGAAAAGTGCCGACAGACCCGGCACTTTCCCCGACTC
This sequence comes from Panicum virgatum, assembly GCF_016808335.1. NCBI lineage: Eukaryota > Viridiplantae > Streptophyta > Magnoliopsida > Poales > Poaceae > Panicum > Panicum virgatum. The sequence goes on along the minus strand of NC_053148.1, from coordinate 34,988,053 downwards.
CTCCTCACTCTCCTCTTCTTCTACACCTTCTAGTCTACCTAAGTATTTAGGATGAAGGCCTCAAGCTCCAAGGGAGAAAGGTGAGTTGAGAGGGTGTGATGTGTGTGTCCATTCCTCTACCTCCTCCCTTTGTATTTATAGGAGGGAACCACGGGTTGAAGCACCTGAAACCGACTTAAGCAACCAGAAGGGAGGCGCCATGTGTCGAAGTTGAGGCGGTGGGGCCCATGGGCCTGGTCGGCCGACCAGTAGGTCGGTCGGCCGACCAGTAGATCGGTCGGCCTGCCAGGTGGGCCAACCGCCCCCAGCTTCGTCCAGCAGGCTGTCCTAGGCCTCCTTGTCTTAACCCAGTTGGGCTTGGCCTGTCTTGAGTGATCTGAACTGGGGTTTTGGGTTACACTTGGTCCATTTGAGCCTGAATTGATGCTCTGATAATTTCTGTGATTTATGTCGGGCCAAAGTGTACTTGAAACCTGCGAAATTTGTTCAAAACCACCTGCACACATTCTCAAGCACCATATGTGGAATTTTTTAATAAATAAACCCTATGCTAGCATTTATTCCACTTTGTGGTTCTCTTTTGTGCAGGAGTTGACGGTCAAAATTGGTCGTTAATGACCGTCAGCAAGATCCCCCACACTTGGCCCTTTGCTCGTCTTAAGTAAAGGTCATGATTAAGGTGAGCCGATAGCTTCCTAATAGAATATCCTACACAAAAGTTATTTCATATTTTGCTCTTACTTGTGAACTTGAATGTGTCTATCATGATATCTTGAGTTGTTGAAGAACAGAATGATTTTGGCTTCAAGTGTCATCCTGTCATGTTGCCAGACTTGGGGATTTTGAAAAATATTATTATAAAATTGTTCATGGTCTTACTCTCCTCCATGGGTCTCTCAGAGTCGCTCGTAGTCTCTTACCAGCATTTATCCTTATTTTATCTCACCGGCTCTGATGGTATAGATGGAGTTTCGATGGATGAGGTAGAATGTCGTCTGCTTGGCACAAATCTGTTGCAAGATCAAAGATTGGATCCACAGGTGTATACTCATATTTACGACTAATCAGGTTAGTGCACAGATAAATATGTGCTCCTTTTCATGTCTGATTTTATTTGCTGGGTCATGCTTTTTCGGCATGCCATCTTTTATCTTTCTCTCTCTCTCCTTTTTTTGGGGCCATGCTTCTTTGGCATGCCTTTTTTACATCTCTCTCTCTTTTTTTTCGATAACATTGTCAGACAGTGTTTATGGAGCACAAGATTCATCTGAACATAAAACCTTAAATCAAGTGCGTAAAATTTGATCAAGCTCAATCATGTATCCGAGAGACATAGCATAAGATTTTTATATGGCTCTGGTAGCATGGTGGATAAAAATATAAGACCAAGAACTTAGTTTTCATTTTTTTTGTAACTAAAAATCCCAGACTGGTCAACATGAAAGAGACGAACAACTTTAACCAGACATGTCACGTTAGTCAACAACTAAGCATCATGGGTCCTATAAAGTACGGTTCACAAACTTAAGTGCGGTATAAAAAATATTTATGCAAGGCATCTATCAAGAGCTCTTATTAGAAAATTTCTTAAACAGTTTCAAGGATTTGAAAAGATATGCTCATGTTTAGAAACGCTAAAGGGAGGAAACAAGTGAGGTAGTGCAAACTTATGAGTTGGAGCGGGAGGTGCACGTGACGTGTGAATGTGATAGTAGATGTGTAGCATCATGGGATCTCCCCCCACACTTGTTTTCGACCTGCTCTTCGATCATAGACAAAACAAACCAAATATGAAAGATAATGGGGCTCTGCCGGCATTAACATCGGGGAGCCAAAGTTCACAAATCTAGATGAAATAAAGACCTAGGCGCGACTAGATTGACCCAAACCTAAACGGCTCGACTAAGACTAGCGCCCAGCTAAACCTATGATAACGACCTTTCTTAGGAAGTGACTCCTAATAGAGGTCCTTGTGACCCGTAGCCTCAAACAAGCGCTTCATCTTAGCGCTCAACCCTCTCCGCAGAAGACGTAAGTCATCCCAAAGCTCTTCCACCTCGATCTTCCTCTCCGCAAGCTGGTTCTCGAGACGCCTATTCTCTAGGCGTAGCTGCTCAACCATCGCGGTGAGGTCGGCGATGGTGGCTCCCTCTGAAGTCATGTCGTCCTTAGGCTTTGCAGGCGACGACTGAGATCTGGCCTTCTTTGGCGAAGGACTGGCGGCAGTGTTCTTCCTCTGAGCGTCTGAAGTCCGTGTTGAGGTTGCCCCCTGTGCAGCCTCTAGAGCGCTCTTCTGTGGCACAGGAGCAACCCGTGCAGTCTGAGGTAGCACTGGTGATCCTGTTGCTGCTCCATTTTTGAAGAGCTGCTATACTATTGGCCTTGATGAGGCTGGAGCTTCTCTGGACGGCCTTCCATAGGGACTGTGGGCCCGTGCCCTGGATCTTGCAATCTTGAGAGGCGAAGGGGAATATGCAGCGGAGCGGGGGCACTGGATGTCACGTCCCCTGGTCCTCCGCTGTTCCCCTCGACCGGGATCATGGCCAGGGGCTGCACAAAGGTCGGCACATCTTCCATCGATGCTTCAATTGCAGGAGTTGGGGTGTTGATTGCTGGAAGAGTCGCTGGAGGAGTCATGGCCGATGTGGTGGCTACGGTTTTGGATTCTCCCTTGCCGGCCATGGGTTGATAGTGATGGGATGCTGGTGGAACCAATGGAGATTTTGGGGAATAGATGGAAACAAGGTATGGAGTTTAGGGTTTCTGAAGAGAAGAAGAAGGGTACGAGATTCCTTTTCTCGTTGCGAAACACCGTCACGCTTCGCGGAGTTGGACTCTAGGTGGGTCAAGGAGGCTGTGCCCCGAAGCTGGGCCTCACTGGGGCTGGCCCAGATTCGGCCGACCTATAGGTCGGCCGACCCAGGCTGGGCCCCAGTGGGCCCCAGCTTGCGCGGGTCAACTGGTGGGGTTATATGTTTGAGAGGTAGGATGGGCCCACCTGCCCTTTTGGCCTATATGGCTCTTTTTGAATGTAAGTACGGGATCGACTAAGTCAATCACATCTATCTCCTCATCAAGAGCTTTATTATGGTCTAGAAAAAGCTTGAGTCGTTGACTGTTTACCTTATAGGCGTCACCATCGTCATCTTGTATCGTGATGGCTCCATGTGGTGATGTGTCGATGACGTGATACAGTCCTTGCCATTTGCTTCGTAGTTTCCCATGACCAAATAACTTGACCCTGGAATTAAAGAGCAATACCTTGTCTCCGGGATTGAAGTTCTTAGGCTTCAACCGCTTATCGTGCCATCTCATGGTTCTTTCTTTATAAATCGCGGCACTATGATAAGCTTTGTCTCTCCATTCTTCCCATTCTAAGATTTGACGCTTTCGGTATTCTCCAGCTATTTTAAGATCCATGTTCCGCTTCGGGATAGCCCAATGCGCTTTGTGCTCCAGCTCTACGGGTAAGTGGCAAGTTTTCCCGTAGACTGATGGGGTGACATTCCAATGGGTGTCTTGTATGTTGTACGGTATGCCCGCAGTGCATCCGGTAATTTCAGCTTCCATCACCTCCCCATCTCATTCACGGTCTTCTGCAGAATATTCTTGATTTGCTTGTTAGATGTTTCTGCTTGACCGCTGGTCTGAGGGTGATACGGAGTCGCGATGTTGTGCCTTATCCCTAGTTCCATGAGAAAGTTCCGGAAGGCTGAGTCAATGAAGTGTGACCCTCCGTCACTGATTACCATCCGTAGTGTGCCAAACCTTGGAAAGATAATCTCATGGAACATCTTACGGGCATGCTTTGCATCAGCGGCTCTGCATGGCATGGCTTCAACCCATTTGGAGACATAATCTACGGCGACCAAAATATACTCGTATCCTTGGGATCTTACAAAAGGTCCCATGTAATCAATACCCCAGACATCAAAAAGTTCAACCTGAAGATTGTAGTTCAGGGGCATTGAATCGCGAGCTGTGATCCCTCCATGCCTCTGGCAGTTTGGATATCTGCGGATGAAGTTCTTTGTATCTTCATACATAGATGGCCAATAGAAACCACTCTGCTAGATTTTCGCTTGAGTGAGAAATACACCATAGTGACCTCCATATGGTGCCGCATGGCATTTCTCTATGATCTTTTGTCCTTCTGCCGTGGGTACACAATGTCTGAGTAACCCATCTGCACAGACTCGGTACAGATATGGTGCATCCCATAGGTGGTGTCTGCTCTCGTGTACTAACTTCTTTTTGCTTTCCCCTGGGGGTATATACCCCGAAACCATGAAGTTTACGATATTCGCATACTAGGGGTGCGAAGCTGTTACCTTGAGAAGCATATCATCCCGTAGGAAGTCATTTATCGACGGGTCTTGGGTATCTGTATTGGTCATACGCAATAAATGATCCACCACTGAATTCTCTACTCCTTTCTTATCTTTAATTTCCAAATCAAACTCTTGGAGTAGAAGAATCCATCTGATCAACCTCAGTTTAGCATCCTTTTTAGTGAAGAGGTACTTGAGTGTGGCATGGTCTGTATAGACGATGACCTTGGTACCCACTAAATAGGATATAAACTTGTCGATAGCGAAGATAACTGCTAGGAGCTCTTTTTCTGTTGTGGCATAATTGAGCTGAGCTCCAGTAAGTGTCTTGCTTGCGTACGCGATCGCGTGATGCTTCTTATCCTTGGTTTGACCAAGTACGGCCCCCACCGCGTAATCACTAGCATCACATATGATCTCGAACGGGAGCTTCCAATCTGGGGGTTGAATGATTGGAGCTGAGATGAGTGCCTTTTTGAGCGTGTCAAAGGCTTTATGGCACTCATCTATAAATTGGAAAGGAGCATCCTTGGCTAGGAGACTTGTGAGGGGTCTGGCAATCTGGGAGAAGTTTGCGATGAACCTTCAATAGAATTTGGCATGGCCAAGGAAGCTTCTGATTCCTTTCATATTGATGGGAGGCGGAAGTTGTTTAATGACTTCAAACTTCGCCTTATCCACCTCTATCCCTCTTTCGGACACTAAGTGTCCTAAAACGATGCCTTCACGGACCATGAACTGACATTTCTCCCAGTTGAGGATCAGGTCCTTCTCTTGGCATCTCTGCAAGACTCTGTCTAAATTTTCTAGACAATGATCGAAGGTCGTCCCATAGACCGAGAAGTTGTCCATGAAAACTTCCATAATTTCTTCGATCATGTCGGAGAAAATGGACATCATGCATCTTTGGAATGATGCGGGTGCGTTACATAACCCAAACGACATTCGTCGGTAGGCATATGTTCCATAGGGGCATGTGAATGTGGTCTTGCTCTGATCTTCGGGATGGATGGGTATTTGATGGTAACCAGAATAACCATCAAGAAAACAGAAGTAGGAGTGCTTCGCCAACCGCTCCAACATCTCATTGATGAAAGGTAGTGGGAAGTGATCCTTCTTAGTGGCCTTGTTGAGTTTCCTGTAATCTATACACATCCTCCATCCCGTGACGGTTCGTTGGGGAATTGGCTCGTTCTTACTATTTTCCACCACCATCATGCCTCCTTTCTTGGGCACAACTTGGACTGGGCTTACCCACTCACTATGCGGAACAGGATAGATAATTTCGGCATCTAGGAGTTTAAGAACCTCTTTCTTTACCACCTCCCTCATAGCATTGTTCAACCTTCTTTGGGGTTCCCTAGAAGGTGCTATTGCGGGATCCAATGGGATTCGGTGGGTGTAGAGGGCAGGACTGCCCTTGAGGTCTTGTAGGGTATAGCCTAAGACCGATCGATGCTTCTCTAAAACAGCGATGAGCTTATTCGTCTCCTCTTCCGAGAGTTTGTCGCTGATGATCACGGGAGACTCTACATCGCTATTCCGAAAGGCGTATCTAAGCCCTGAAGGTAAAGGCTTTAGCTCAATCATAGGTCATGATGCCTTCTTAGTCGCGAGCAGTTCAGAAGTTTCACCGGATTCTTCTTCTGCATTGCTGACTTCTTCCGGCATTTCCTCGATATCCTCCTCGAGGCCCAAGTCGAAAAACTCGGAGGTGGAAGTGGCCATTATTTCCTCAATAAGCTCTGGAATAGGGAGATCCTTCACTAAGCATGTCAATGCTCGATCCACGGGGATGTGGAACGTGTCCTTCCCTAACTTGATGTTTAAACATCCGTCCGTAGGAACATCCGAAAAGAGGGCTTTAAGGGGATGTCCTATCAAGAAGTCGAAGTTGAGATCTTCGAAGATATGGAAGTTCAGACGGATTTTAACATGATTGTGCCATAATGGCACATCGGTGATTATCCTGTAGCTGCTTGTAAGAGAACCTGAAGGTCTCTTGAGCTGTCTGTCTGTCGAAGTGAGTTTGTAATTGCCTAGAAAAGGTAAGGCAAACTCATCTAACATGAGATTAGCTCCGACAACGGGACTATAGAGAGCGTCCACATTTTGATTTTGGAGACGGCAATGGAATGATGTGGAGGGAGAGTTTAGATAAATTGGAGATACGGATGACTCTCCTTCCTGCAGCCATTCATTGCTGATCAATGTTGTCAACTCTTGAACTGTCTCCCGAAGAAAATTCTCCTCTAAGGGATCCGTAGGAATGACAGGGCTTGGTGGTTGCTTTTGGCAGAAGTATCTTGAGGTGTTGCCGAAATCTTCAAAGACATTTGGCTCGATACTTCGGAGAAATTCCGGAGGTAGTGGGTCTTCTTCCTCCGATGTTTCGGATTTATGTTCAGGGGCGGTCTCATAGATCGAATCTACTGATGGGCTTTTAGGGGATTCCGATTCGATTTCTGAAGGCTCCCCTTGACGCATCTCGGGCTCTGTGGGGACTGGCTCGTGGATACAAACGAAAGAGGTTCTGTCCAAGATTTTGTCAAGGACTTCCCTACTTTCGGTTGGGGTAAGATGAGCGAAAGATCCTCCAGAGGTAAGATCGAGATGGTGTGCAGACTCCTTGTCAAGACCAACATAAAAATGCTGGAGCAATAAATGCTCGGATAATGACAAGTCTGGGCCTGATTTTACCATTAAGGCAAATCTAGCCCAAGCTACACCGATTGATTCTTTATCATTCTGACAGAAAGTTAAAATTTCTATTCGTAAGGCGCATATTTGTGAAAGCGGAAAGAATGCAGAACAGAATCTGTCCCGAAGTTCAATCCAACTTCCATTCACACCGCCTACGACACTAATGTACCATTGCTTCGCTTCTCCCGAAAGGGAAAAAGGAAACAATTTCCATTTAAGAGTTTCGTGTGTCATGCCCAAAATTTTCTTGCATGAACATACTTGCTCGAACTCGCACAGATGATATTAGGGATTTTCACAATCCCTTCCTGAAAAGGAATTTTCCTGAACAAAGGCTATGTAGCCTGAGTCGAGTTCATAGCTAGTAGAAAGAATTGGGTCAGCAGAGGGTGCCGGCTCGTAGAACTCGCTCTTGGGTGAAGAGAGCTGTAAAAGGGATAGCTGCTCCATGGGTAGCGGGGGTTGAGGTAGAATCAAGGAAAAGAAAAAAAGAAGATACGAGGACGACTGAGTCTGTAGATAATGTAGCTATCGTTCCCCGGCAACGGCGCCAGAAAGCTTGTTGGTATTTTCTATGTCACGAATAAAATCCGCAAGCGCACGGATACTGCTGTACCTTTCACCCAAGAGTATTTCAGGGTATCGTATCCACTGAGGAACATGAGTACGCTATCTACAGGTTCAGGCTCATTCAAGGACATGCGCCGGTGTGGAGAAGACAGAAGAGAGGACTTTCTATATCTAGAATCTATGCCTAGAAGAAGGGATCACGTCGCCATTATACTTCGAGCTAAAGGTATCGACCGACTTATGCAAACCGGTAGTTTCAATATGTGCTCTATCTGATATCCGAACGTGGAGGATTACTAAAAGGATCGAACAGGGCTGTCATAACCTGTCGGCTACTTCTACAAACCGTGGGACTATCAGACAACTGAGTGGTATAGTCCAGCCTAGACACCACGCCCACGCCTTTCCCTGCTAACCTTAGCCCTGGCCAAGACTACCCTTTTCTATCCGGGGTCTTAAGGTAAGATCAAATGCTACTCGCTAGCATACACATCAACTAATATAAGGCGGAGATGATAACTTGCGATCTAAACTCTAATTCCAAATAAACAAACAAAGAAAGTCTCGAACACTTACAACCGAATAAGCATCCGTCGAGGTACAAGCGGAGAAAGTGCCGAATGACCCGGCACTTCCCCCGACTCCTCCTCACTCTCCTCCTCTTCTTCTACACCTCCTAGTCTACCTAAGCATCTAGGATGAAGGCCTCAAGCTCTAAGGGAGAAAGGTTAGTTGAGAGGGTGTGATGTGTGTGTGTGTCCATTCCTCTACCCCCTCCCCTTGTATTTATAGGAGGGAGCCACGGGCTGAAGCATCTGGAACCGACTTAAGCAACCAGCAGGGAGGCGCCATGTGTCGAAGCTGAGGCGGTGGGGCCCATGGGCCTGGTCGGCCAACTAGTAGGTCGGTTGGCCTGCCAGGTGGGCCAACCGCCCCCAGCTTCATCCAGCAGGCTGTCCTGGGTCTCCTTGTCTTAAACCAGTTGGTCTGAACTAGGTTCTTGGGCTACACTTGGTCCATTTGAGCCTGAATCGGTGCTCTGATAATTTCTGCGATTTATGTCAAGCCAAAGTGTACTTGAAACCTGCGAAATTAGTTCAAAACCACCTGCACACATTCTCAAGTACCATATGTGGAATTTGTTAATAAATAAACCCTATGCTAGCATTTATTCCACTTTGTGGTTCCCTTTTGTGCAGGAGTTGATGGTCAAAATTGGTCGTTAATGACCGTCAACAATGAGATGGAACTTATGTTACTATATGCGATGAGATATGTATAATCTTATGAAACTTTTATCTCATTATAGGCTGTGTAATTAATTTTGAGCTAAAATTAGGCTCAACTTAGTGGCCCACTTTGATTTGGGCCCATCTTCATATGGGCTGTGTGCTAACGTCTCTTGCCACATCACCTGCCATGTTGATTGCCACGTCACCTGCCATGTCAGCACTATTTTTCTTATAATTGCCATGTCAGCAGCCATGTCATTGACCACGTCAATTTACACATCATCATTGCTATCCACGTCTTCGCCAAGTCAACAGCCACGTCTTCCTCCATGTCATTAATGTGTGACAAGGCAATTGAATCTGTGACGAAAATTATACTATTTGTGATGTTTATTTTTGTCATAAAAAATGGGCTTGGGTTGGGCTTTGGGGGCCCGAGAGAATTCTATGACGGTTTCGAAACGTTATGGATCAACCAATCTATGACAAAAATTTAAGAAACGTCACGAGGTGTGATCTGTGACGCTCAATACATGAAGGTTTTTTAGTAATCTGTGACGAAATTTAATCGTCATGGATCAACAGATTTTTTGTAGTGCTTGGAGAGACTGTGTTCTCCCCTCAATGCTGATCTGGCAATAGATGTTATTCTCCAGTCGCTTCCTCTGAGCTACAAGCAGTTCATTATGGACTTCCATATGAACAGCATGGGGAAAACATTGAGTGAGTTGCATAGCATGCTAAAAACAATAGAGGAAAGCATTAAACAAAATATCAATCATGTGATGATTGTACAGAAGGAGAATAAAAAGAGGAAGCATTGGACGCCTCCTAAAGGCAAAGCTAAGGGAAAGGTTCCCAATGAGCCCTCAAGCTCTAAGCAAAAGCCAAAGGTCAAATCTGGACCTACTGCTGATGATGAATGCTTCCATTGCAATGCCAAGGGACACTGGTCAAGGAACTGCAAGAAATACTTGGAAGACAAGAAAAAGAAGGGAGGTTCGACTTCCGCTTCAGGTATTTATCTTACAGAAATTAATATTGCTATATCTTCTAGTGATTCATGGGTATTTGATACTGGTTCAACGATTCACACTTGCAAATTGTTGCAGGGCCTGACAAGGATTAGAAGATTTGCAAGAGGCGAGCTGGATGTGCGAGTCGGTAATGGAGCAAAGGTTGCTGTGTTGGCGGTCGGCACCTACCACCTGTTGCTACCCTCGGGCTTAGTTTTGGAATTAAATAATTGTTATTGTATTCCTGCTTTGAGTAAGAACATTATCTCTTCCTCATGTTTGGAGGAAGTTGATGGTTATGAGATTGTAATAAAGAACAAGCGTTGTTCTATTTATTATAAGGATTTACTTTATGGAGTTTGTCCATTGGTGAATGGTTTATATGTTCTTGAGCTTGAGGATAAAGATGTCTGAAATATTAATGCTAAAAGGCTTCGTCCTAATGATTTGAATCCCACTTTTATTTGGCATTGTCGATTGGGTCACATAAATGAGAAGCGTGTAGAGAAGCCCCATAAGGATGGTCTGCTGAGTCCATTTGATTTTGAATCAATTTGCACATGTGAGTCTTGTCTACTTGGGAAGATGACTAAGACACCCTTCACTGGTCAAAGTGAGAGGGCAAGTGACCTATTGGGACTATTACATACTAATGTATGTGGACCAATGAGTTCGATTGCAAGGGGTGGTTTTCAGTACTTCATTACTTTTACCGATGACTTCAGTAGGTATGGGTATATTTACTTAATGAGGAAAAAGTCTGAATTCTTTGAAAAGTTCAAGGAATTTCAAAATAAAGTACAGAATTAACTTGGCAAGACAATTAAATTCCTACGATCTGATCGTGGGGGTGAATATTTAAGCCACGAGTTTAGTGATCATTTGAAACAATGTGGAATTGTTCCACAGTGGACTCCGCCTAGGACACCTCAGTGGAATGGGGTTTCTGAATGGAGAAACCGAACCTTGTTGGACATTGTAAGGTCGATGATGAGCCAAGATGATCTTCCAATTTTTTTGTGGTTATGCTCTCAAAACTGCAGCGTTCACACTGAACCGGGTTCCAACTAAGTCTGTGGAAAAGACACCATATGAGATTTGGACTGGAAAACGCCCCGGATTGTCTTTCCTCAAAGTTTGGGGATGTGAGGCTTATGTCAAACGTTTGATGTCAGACAAACTCACTCCAAAATCAGACAAGTGTTTCTTTGTGGGGTATCCGAGGGAAACCAAAGGATATTTTTTTATAATCAAGCGGAAAGCAAAGTGTTTGTTGCCCGCAATGGTGTCTTCTTAGAGAAAGAGTTTCTCTCAAAAGGAGTTAGTGGGAGCAAGGTGCAACTTGAAGAAATTCGGGATGTGCCTGAAACGGTTTCAGCCCCCACTGAACCTTCACGGGATGAACAAGAAGTTGCAGAACCCGTTGTCAAAGAACCAGCCCCACAAAGGTCTGTAAGGGCACATCGTGCACCTGAAAAGTTCACGCTCCTAACCACGGAGCAGCGCGACATATTATTATTGGATAATGATGAGCCTAAGACCTATACTGAAGCAATAATGGGATCAGAATCTGAGAAATGGTTTGGAGCCATGAAATCCAAAATAGAATCCATGCACGACAATCAAGTTTGGAACTTGGTTGATCCAATTGAAGGTGTTGGACCTTAGTAAGGATGTCTATATGATACAACCTGAAGGTTTTGTTGATCCTACAAATGCTAGAAAAATATTCAAACTTCGGAAGTCCATTTATGGACTGATGCAAGCATCTCGGAGTTGGAATCTTCGTTTTGATGAAGTAGTCAAAGGGTTCGGCTTCATCAAGAATGAAGAAGAGCCTTGTGTTTACAAGAAGGCTAGTGGGAGCACACTTGTATTTCTGGTTCTATATGTTGATGACATATTACTGATCAAAAATAATATTCAAATGCTTGAGACTGTTAAATCTTCATTAAGAAAGAGTTTTTCAATAAAAGATTTAGGAGAGGCAACATATTTTTTGGGCATAAAGATCTATAGAGATAGATCGAAAAGGCTAATTGGGTTAAGCCAAGATACATATATTGACAAAGTATTGAAAAAGTTCAATATGCAGGATTCCAAGAAGGTTTTTCTGCCGATGTCACATGGTGTTAGTCTCTGCAAGAGTCAGCGTCCCTCGACACCTGATGAGCAAGAGAAGATGAATGCAATTCCATATGCCTGGGCTATTGGATCCATCATGTACGCCATGCTTTTGTACATGCCCTGATGTAGCCTATGCTCTAAGTGTTGCAAGCAGATACCAGTCAAACCCAGGAGAGGCTCACTGGGTTGCAGCTAAGAATATCCTTAAATACTTTAGAAGAACTAAGGATAAGTTTCTTGTATATGGAGGTGAGGAGGAGCTCGTTGTAAATGGTTACACCGATGCTAGCTTCCAAACTGACAAGGATGATTTCAGATCACAATCTGGATTTGTATTTTGCCTTAATGGTGGAGCGGTGAGCTGGAAAAGTTCCAAGCAAGAGACGGTGGCAGATTCTACAACAGAGGCCGAGTACATAGCAGCTTTGGAAGCTGCAAAGGAGGTTGTTTGGATCAGAAAGTTTGTTTCTGAGTTGGGGGGTTGTACCTAGTGCGTCCAGTCCAATGGACCTCTATTGTGATAATAGTGGTGCCATTGCACAAGCCAAGGAGCCTTGATCACACCAAAAATCCAAGCACATACTGCGGCATTATCACCTGATTCGAGAGATAATAGATAGATGTGATGTGAAGATATGCAAGGTGCACACGGATCTAAACATTGCGGATCCGTTGATGAAGCCCCTCTCACAGTAGAAGCATGAGGCAAATATGAGTTCCATGGGTATTAGATACTTGCATGATTGACTCTAGAGTGAGTGGGAGATTATTGTAATCATGTCTAAGTTTGTGTTTTATGTTATTTGTTCCTTGAGCAACTACTTTACATTGATTGTCAAATATGTGACTTGTCCGTGAAACTCTTTGTACATTGTGATGTTGTTCTAAATGGTCTCTAGTCTACATCATTACGTGGGACGATAATGATACAACGACTAGCACATGGATTAATTGATGATTACGTTTCACGAATCATGGATATAGAGATATCAAATTAATGATGTGGACACATGTTAGTGAACATGGTGTTAGATTGACTCACTCCGAGACAATACTGGGATTGTTATTTTATATGTGCCATCAGTTGGTCTCGAGCGATACACCTACTAGATCCTTAGATCTGAGATCGTCATTGTTTCTCACTGTGCATAGTGGTGCGCTTTGGGGCTGCCAAACACAACTCCGTACCTGGGTAGCTATAAAAGCAGTTTTCGAGTGTATCATGAAACATGGAATGTGATGTGTGCGGATCAAGATGGAATTTGCCCCTCCTAATAATGTGAGAGATATCTCTGGGCCCCTCAAGATAGTTGGATTGGGAAGTGCATGGCCATGCCAATGTGATTAATGAGTTAATCACGGTGACTAAAAGTTAGTCATATTGAATCCACTATTTGATCGAGTGAATTGTTGAGCTATCACAAGGGTGTCACAAATCTCGCCTTGAGCTTGACTGATATCATGTGGCAAAAGGACTAGTGTATGTATGTATCTAGGTTCAGCCAATATAATCTTTATGTGCATTCGGGAGTTAGTATGCCCTGCTAGGTGCCGCTATTGACTTGTGGTTTGGAAACGGTTTTCAGCCACGGCCGTCTACACATGAACCTAACGGGTCACACACTTAAGGGGTTCAAATGTTGGAAAGCTTGGTTAGATGATTGTCTCTAGTGCAAGTGGAAGATTGTTGGTGATATGCCCAAGAGGCAATCATAACAATATGGATTAAAGGCCCACATGGATATTGATCCATGAGCGATTAGGGTTATAAATGGGCCTACATGGTCGATGGCCCATTAGCGCGCTCTATATATATGTGGGAGGGGGCTAGGGGCGCCACATTCTTGCCGCGCCTCAAACCCTAGCCACCCTCCCTCCTTCTGGCCGCCGCTCTCCCAGCCTTGCGCGCGGTGCTAGCACATCGGCGCACGACGTTCCTTCTTCCGCACGTGTGGACTCCGTGGAGGCGCTACTGCTGTTGCGATGTTGATCAGCAAGGAGGAGACGATCCGTTTGTGACATGATCGACTACTTCCTCTACCTCGACGTGCGACTACGTTGGACGAGTCTACTCCAACGCATCTTCCGCTGTGCTGCGCGTCCAGGGGTAACGATCCTTGATCATCTGCTTGCATGAGATCCTTATCGCTAGCGTAGCATTTTCTTACAATTTGTTTGTCCCTATTCGCCTCAATGGGGAATAATTCTTATTACCTCGTATTGGGATTCATTGTTGTTGGGTTATTTGTTTGAGATTTAGTCAGGGAGAGATCCATTGAGCTACCCTAATTACCTGCTAGTGTATTCATATACGTTTAACTAATCGCAGTTTGACCAGAACTGTGATTGCTATCTTGAGAAATATTGTGGAAAATTTCAGATATTGCTTCTCATAGAAAATAGTATGGTGAAAGATTGGGACATATTTTGGGCATCATAGGCGTGCCCTTATCAAACCCAACATCTCAAATAAGTACCCAAAGTACTTAAGCAGGTTTCAGGAAACCAAGGAGCAAGATTACACAATTTGAGGCCGTGAAATTTCCAAAACACAGGCTCTGAACGGGCCAAGAGAAACAGGCAAGTGGCTGCTACTGGTAGACAAAAAAAACAAAGGCAATAACCACTATTACATAGTAAAGTATAAAAAAATTCCCACTATTATTACATAGTAGTATATCATATTGCTATATACCATGGTCGTCACTGAGTGAGCAAAAAGACTCACCACTATAATAATATTTACAGAGGTGGTTAAAAAGCATTTTCAGAGGCGGTCAGAGGCAACCGCCTCTGAGCATACGCCTCTGTAAATGAGGTGTTTTCAGAGGCGGTTGCAGTGCAACCACCTTTGGTAATCGATCGGAATAAACAAAAAAAAAGAGCCCGCCGCCGCTCCTGCCCGCCGCCCGCCGCGGGTGCTCCTGCCCGCACCGCGCTCGATGCTGGGGCCACGCCGCTCCGCCGGCTCTGGTCCACCCATCCGTGGCCCGCTGCCGCCCATTGCCGCCAGATCCGGCGTCCCTGCACCACGCCATGGGAGGGGAGGGGAGGGGGCGGGTTGGGTCGCGAGGGAGGGAGGCGCCGCCGCCGTGCAGCCGCCCCTCCAACGCCGCCTGAGCGCGGCCACCGCTCCGCCCGCCGCAGCCCACTCGCGCTTACGGCCGCCATCCGCGCGCGGCCGCCGGATCCAGGCCCGGCGCCGCCGGATCCGGCCGCCCGCCGCCGCGCAGCCGCCCCTCAACACCGCCTGAGCACGGCCGCCGCTCCGCCCGTCGCCGCCCTTCCGCCCGCTGATGGCTGCCGGATCCGGGCCCGTCGCCGCTGGATCAGTCTGCCCCCCGCGCGGCCGCCCCTCCACGTTGAGGGAGAGGGCGCTGAGCTCCACCGCGTTAAGGAGAGAGGGGAGAGAGAGCAGAGAGGAGAGAGGCGAGAGAGAGGTGCGGGAAAGGGGAGGGAGAGAGAGTGGAGGACTGGTGGGAGGGTGGCTGCGGGACTTAGAGATATTTAGGGTTTGTTCGTTATTTACCGAGGTGATTTCTATAACGTGTCCGCCTCTGAAAATACGACGATTAACAGAGGCGGTCACATATAATGTGACCGCCTCTATTAATCAATTTTCTGAGACGGTTTTTGTAACCGTCTCTGTTAATAAGAAATGCCTCTAAGCTGTTTTTTAAATGACTCGCGTAATCCAAAATTGTAGTAGTGACTTGCACATATTTATTTTTCTACCGGGACGGGAAGCCCGACAAATCTAGTGAGACCTCTATATTTTGGGGGGCAGCTGCTCGAGGATGATGGCGAGGTCAAAAAATTTCACTAGCTACTAGTTAGACATGATGATTTTCATGGCATCAACGATGAAAATTCGGTTTTGCCCCCGAGCACATCAGGCCCAGGGCGCTGCTCATCGATTTTGTACGTGTGTATGAAGAATTTGCACAAGATCTGAAGTGACTCCTGTCCTATTGTAAAATGAGGCTGCCTATGAGAGGAGAAAACCGGTTAGGGTCAGTTCATCCAAACATATTCTCTGGCAGAGCTTCGCATCTGCTGGGTTTGATTACGGCCAGACATTAAGTCTTTTTTTAAAAAGATTACGGTCAGACAGCAAGGACTTCTCCAGGTGAATTTTGTTGTTCAGAAAACACCATGTTGCAAAGGAAGAAAAAAAAGAACATATAGAAACATATTTTCTAAGAAAAGATCAAATGCTCCAACACAAGCACATTATTCATCACCTATGAAAAGGGGAAAAAATTACAAATAGCAATAATCATAAATGACGAAACGGTTCAGTGCATGATGTAAAGATGAAATAATCAGCTCTGTAGAAGCTAAGGATCGACCGGGTAGCAAAGCCCATGCTTGAATCAAAGAAGACTAGTCGTAATTCGCCTAAAAATTAAGCGGCCCAGATTTTGCATAACGGTACGGTTAATCAATCAATGAATTAATCAGCAACCCCAGCCCAACTCGGACGACGAGGAGGAGGAGCCGGCGTAGTAGGCCGGGTCCGCCAGCAGCTCGGCGATGAGCTGGTCCACCCCGGTCTCCTTGTCGCAGTCCAGGATCGCGTCGATGAACGCCGCCGCGCCGTCGTCGCCGCCGCCACCGTCACCGCACGCGCGGCCGCCACCAGCGCTGCTGCTCCCAGCTGCCAGAACGCTGCTGCCACCGGCCTCGTGGTGGTACTGGCCAAGAACCTGCTGCGCCTCGGAGGCCGCGGCCGCGGCGTCGTCGGCGAGGAAGTCGCTCCACTTGAGCTGCTGCCCGTGGTCCGCGGCCGGCGACGCGGTGGCGTCCACGTCCACGCGCGCAATGACGGCCTGCTGCTGCTGCGGCGGCGGCGGCGGCAGCGGCTGCAGGATGCCAGCGGCATGGTACGCGACCTCGTGGACGAGCGGGAGCGCGGCCGGCGCGGGGAGGTAGGAGGAGGAGCCGCCGTTGGGAGAGTGCGCCGGCTGCGGCGGGCGGATGGCGAGCGCGCCGATGCTGTGCATGAGGTCGGCGATGGGGCGGTGCGTGATGGGGTCGATCCCGCGCTGCCGGAGCTTCTTGCTCAGCTTCGTGTTCCAGTAGTTCTTCACGTCGTTGTCCGTGCGCCCCGGCAGCTGGTTCGCGATCAGAGACCACCTGCAAATAAAACGCAAGCATTTCATCCATCTAGTAGCTGGTGACAAATTGATCTCAAGAGCATCTCAATCTAAGATCATCTCCCATGCATATAGCAATTAAAACGGAGTAATGCAAGCAACTATATGGCTTTGAGTGATCGTCGTCGAAGATCAGAAGAGGTTGCAATCAGCTTTGCATGAGCGCACGCATTGCGTATGCCACTGCTCGATCGTACAGTTCGTTATCGCTCGGAGCAGCAACGGTCTCGAGGTCGAGGACGGTGTCACGTCATTTTCGTTCGCATGGCGAATCAAGATTGGATCCATCAGCAACGGCACATATGCGATAGCTAGGGCTTGTTCGGGAGTGGGCAATAATATCTCTAGAAATTGTTAGGATTCAATAATTGAAATCTGAACTAATCTTCATGATTTGTTAGAATTAGAAGTGCAGTTCGGAAGTTGCCCACGTGAATCTTCAGAAGTGCTGAACTTTTTCTTGTTCTTGTTCTCGATGAAGAGAAGTATAGCGCGTGTATTTGAGAATTCAGATTTTAATTTTGGAGCGTAAATACTGTCACATGAGATAACTTGTTTCAGATCTGCATTAACATATAGATCGATGAAATGAATTGCCCTGACATACAGTGCTACTGGATCTGAACACTACTCTGTCGTCTGTTCCAAATTATATAACCTTGACCAACTTATCTAACTTCGATCAAATTTTCCGAAGAAAAGTATCAATGTCTACAAAATGCAAAATTTGATTTCATTAAATCCACTATGATAACTATATCTTGATTGTGCATTTATTTGATATTCCAGAAATTATTATATTTTTCTATCGATTTGGTCAAATTTGGACAAAATTTGAATAGGGGGTAGACAAAAGTGAACTACTGGATCGGATGGATCGGAGTAGTTCCTAGTAATTGACAAGATCAAAAGACAATGCATGCATGTTAAAGTACTACCTTTACAAACAAAGCAAACGATAAAAGAAAAAGAAAAACCAGCCCGATTGCAGCAATGTACTGTACCTGCTCCCGAGCATGGCGTGGAGGGTGACGATGAGGTCCTCCTCCTCCTGGGTGAAGTTCTCGTGCTTGAGGTTGGGGCGCAGGTAGTTGGTGTACCTCAGCCTGCAGCTCTTGCCGCACCTCTTCAGCCCTGCAACCATGCACGCACCTTGGTTTAGCTCCCAATCTCCACATCAGCAGCAAGCCAAGCAAAAAAGATGACGACCTGCTCTCTGGGGCACGTTGGTCCAGTTGCCGGTGCCATGGGTGGAGGTGTAGGCCAGCAGCTTGGCGTCCTCCTCCGGCGTCCACGGCCCCTTCTTCACGTTCGCCTTGTCGCAGCACGGCGGCCTCCCCATCTACCTCTCTCTCTCTCTCTCCCCTCACTCTCTCTCCCCCTAACCCCCTCCCTCCCTGTGCATCAAGCGGTGAGTGAGATTATGGTGAGCCCCAGAGCTCGATCTGATGTCGCCTGATGAGATCACTACCGGAGAAAAGGTGACAGTACATATAGACGGAAACTCTGATGGATGGAGATCGGGGAAGCCAGCTGCCTCCTCCCCTGCTGCAGCCTGCAGGCACGGTAACAACATGCTGGGGGAGGTGGAGGCACATGACCATGGCGTGACCATTTAACAAGCTGGTGGCAATGGCGTGGTTAGTGTCAATCACGCACAAAAAAAAGGATTCTTTTTCTGCGCCACATTAGGAGAGGAACCATAGGTTAATGGCGGCGGGCAGTATAATAGGGCTCGCGCGTAACTGCATCCCTCCGGCAAATCAACAGCTTAGGCTGCGGGGATATAGGCTAATCTAGCTATATTCTGAGGCCGGGGCAGCGGCTTGCATTGACGATGGCGAGGTTTAAAATTTTCACGAGTTGGACATGATGATGCTCACGACATCAACGCCGGGGATTCGGTTTTGGGCCCGAATCGGAGATCAGGTCCTGAGCGCTGCCCATTGCTTCTGAATGTGTATGAACTCGCGAAAGATGTGATAAAAAAAAAACTGTAAGAGCTGCTTGGCGGTGGCGAGGCTGTTGAGGAGGGCGATTTCCTGAGCTTGATGGCGTCGAGATTAGCGCGGCCATGTCTCGTGCTAACTAGGGAAAAAATTATCGGCTAAAAAATTCCGAGAAAACCGACAACCGCATTTATCGGTGGTGAGTGGTTTGATAAAAATTTCTCGCTAATCTTGAATCCGTACTCACCCCTTACCTCCTAAGCTACATGTCTTCTTATTTTTAAGCATTGTGATGTCTTGTTTTTCATATTAGATAGATTGTTTGTAAGGATTCTAGATTATTTTTGGTACAGTTTGAGAGATTTTTTCCGAAAATTTTTCGAGAAACATGTTTATGGACATAAACGACCTTTGGTTTTTTTTTCTTACCGGTAAAGTTTAACACAACGTTATTACGACCTGAGGCTAGGTAGTAGTCTTGTAAAGGCCGTTGGTGTTGTTGAGCCGGCCCACATGTACTTGAGTTGGGCCGTTACTTGTTGTCCTGAACCATCAGGACAGCTTCGCTATAAAGCTGTCCCCGCTGTGTAGGATTGGGTAATTAAGAAGAAAAACATTGAACCGTGACCTCCTCTGTTCTTCCGGAGTTCTTCCCCCAATTTCCCAATCCCGCTCAATTTCTAGCTGATTCCCTTCTAATCTGCTTCTCCAACTATCCTAGATCGTAACAATTGGTATCCAGAGCCGCCACTCCCAAATTTTTTCCCATATTCACGCGCGTTTCTTTGATCTGGCGCCGTGAAAACCAAGCAAGTTCGAAGCAACTGTGACGATTTTCATGGAGGATCTCGCAAAGAAGTTCGACGGCTTCGACGCCATCATGATGAAGGTCTTGGACAAGTTGACGGGTCTCGATGTATGGAAGGCATCCGAGGAGGCATCGATGGAGAAGCTTCTCACCCAATCCGACGATACTGTGGTCCATGTCCGTGGCTTGGAGATGCCACCGCCGCCACCCCGTGCAAACGTTGCCTCTTCTCTGCCCGACGATGGCCCCGCCGCATCCCCAATCACGGTGGACTTCGCAGCAGGAGGTGCGCCCATCTGCACCGTCTTGGGAGCGGCCCAGCAGGCACCACGTCGCCAACAACCACTGGGACGTCGGTAGTGGAATCCTAGGATCTCATCCGCCATTCCCGGTCATGTGTACTGTCAGACCCGGGGCAGCGAGACTGCTTATAGGCATAGAATGTTCTAGAGTAAAAGATAGCTTATGGATGTACCTTATCTCTCTTGTAACTACCCGAATAGACGTAGAACTAGCTGCAATACAAAGGAAACTTCCTGATTGTGTTGTAGTAGGATTCCAACGGTATTCGGCTAGGACTTTCCATGTAACTCTGTCCTCCCGGATATATAAGAGTGGGCAGAGACCCCCTCAAAACATCATCAACACCTAAGGCAATACAAACAACCACACATGACGTAGGGTATTACGCAACTCGCGGCCCGAACCTGTCTAAATCTTTGTGTTCCTTGTACCGTCGAGTTCCAGAGCAGTCGATCCCTATCTACAAACCTTACTGCTAAGGGTATCCCTGAGCAAGCTTGGCGGTAAACACCGACAGCTGACGCACTAGGTAGGGAATTCGACGAGTTCATCGGCGAATTCGATAGCCGGATGAAGCGACGCCAACAATGTGCCTGAGGGCACAACCCTTGTTTTCGGTTCCTGGTCTTGCACGGCTGACGGATTGGGCGGCTTCTCCAGCCACCTTGTCACGCCCAACTCGCCTAAATCGAAAACCATCCTCCAACCCGCCGACGTTTGCGAGATCGCAGATCTCAACAGAAAAAGAGCTCTACTCGAGCTCAGTTCAGACACTACAGAAAATGTTTCAACTCCAACTCGAATTCTCGGGTCAGTCAAGTTCGATACAAACTCTAATTTCGAAAAACACTACTTTTCCGAAACCCTCAGAAAATACGTGACTTATCTCAAGTCAATCAAGCGCCCCAAGATCATCAACCATGAACTACTCGACGGAGTAGATCAGGTCTCACGATGAATAGAAGGATGCATTAAACTTGCAGAATCCGCCCTTAGCCCATCTAAATCACAGCAGAACCCAAAAGCATTGAACCCACCACAGGAACGGTCGGGCGACATACTCTCAGGGGTCAATCGAGTAGATTCCAAGCTCATCGACTGCATCAAGATAGCTGAAAGCACTCCGCAAAATAAAAATCAGAAACCGGAAGGAGGAATCTGCGGGAGATCTGGAAAGACAAGCCCCCGTCTTGCTCAGATGGGACCGTCTACCTCCAGAAAACCTCAGAACCCTCCACCAAAATCTGCTCACGGTTGGATTCCCGAACCAACTGACACCTCTGATTCCTTGTTCAATCAGGATTTTGATCAATTCATGAACAGCCTCGGCAACTTTGAACCATTCGATGACTTCGAAGACTGGTCAGATAAAGTTGACTTGTTCATGGACGCAATGGCCCATCCACCCTAGAATGTTGACGCCCTCTGGGAACTGGCCAAGCTCAAAAAGGGGAAATCCAAAGCTCCAGAACAATTCAGCAAGTCGATTTTTGACAAACCCTGGATTAAGGAGCCTGAAGGATTGACTCCCACACAATCATGGCTACATTGGATGAACGAGAACACCCTCAGTGTAGAGATGGGCATTCCGCTTCTCGCTCACCCAAAGCACACATATTCCAAAATCGGTGGCCTAACCGATTCCGACTCCGAGTACTCTTGCGACTCGGAGGACGAGCTGGATGACCTAATCCAGTACAGCAAGGAAGCCAAATCCAACTCGACTAAGAATTCTAAGTCCGATCAGGACTCCCTTCCAACCTTGGTCATATATGCAACGCCGCAAGAACGGACAGTGCGTTTGAAGGAGACACAAGATCCTCACGTTTTCGGCTCTCAGCCAACAGATCTTCCCTTCCAGCAGAGCACTCCACTAGACCCGTCATCAAGCAAACAAGACCAAGAAATTCAAGATCTTTTCCGTGAAATCCTCATGGTTCGCATCTCTGAAGTCCATGAACCAGAGGATGATTCCACGGAGCATCTAAATCTCGACGACTATAATTCTGATGACTTTGACGAGTATCTTTCTGACAACATGAAAACTACTCCATTCACGGTCATAGAAGCCCAAGCTGCCACCAAGCAAGACCCGCCTGCACCTCCTCCAGCAGTAACAGTTACCGTTCAACTGGAAGAGCAGCACGCAGCAGACGATCTCTATTAGCATTGTCGCCTGCTTAACCAGAAGTGGGTATTTAGGCGCCAGCACCTCACCAACCGCCAGCAAGAACAGCAAGGCGACAACTACGACTACTCCAACAGCGACCTCTACAATGTGATCAACATTGGTCGTGACGCGCGCAATGTCATCATCTCAAGGAGAAAGGAGCGTGAGGAAATAGAGGCTTATATCCATTCTTCCAACTACCACATCCCAGCAAATGCTTCCGCATCTTTTAAGAAGCGCAAGCCGGCAACTACCCTCCCCCAGGGTAAGCCTCGCACCCAACACCATGGAGAAACATCTCTTAGCGGAGACAAGATCAACAAAATGCTCCTACGCAAGTGCTTCATGCACCCAAAGAGCACTCACACGATCTTCGAGTGCAACTCACTCCGCAAGGCCCTTGGGGCACCACCAGTAAAGGAAACTTTACCTAAAATCTAGTCGACTCTCATACCGACTAGTATTACTCCCGAATGTTTTCTATCCATGTAAAACATTGCTCACGTCTATGGGCAAGGGGTAGGTATTAAGAGCCAGAGTCTGTCATTTTACAAATCGCTGTAATCTTGACAAGTCTTCAATAAAAGTTGATTTCTTCATAAATCGACTACTTCGCTCTCACTCATTGGATCTATACCCCATAAATAATGCTACTCCGAATGCTCTGCTCAAATATGGAGCAGCAATCGAGTAGTTTTCTATGGTTTACCTCGAGTATCCTTTCGACATTTTCGTCTTGGGTAACCCGACGGGGTTTATCCTAACAGACTTGTCTTAAGGATTACTCTAGTCCTTAGTTAGGACACCCTACTCGCTAGCTCGAGTAGGTTTTGGATATTCTTTCGACATTTTCGTCTTGGGTAATCCGACGGGGTTCATCCTAACAGACCTGTTCTAAGAGTTACTCTAGTCCTTGGTTAGGACACCCTACTTGCTGGCTCGAGTAGGTTTTAGATATCTTTACGACGGTTTTGTCTTGGGTAACCCGACGGGGTTCATCCTAACAGATCTATCCTAAGGATTACTCCGGTCCTTGGTTAGGACACCCTACTCGCTAGCTCGATTAGGCTTTGGATACTCTTTCAACATTTTCATCTTGGGTAACCCGACGGGGTTCATCCTAACAGACCTATCCTAAGAGTTACTCCAGTCCTTGGTTAGGACACCCTACTCGCTGGCTTGAGTAGGTTTTGAATATTCTTTCGATATTTTCGTCTTGAGTAACCCGACGGAGTTCATCCTAACATACCTGTCCTAAGAATTACTCAAGTCCTTGGTTAGGACACCCTACTCGCTGGCTCGAGTAGATCTTGGATACTTTTAAAATAGTTTCATCTTGGGTAACTTGACGGGGTTCATCCTAACAAATCTATCTTAGAAATTACTCCAGTCCTTGGGTAGGACACCTTACTTGCCTTGCTCAAGTAAGTTTGGGATATTTCTAAAATATTTTCATCTTGGGTATCTTGACGGAGTTCATCCTAACAAGTCTATTTTAGAAATCAATCCAGTCCTTGTGTAGGACACACTACTCACTGGATCGAGTAGTTTGGGGATATTTTCATAAAAAGTTTTTCCCACTTGGGTGATCAGATGAGGCCCATCCTAATGTCAGCTTTGAAAATTATTCCAAGGAGCATAAAACATGTTCTTGGTACTGTAAATAGTAGGGATGAAAACGGAACGGAAAAATCCCGTCCCGACCGACACCATTTCCGAAATTTCCTGACCGTTACCGTTTTAGCCGGGAAAAAACGGGAATCCGGTCGGAAACAGTCACAAGGCCACAGGAACGGGATCGGAATCAGGAGCGAACATTTCCTGACCGTTTCTTCGGATCCCGTTTTTTCTCTCGGGAATTCCCGGATTTTCCAGAGGTGCTCCCGTTTAGCAAGTGAATGTAATTCCTTCCCAACCTCCTCCTCCTTTATAGCTCACCAGCGCATGCATGATTTTTAGGATAAACGAGGTGGGACTACTCGCCAACTGGTGGGTGTTGCTGCCATTGCCGTATTGCAGGCCTGCACCGCTGCGCTTGCTCGTGCATGCATGCGGCCCATGGCCTGCTAGCTGCTGTCCAAGCAATCTGTGCTTGTCTCTTGCCTACATGTAAGCATGTGCATGGTGGCCTACAAACTGTCGGAGTTTTTTTTTTGGGGGTTTCTGTTTATTTTTCAGTAGTGTACTAAAATATAAGTATACGCTAAATGAAATGTCATATCATGTCAAGCAGTACTCATGTACTAAGAAATATATGCCTAGGGTGTGTTTAGATCACTTTGTATTTTGCATTTTTACGTTTTTAGAAGGGAATCTTCAATATTTGAAGTATTAAATGTAAACTAATCACAAAACTAATTACAGATCTCGTCTGTAAACTATAAGACGA
Source organism: Panicum virgatum (assembly GCF_016808335.1). Classification (NCBI taxonomy): domain Eukaryota; kingdom Viridiplantae; phylum Streptophyta; class Magnoliopsida; order Poales; family Poaceae; genus Panicum; species Panicum virgatum. The sequence continues at coordinate 34,963,296 of NC_053148.1, read as the reverse complement.
ATCTAATGAGCCTAAGTAATCCATCATTAGAGCATGTTTACTGTAGCATTATTGTAGCAATTTAGTGTCTAATCATGTCGTAATTAGGCTCATTAGATTTGTCTCGCGATTTACAGTCTATTTGTATAATGTAATTTATTTTTTTACTACATTTAGTACACCATGCAAACGATTTACAAAAAAATTGCATTTTATGTTTTGGGATCTAAACAAGGCCCTAGTGTGGAGTGTGCTTATGCACGAGTTGTTACTTGAATATTGCCATCTATAAACTTATAGTATTATTGGTCCATGAACTATGCACAGTTGTATCCATTGCATTGAGTTGAACATTTAGAGTGGTTATATTTGTGTCGGTATTCCCGTTTCTTATATCGATTCCCGACCGCTGTCGAAGTGTCTCCGATCGAATTGTACCGTTTCCGATATCCTGCATAACCGAATTCATTTTCCCGACCGAGCTTTCCTGTTTCCGTTTCCGTTTCCGAATAAAAGTATGAAAACAAAAATGGTTAGGCTATTTTCCCGACCGTTCCCGACCTTTCATCCCTAGTAAATAGGTCGACACGAGTCTCCCGCTTGCTTGGACCACCGAGGGAATTACACTACGGGGCTTGTTGCCTCGAGTACTTGACGGGTTCTACCTGCTTGCTCGAGACACTAAAAATGCTCTATCTTCCCTTGGTACCCTAAGTAGTTGTCGAGAGTCTCCTGTTCATCTATGTATCAAAGAGCATCATCCAAGCTCCTAATTCTTCAAATACTCGATAAGAGTCTCTCGATTCGATTGGACAATCAAGTCCATAAGAGCATTGCTCTAACATAAATATTTCTTTTTTAAAAAAATTTTGAATTAATCTATGGCTTAAAAACTCCCTCGTGCAAAGTGCTTTTCCCACTTGTTTAATCTTGCAGGATTCAATCCTAACCGGTCAGCACTAAAGTTCTGAATAGAACCATTCTACTCGACTCTCCTCGAGAATACTCTGCCTCTTAAGGTACCAACGGATACAACTCTTTCTATCTACTATCAAGATTGAGTAGGCGCGATGCTGCCAGAACTCAAACCTTTCGAGTATCATTACTCAACATATCAAAGGATCATGCAATCCTTCCATTAAACAAGTACTCCACATTACACAAATTTAAACATTTGTACAAAGAACTTGTGTCTCACACGCCAAACAGTTCACAGAAAACTCAAGGTGACCCGGACTTGTTCAAGGTCTCCACTATCTTGTCTGCTATGGGGGAGGTCTCTCTCAGATATTGACCAAATTGGTCATCGGTGCAATCGGCCTTTACACCTTCCCTATCCAGTGGAGTACGTGGCCAATAGGACTTCACCAACCCGAGTACATGACCTATGTACTGTCGAGTGGTTGTGGAGACAACCTTTCAAAGCTTTCGGGTACTTTCCGAAGCCTCACCGCCAACATGAGCGGTTCGTCTTCACTCCCTTCTGGGATCTCCACAAGTCGTGCCACGTCTTGAGCAGCATCCTTCACATCTCTCAGCTCCACGAGTTCTTGCAGCATCAAGTCCCGAGACTCTGACAGGTCTTTGAGTTGCTTAAGGGCTATTGCCACCTCCCGGTCAGAGTCCTCCTTGATCTTCTTGAGCTTCTCAATTTCATCTGTGTTTCGGTACATAAGAATCTTTAGATCCAGTACCAGGCTCTCCTCAATCTTTAACGATTTTGACTAAGCTGTGTACTCGATTAAAAGAAAAGCTTATAAACACCAAGCAGAACAATCCAGTCGACTACATCATTTATGCTAAAGACTAACCCTTTTTGGCCTTGGAGAGCTTCTTGATCTTCTCATGAAGGGCGGCCTTCACAGACGAGAGCGTTTTTACTCACTCTCTCAGAGCATTTAGCTCTGAATTGTCCTGGGGCTGGCTACCTTCCTATTTTAACACCTCCTGCCGAACATATATAAAACAAAAGGATCAGTATACATTACTCGATCTAAGAAAACAAGTACTCGAGATATTTGACTACTTACCCCCAACAACTTGAAAGCAAGCTTCAGCTTTTCTTGTGGCACGACACTTCCTGATGAGACCTAGGAAGTAGTCGTCTGCACCACGGAGACTGCCTTTTGTGGCACATCTTCAACTTTCTCTACAATATCCTCTAGATTTTGGGAATCTAGAGGAAAAATGGGTTACAAAACCAAATTAAGAGCAAAGGAAAGTACTTTTATCAAGTACAAGGCATCATAAGGTTACCTGTAGGAGTCTCCTCGGGAAGCTTCTCGTCGTCTCCTTCCTTTGGAAGCTTGTTGCTTCCATCACCCTCCGAGAGCCTTTCATCGCCCCTCTCACCATCAGGAAGTGGAGAATTAAGAAGCATGGAATTCGCCAACTCCTCCGCCTGTCAAGCATCCATCTCTAGAGTGCTCTGGGATTCTCCACTGATGTCTTGGGGGCTGAATCGTCTTCAGTTTCCCCTCTTGCCTCTAGAAGTGCATCACTGTAAAGACAAAACAGTTAAAATGCACGCGTTACACAGCCAAATCTACAAACAAGTTCAGAAGAACTTACGAAGATGCCCTCGTCACAGCAAGCATCCTCACGCAAAATTTTCGGGGCGGCCTCAGGATGACGGCCTTGCTATCCGAATCCCCGGCATCATGAACATTGGAACTACTCGCTGGTTGAGTAGTCCCAGTCCCCTTTGATAGGTCCACTGTGGTGGAAGGGACGGTCTGTCCCACCACAGCATCATCCCCAGATGTTATAGTCCATGGCATTTTAGCCGCTGGACTTCAAAAGCAAAAATCTTCAAATCAAATCAAGCAACTCGACAAACTTGCCAAAGTACTCGATTGCAACCAATAAGCTACTTACCTGTTGCTGGTAGCTTGTGTGGAGCTACTACGCTTCCTCACCGTCGATCGTGTACCCTTCGGGTGTCCCGCTTGGGTATCCACGGTCGGGGTAGGGTTGTGCTCCCCATTACTTTTCTCCCCAGCTGCCTCTTCATCTGCACAACCAAGATCAGATATTAGTATTGCTCATGTAAGATTTTATGAGAATATTCTGGGATGTGGTTGACAGTATAAGAGTGCGTGGAGAAAGAAAAAGGACGATTAAGTGCCTAGCAATGGAGGACTACTCTTAAAACGCTCCACGTCCTCCTACAGAAAGCAAAAAATTTTATCAGAATCACACTAAGGTAAGGTACTCAATTACTACAAATCGACTACTCTTATCTGTACCTGCTTTGGAGGATTCGCAGCAGAAAAAGTATCAGGAACAACATGTACTTTCTTTACATTTCATAGCAGTCGCTGGACTCGACTAAACACTTCTTCATCCGAGATCTCTTCCTCCAAGTATCTTGATGAATCAGTTGTTCCCTGATACTGGAAACCAAATGTTTCCCGAGCCTGCAGCGGCTGGATTCTTCTTTTCATCCAGTCGAACATAACAGCCTCTCTAGTCAAATTCTTCCTCCTAAGATCGGCAATTCTTGATAGAAGCTCGGGGATTTGACTGTTGTCGATTGGTTTCCTGTTCCATTCAGGCCACTGAATTGGAGGACCTGGAGTAATTGCGGGTACACCCTCCCATTGGTTTTCTACTAAGAACCACTTGGGTTTCCAGTCGATTACCTTGCTACTAAGCTTATAGGGGATATACACTTTATCCTTCCCATGTCTAAGCTGGAGACCCGCACCTCCTACTACATCTAACACGCAGGAATCTGGCTGCGGCTTAAGATGGAAAAGGAATCGAAAGAGCTCAAAATGGGGCTCGATGCCCGAAAAAGCTTTGCACAAATGCACGAAGATAGAAATATGAACAAAGGAATTGGGGGTCAAGTGGTGAAGCTGGATCCTATAGTAACGTAGGAGCCCATAGAAGGAAAAAAGAACAAGGGAGCCCTAATCCCCGTTCAAAATAAGGAACAAAAGCTACGATTTCGCCCATATTTTCATACGAACGATCTTCACCCAAGGCAGGATGCCATTGGATGACAGATTTCTCCGGCAAAAGACCAGCAGAAACTAGGGTTTCTAGGTCAGATTCAGAGCACTTACTTGAAACCCATCCCTCCTCACGGGTTGGCTCCGCAGCTACGACTTTGCCCTTGCTTGATTTCTTGGGAGCCATCCGGAAATTCACAGAGCGCTTCACACGCATACAATGGCTAAAACCTTAAGGGAGTTGGGAGCAAGGAGAAAGCAAGGAAGTTTAGATCTAGAAGCTTGAGGCTGAGGGCAAGAACAGATCTAAACAGTAAAAGAGAGAATGGCCGGTGGGGTAAAACCTAGTTACCGTTCTATTTTATAGTGGCGGTGGCAACACGGTAAATACCCAGAAGGCTAAACAGTCAGTTACCAATTGTGGAAAAAACGGGATTTTCTGAGACATTTCTTTCTTCTAAGATTACATTCTGAAAAAAGAAAACACTCACATCCCTTGACAAACTACTCGACTTTACTTCCTTCTACTGTGATTATATTCCAAAATAAAGGAAAAGTACTCGACCCAGTATAACTTCTTGATATTACAATTCAAGTACTTTCTTCTAAAAACTTTACAATGACTCGGGTCTGCACGCACACTTCTTGGCTTCTTGAGCAAACCCTGCTGTAGCTAGATCGGCCCGAGGCCGTGACAAAGTACAAACTTGTTATTCCCATCAAGGGAATAATGGTACTCGTATTCTGGGAGAAAAGATTCAAGAGTTTGGAGGTAGATTACAGTAATTGCCTCGCAAGATCTCTTGTAGCATCTTGTAGAGAAATTTCTCCTTCTCTCTGAATATGTTGTGACAAGATTAAGTCTCCTTACCAGAGATGTCAGATCTTGGGCACCTACAAACAGGCAACCCCAAGGATGTAACACAACAAGACCCAACCCATCGACAGAGAACCTGCCTCATTGGAATATGCAAGGACATGATGTCCAGCATGGATCCATCAAGAGAAGCAAAGTTGCAGGGTTTGGCAGCAGAGACTTCTCTTGTCACTCGCAAGTTCTCTTCTAGCATCTTTTGCTGAAAAACACCACACAAACCTCAGGAGGGCGAGAGCAAGAACACCAAACGCAAGCCATGGCTTCAGGATTCTGGTGCTTCTGTCAAAAGCCTCTCACCCACCTTTTATAGCCACGAGGGACCTCACTGGAGAAAGACCCGTGATGCTACAGTGGCAGCATTCACGGGCACAATAATTCTCCATACAGTATAGTCCCATGTGAGCGTACAGTAAAGAGATATACATCCCGGGTTTTATTTCTGAGGATATTTTAGGTGCAATCAGTGTGGCATATCCAATCGAATTATTTTTCTAGGATTTTACCCGAAAAATAGGTTTTTTTGGATATCGGATCTGATTAAACATGCAGATATTCTGAAGAATAAAATCTAATGCCACGTCTTAGATCCTTAATTCCAAATCTTTGCTCGGGGGCTACCCGCAGAATAAAGGATTTTGATTTAACGTTCGGAGGTTGCGAGATATGTGCATCAGAGATTTATTTTTCAATTCTTCTGGAAAATAATGAAGGAAAAAGACTGAAGTGACCCTCAGCCTGATTTTGCAATTCAACCTAAGGCTCGGGGGCTACTCCATATGGAGCACGAGTACTTCGCTCACCATTTATGATCAAGATTTTGGGGCATGAGCACCTCACAGTCTCAGAGCAACCGGAAGTACTTGGAGGACTACTCGACGTATTTGAAGGATGATCAAAAGCAACCAGAAGGATGTTCTGACTACTTGAAGTACTCGAAGACGCCCAGCCAAGTACTCGACGCTTGCAGGACTCGGCTATGAAGAGCTCGGGGGCTTGTCAGACCCGGGGCCGCGGGACTGCTTATAGGCATAGAATGTTCTAGTGTAAGGGATAGCTTATGGATGTACCTTATCTCTCTTGTAATTACCCGAATAGGCGTAGAACTAGCTGCAGTACAAAGGAAACTACCCGATTGTGTTGTAGTAGGATTCCTACTATATTCGGCTAGGACTTTCCATGTAACCCTGTCCCCCCAGATATATAAGGGCGGCCAGGGACCCTCTCAAAACATCATCAACACCTAAGGCAATACAAACAACCACACAGGACGTAGGGTATTACGCAAATCGCGGCCCGAACCTGTCTAAATCTTTGTGTTCCTTGTACCATTGAGTTCCAGAGCAGTCGATCCCTACCTACAAACCTTACTGCTAAGGGTATCCCTGAGCAGGCTCGGCGGTAAACACCAACATGTACACCCATGACCCTCTCGGCCTGCATCATGATTTTGATGTTGAGCGCGGTGGTAGTTCTTGATCGAGCCCTTTGCTAAAGTTAGAGTTTCCCAATTTTGATGGTGAGAATCCGAGGTTGTGGAAGGATCATTATGAGATGATGTAATTTGAGGTTTACAGCGTGAGCGAGTCCTTGAAAACCCACTTTGTCGCGCTTAATTTCTTTGCTCCAGCAGCTGCTTGGTTCCAAACCTTAGAACTCCGTGGGCAGGTTATGGATTGGGAAACTTTGTGTTCTTCTGTGTGTGATCGCTTTGATAAGGATTAGTAACAGAACCACATGCGCCAATTGGATTTGCTCCGACAGACCGGTTATGTCGCCGAGTACTATGTGGCGTTTGAGTGGTTATCCCATTAGATTTTGCTCTATAACAACTCCTATGATGATGTCTTCTTTGTGAATCATTTTCTGCATGGCCTGAAAGATGAAATTTGTGCTCCAATTACTTTACATATGCCCAAAAATGTGGATACTGCTAGTGCACTCACTTTGCTGCAGGAATAGGAGTGTGAAAATCTGAAGAAGATACATCAGAAAGTAGAGTCATCCAAAGGAACCAGTCGGGTTTCTTCTCATTCTGACAAGCCAAAGGAACAGGAGTGTGAAAATTTTGAAGTCTAACAAAACACATGTTGATGATAAGTGGAACTCTCTCAAGGCTTATCGTTGAGCTATTGGTCTTTGTTATGTCTTTGGTGATAAATGGGCACATGGCCATAAATGTCCCCCAAATGTGCCTCTGCAAGTTGTACAAGAGATCACAGAAATGTGTCACAACCGGATTTTAAAAGAAAACCGAATGCATCTCATATGTGCGGCAGGATCAAGTTTTCACACATATGATAGACGTCATAAGTGAATATATCAAAACAATGTTCAAAATGTAAGAAAGAGAGAGTAAATAACTTTATTACACTCTGATAAATAGACCTTTACGAAGGTCTTTAATTTTTCCACCAATATCCTATATGAGATCTTCAATAAAGCTTCATAAACTCCCACAGGAACTTTGACTAGTGAACGCACGCCTAGAACTCCTTGAAGTTGTTGTAGTTCTCCACTTCAACGTTCTCTTCTGAACAGCAATTAGGCAAGGCTGAGTATACTTATGGTTGGTACTCAATAGGCCATGTTTGGTTGGAGGGTGGAAAAGTTTTGATGAGAGAGAAACGATGCTTTGACTACTAATTAGGGGTATTAAATAAAGTCTAATTACAAAATTACCTCCACAACTGTGGTACTGTAGCAGTTGCTCTAGCTAATGAGGTCTTTGACCGCATGATTAGAGGATGATTGAGTGCGGTTACTGTAGCATCACTGTAGCCAATAATGATGAAACTTGGCTCATTAGATTCGTCTCGAAAAGTTACACCCATTCCTAAAAAGGTTTTGCAAATAAACTTCGTTTAGTACTTCATGCATGCATTCGTCTTTTTGTGCAAAAGTTTTCGTGGATTCATCCAAACACGGCCACAAGTGGGGGAAGATGCAAGGCTATCAAGATAAAGCTGAGGTTTATAGCAGTTAGCATTTTAGTTAGTCAAATTTTATTAGCAGCACCTATTTACTAGGTATAAGTTTATACCAACCCACTTAAGCATAGGATCATAAAGGATCCAACATTATAAAGCCAAAACACCACAGATTAAATCATTCTTCAAGTTCAATTATCATGTGAGGGTCCATGCCGCTCTTGACCGTGAGCACAGCTGATATATCAATTTTACACTCTGCTAAGGTTGTACACTTTCACCACAAGTCGCGTAAAAGTTCAAAAGAACTTTGGACCCAACCACACTATGCTGATCAGGCACAATACCACACTTCTGAGGTGTGATTGCATAGGGATGCTACGAGGCCTTTACAAAGATTCACTTGCCCATGACGATCCGCTAAGGTTTCAAGTCAAAGCGGTCATAACCCCCCCTAATGAGGAGGTGCCTTAGCAAAGGACCACATACCAAAGCCTCAAGAGGACCGAGCTATACCCTGTCAATGCTTCCCCTCTTGCCCTTTTGGTAAGATCATCATAAGCTAGCGTCTCTAATTAATCAGCTAAGACCAGAGCCATGTGGCACTACTAGAAAACGTGCCATGGGAACCGGTTGGAAACGGCCTTAGGCACCGGTTTTCCAACCAGTCCCCCCAAACCGAGACCAATGGCGTCACCCTAAGACCTCGGGTTTTTCACCCGGTGCCTTAGGCTTCCATTGGTACCGGTTGGAAAGACCAACCGGTACCACAGAGGCTGCCACGCTGGCGCAAGCTGGCAGCCCCTTTGGTATCGATTGGTCTTTCCAGCCAGTAGCAATGACCGTTCCCCTTATTTTCCCAAATCCAGTTTTGTTTATTTTATTTATTACTATTTTATTCTTTTATAATTGCTAAGCGCACTCGAGCTCTACAGTACAATATGTTGATTGGTTGTATGTACGTGTTTGATTTCACAGAATATTTGAAACTAACTAAAAGTCAAATACGAGCATATAATTAAGCTAATTAGATAAACTAATATATTTACAAATATATAAACATCAAGGCATCACGTTTAGAAATATTTACAAATATACAAGTCATGTTTGTAGTCCAACTACTGGGCCCCTCAGGAGCTCAATGGAAGTCCTCTATGGATGTGACCATCGTGGTAGAACTCGCCTCTAGGATCCAGGATCTCGTTCAAAATGAATCCGGCGAGCTACTCGCACACGGCGTTGATCCGATCGGTAGAGTAACATTCATCCCCCATTCGAGACATCTATCATTTAGGAAAAAAGGATTAACATCATGTGCGTTAGTATAATTATGAAAATGTACTAGTGAATGGTTTGTACGTACTCTTAAGTCCTCCGTAGTAGGCTTCCCTCATGGAGTCATGATGTGCAAGTAGTCGCATACGTAGTACCCACACCAATCAGTTCCTTATTTTTGTCTCGCACACTTAAGAAGAAACAAATAAATTACTCAATTTAGAATAATTTGGAATTACTTAAATAGACAAATCTTTGTGAATTAACATACCGGATAATCCATTTTAACGTTCAGTTCGGGCCTCCATTGACCACGTCCTTTGTTTGTTTTCATAAAAATTTTCCAAACCCTGAGCTCAAAGTTAAGGTTGATATTCAGGAATTTTTATTAACAGAAAAAGGATTTGATTGTGCAAACTGAACTTACCTATTCAAGAGGTCTATGATATGTTGAATTGTGGACGTTGGATTTCTCATTGAGTCAAAGACTACAATATTGCCGGCCTCTACGAAAAGTATGAGTAAAATCTAATGATAACTGCAGATATAGATAGGATATATACATACAAGCATTAGATGACTTAGTATTTATTTAGTGATATAACAGAGGATTGAGTTGACCAAGGCTTACCCAAAGTTGTATGGTATGTATATATAGGATTTGTAATTTTTGCCTAGTCAACGAATCGTACATGTTTTGGCACGTGTCCTTGTAATTTTCGTTGAGCATTTTCTGGTTGACTAGCAACGGAGACATGAAGCCGATCTGATGGTGCCATCCATGTTTTCGGCTTCTTTGAATCTCCAGTCTAAACGATACAATAGAAATTATATAATGCACACAGATAATTACGTTCTTGTTAACAAAAAGTATTAATGTAGAGGTAAGTGATACTTACAGAACCTAAATGGTGATGATAGAGGTGTCGAGGGCTTGTCGATGGTAAATGTGATATAAATATTCAAAGTATACCCAGAAGTCATCCTCCCCGCGGAAGAAATCATGGTCATGATACTTGAATCCAAACATTTTCCCTTCGTCATTCGACATTCGCAGGTACCATCTATGCAAATTGAACATCTGCGTGCCTAGACTTTTCTCCTCTTCCTCAGTGACAAAAGGTTTTCCATACTCGAATGGAGTAAGAATAGGAGCAACAGGGATATCTGCCTCCTCTTGCCTCGTTGCCTGCTCTAGCGTTAATCCAGTTTCAGAAAGAAATATCGCCGCCTGTAGGTCCGCCTGGAGTTGTACGTTCGTCGAGTGTAGGAGTGGCAACCCTGGCACCCGGAGGGGCTTGAGTTCTTTTTGTTGTGTGCCAAGCAGAGGAATGGTCTTGCCACATTTTTTCTTCACATTTCTCACCTTGTGTGACTTTGTTAGAGTATGATCATAGTCCGAGGGTAAGCTTTTCGGTTTTGGTGGGTTGTCTAGGTTCGCGAGATGCTTTTTCCCTAATTCTAGAGGTACCTTTTCCCTCGGCGAGGGGACTTTAGGCTTCAACTGTTCTTTTATATATCGAGCAGTGTCCTCTTCCAACTCCTCAGCGGTCTTCTCATAGGTCAATTTTCTTTCAACCGTTTTCTGCTTCTTCTTTGAGGGTCCAGCCGTTGCGAGGGATGATGTCTTTTTCTTTCCTTTTTCTGATGCAGGAGGAGTTGGAGTACTCGTGGCCCTTTGCCTCGGCGGAGATGGTGGTGAGGGAGGTGGTTGTGGGGACGGTGGTGAGGGAGGCTGCGGAGATGGGCGATCTGTCTGCATGGGAGCCGTTGTGCTTGCAGTAAGTTTGATGTCGGCCTTGCGCCATAGAACAACCCTGTGCAGTGCGTCCCCCAAAGTCTTCTCTCCATCCCCTCCAACGAACTCGAGCTCAAGATCCTCATTGTTTCCAACTATCTGCTCAACTGTGACGGAGGTGTAGCCAGGGGGTATCGGCCTTCCATGAATTGTAGTACAAGGATTCAGTGGCAGGGCTGACCCGTATGCTACATGAATGGATATATTCTTTGCTCGCACATGTAGCTCGCACATTGTTGGCATGGTGATATCATCCACTGCATACCTCTGGTCATCTACCACCGTTGGCTCAATCTGGGGGTGCTGATCAGATTGTATGTCGGGCGCCGCCGTGGATGCACATCTGTTGCGTCGCTGAGAGGCCGGGCTTATCACAACATCTGGGTGCGACCCAGCAGTGCCCCTTTTGCTCAGAGCTAGCTGCACTACCTCATTGACCCTGGCGTCCATCTGAGATTCCAAGGACGCAATCTTCATGTTCATCTCTTCTTGTAAGGCGCGGAGTTTCTCTTCTTGTTCGACTTTGCTCTTTCTGTGAGTCTTGTAAGAAGAATCTCCGGCCCAAGCAACTTTCCATGGGACCACGCCAATGCTGCGGGCTCGTCCAGGGTGTTCCGGATTCTTTAATGCCCTGGTCAGTTTATTATTCTCCCTTTGAGGCTGGAATGTTCCTTGTTGGGCCTCATCTATTGCTGTTACCAGATCGCGGGACACTTCTTGCATATGCTCTGGCATGACCAAAGTTCCATCCAATTGGTTTAGTGTCACGCCGTTAGCAAATAACCACCACTTGGATTTATCCGGCCAATCCCAAGTCGCCGGCCTAATGCCTCTGTCCATAAGGTCCTGCTCCATCTTCTGCCATTTTTTTACTGTCTTCTTGTACCCACCAGCCCCAAGGTGGTGGCTATACTTCTTATTTGCTGCATTCGCCTTGGCCTATTCGGATTTTCCCTGGGCTTCCTCTGATAGTTTGTATTGTTTGAACTCCTCCCAATATGGTTTAACCTGAGGAAGATCATCCCAGTTCGGCTCCTTATCCTTCTTGAAGTAATTGGTGTACAACTTCTTCTTGAAAGATGCAAAGGCAAGTGCCATTTTTTTCAAGGCACATTTCTTCACAAGTTCTAGGTCAACTCCTTCAAGAAGAGTGAACATATCCTTGAGTTCTGTCCATAACATTTACTTCTGATGTGGAGGCACGGCGTGTTGTTGTTCTTCTGGTTTGCTCTATTTTCATAGTCTTGTGGTGATCAGAATTCTTGCCCGAACAATAACACCACATTGGTTGACAAATTTTGTGCTAGCAGCCTCTGGAGCACTTGGACAGCCCTCTGCGTCCACTTCTGTGACGACCTGTCTTCCCTCCATTTTCTTGGTTGGCCGGCGTCTCCCTTTGATTGGCTCAACGAAGTCGATGCGGAGGTCGACTAAATTACAGAAAAGATATGTTAATCGCAAAACTAATCTACCGAAATCACCATGCATATATAATTAAGATATGTACTGGAACGTGCTGCTAATGATTGGGCTGCGGCGCAAAGTCATCATCTTCTTCATCGGCATCTCCAGATATATTCAGGAAGGAATCAGCTGTCCGAGCATCTTCTTCACCGATTGGCTGGGTGGTGTTGGCCCTCGTATCTTTGTTTATTGCGTCCAACATGTATTGCCTAGCGGCCTCGTCATCACCGAAGGGGTCCATCCTTAACTGAAACCGTAAAAATGTATAGAGTCTGTGACCATCCAGAACTGAAGCACGAGTGTATTAGAGTCAAGGAATCGGGTCGAGGAACGGAGTCGAGGGTCGATACTTTGTACAATTGTGTTAGTGTGTGTGTGTGTTAGAGTGTGTTAGAGAGAGAGAGAAAGAGAGAGAGAGAGTGTGTGTGTGTGTCGAGGAACCGGGTTGGAACAGGGTCGAGGAAGGGGGTTGAGGGTCGAGGTCGAGGGTCGAGGGATGGCGAATGCATGAGTGAGTTAGAGAGCGAATACGAACGGGTTCGAGCTCGAGAATTAATTTAAATCAATCTAAATTACAAATGCAATACATGTAATCAAGAATTACAAAATAAAATAATAAATACTTGGTAAATTGAATTCTTTGAATACAAGACATCTAAATTACACATGTCGTCATTACTTGTCGTCGTCATTACTCGTCGTCGTCGTCATTACTCGTCGTCATTATACATTATACATTATAATAAAATTATACATAAAAGTAATAAAATTCTAAAAAAGTATTGTATCTAATGCTAGAAGTTAAAAGCATTATTCACTCTTCAATTAAAAAAATTATTTAAAAAATTCTATCTAATAGTAATAGTTAAAAGCATTATTCTATCTAAATACTTGAAACTAAATTTTTTCTAATTATGCAAACTAATATATATAAATTATATACTATATACCTAAATTATATACTATATACATATATACATATATAATACAAACTAATTATACAGAAATTATTTAAATATACATATATACAACAAACTAATATATAAATAAAACAATTAAGAAAAAAAGGGGCGGCGAGCGGTAGCGCCGCCATTCCTTACGTCGTTCGGCGCGCGCGGGGGCACTGCTCAGCGCGGTGGAGGGGGGTGAGTCGCCGGCGCAGTGTTGGGGGGCGAGTTGCCAGCGCGGTGGAGGGGGGCGGCGTCGAGGTGCTCGCCGCCGTAGGGGAGAGGGCCGCACGCGGCGCCAAGGCGGGCTGGGCGGGCGATCCAGGACGGCGCGAGCACCGGAGAGGACGAGGAAGGCGCGCGCGGGCGTTTCCCCAGCGGGGCCGGGTGCGCGGAATCACTCGGAGTCGACGTCGACGAAGACGTCGGCGCGGGCGAGGGCGGAGGAGGGGCGGGGCCACCGGCCCAGGCGAACGACGCCGGAGCGAGCGCGGAGAAGAACGGCGATGGCGGCACGACGATGCGGCGGTGCGCGGCGAAGGATGGCGACAGCGGCACAAGGATCGGGGAGGTCGACGTCGACGCAGTGGCGGCGGAGGCAAGGAAGAAGATCGGGGAGGACTTAGGCGAGAAAGAAGAAGGGGATGGATTATATAGGCAGGGCCTTTGGTACCGGGTGAAAACATCACCCGGTACCTATGGCGGCCTTAGGCACCGATTAAAGTTTAAATCGGTGTCTTAATAAAGCCTTAGGCACCGGTTACGGTTTCACCCTGTGCCTTAGGTCCCCAACGAGCGGGAAATGAAATACCCTTTGGCATCGGGTGAGAGAAACAAACCGGTCCCTAAGGCCTCTTTTCCCTTTATCCGGACTGATAGCCCTTTCCAATTTGAAATCTTTAAATAGTGCAATGGTAACTTAACGTGTTTTGAGCGCGGAAGCCTAGGTTCGACTCCCGCCCAGAGCACCTTTTTTTGACAACAAAAGCCTTTGGTACCGGTTGAAACTACCAACCGTACCAAAGGAGTTTTCTTTTAATTGCCACATAAATGTTATAATTGTCTAGTAAATCCGATATTTGCCCAATAAATAATATAATTGTCTATTAATTGCCTAATAAATCAATTAAATACATAATAAATCATTTAAATGCATAGTAATTCTATTAATTGCATAATAAATCAATTAAATACATAATAAATCACTTAAGTGCACAATAATTCTATTAATTGCCTAATAAATCAATTAAATACATAATTAATCATGGAGATGCATAATAAATCATTTGAATGCATAAAATATCATTTAAATACATAATAAATCATTTGAATGCGTAAAAAATCATTTAAATGCACAATAATTCTATGATTTGATTAGCGAGGAGGAGCTGATCGACGCCCCGGACGCCCAGAGGACCCAGGAGGACGTCCCGGACAACGAGAAGACTCTGACGACCTAGGACGACTACGAGAAGTCTCAGGTTCATGCCCATCTATGATTTGATTACCTATTAGACATTGCTTGCTAGAACTGCTATCGCTTTATTACTGTTATGAGATGAACCTGCAAAGCCAATTGTGTGCCCTTATTCCTTGAACTCCTAATATAAACCATGTTTGAATGGTTGATATGCTTGCTTGTGTATGTGTGGGATTTCCTCGTGATATGATAGTCTTGGCGTGAGTGGAGATCCACCATATCAGGAGTTGGTGATTAGGGCTTTCAGCAGGGGGCGAGCAAGTTGACTTTGCTGGGGGTGTGTGTTGGGCACACCCTGCGAGCACCTGTTGCGGGTGCATGTTTGTGTCGTTGGACACGGTTGGACTTTTGAGGTGTTTTGTGGGACTTGCCTGTAATGGGTGCTAGTCGCGGACCGCTGTGGCGGAAACGCATGAGGACTGAGATGCTCGCCCCGGCATATAAGGAACCGGTTGGTGTAACTATGATTAGTGGGACTTTGTGAGCGTGCACACCACTTATCCACTATGCGTGTGGATCCGGTCCGAGACTAGTAAGCGTGGTGCCAAGCTTGTAGGCGGATGTAGTATCGGTGCAGGGGGAGCAAGTGTTGACCTGACATTCCCCAATTCGCGAGATTCATGGGAATCCTATTCTAGATTGCTTCACAGTCCCGGGGCGACCTCTTGCGAGAGGACAAACCCGGAAAAGCAGGATGGTGCCATGGCTGCTAGTTCTTGTTCTCAGTAGACCGGTGTCTCGATGTCAGTCGGCTAGCCTCCGGCTGGCAGCGATTCGAGTGGGTACAGGTGTACAACCCCTGCAGGGTGAAAACTATACGTATAGCCGCGTACTCGGTCATGTACATTCCTACTCTTCTGTTACTTCCATTAGTTAGTGTGACTTGATACTTTTCTACCTCCCTCTAGTTTACTTTCCTGCTTGGATAGCAGCTGATGTGCGAGGAGAGGGAGTTCTCGCACCGACTTGGTTATCGGGGACTTAGGTGAGTCTCGGAGGTGTGAGTTGACCGGGAGTCCGGGATGCCGGAATGGAGTCCGGGATGCCGGAATGGCCCGCATCAGGTGACTTGGCAGATGCTATACTTTGTTGATGCTACGCATAGGAAACCCTAGCCTTGTCCGTTGACTATTTCTTATACCATAATGCATCCACTTAAAGCTTGCATACGGATGGTGACGTGAACCTATCCCATCCTTGGGGATAGTTTGGTAGATGCAGGATCCGACTCGAAGATCGACGATGACTTTGAAGGAAGGACTTAGGACGACTCGTGCTTCGCTCAAGTTTGCCTGTGGATGATAGAAGACGTCAAGATGAAGGATGCCCCAGAAGTCTAGTTACCGCTTCCGTTTTCTGGTTGTTCCCTTTTAGCCCAATGGGCTTGTACCAGATGATCTTGTACCTCAATCCGCTGGATTATGTAATAATTAAACCTTTGTTGTGTTTTATCGCGAAGTATGACAGTGATATGTAATTGAAATGAGTTCTGTATGTGATAGCTACTGATCCTACTGATCCAGGGACTATCACGACGATACAGGGAGTCGAGTTGTCCGTTCGACAACCCGATTCATTTCAGTTGGTATCAAAGCCATACTTGACCGTAGCACGAGCCATAGCAATGGTCGTTAGCTTTAGGACTCTCTAAACGCTTCCGTTTACTTTATATACCCCCCTTGAACTATAAATCCTATCTTTTTTATTCTTTTCCTCACTTCCGACTCATTCTCTTACCTGTGCTTATCGAACTTCTCACGAAGCCCTTAGGATGAGATCGAGACGATATCGTCGACAGACAAGTGACCCTGAGTTCCTTAAAGTAGAGACTACCCTTTCAAAGAAGTCTGTGCACTAATAGCTGTGCGAAATAGTCTTCATAGGATGTTTGATTGCTTGAGTGCCTGATTCTTGATTGGATTTTGTCTGTTTCTATGGTTCTTATTACTGAGTGTAGGTTTTAGAATGTGTGCTCTTTCTGGTGAGTGACGTACATTAAATAGTACATCCTTTCATCAATCCTTTGCAGAAGATGTCAGATCAACGAATCAGCCACTTGATGGCACGTTTCGAGGAAACCGCTCAAGAGGAAGCTACCGCCGCAACACCCAGACGTGCTCAGGTACCTATTCCACCCCGGAGCAAAGCAGGGGTGCAGACCTGTCTGCTGGAGCTCCTAACAATCCTAATGGATAGGTGGACGAAAGAGTAGACGAGGAAGGAGTCAACAAGGAGATCTACGCAGATCCACCACCGCCACCGGACATCACTGAGAGCATAGTTGCACAGACTCAGCTACTTCGGCGCCTGACCGAGGCGACCGAGCAGCAAATCAATGTGGATCATCACCCAGACCTACAAGCAGGGAGTCTACCTCGCAAGATCGAGACATTTATTCATTTGAAGCCACCGACCTTCAGTTACTCTCAGGATCCTATGGATGCCGACGATTGGCTAAGAGTGATTGAGTCCAAGCTGGATTTGACCGACTGCACCGACAAGGAGTGCGTTGCACTCGCAGTACACCAACTCGAAGGAACCGCCAGATCTTGGTGGGACAGTTACTATAACTCTCACGCCAACCCAGCGAGCATCACTTGGGAGGAGTTTGCCAGGGCATTTCGTGACCATCACGTGCCCCGACAACTTCTCATTCAGAAGGCTCAAGAGTTTCGCACCATGACCCAAGGAGTGATGAAGGTTCAGGAGTATGAACGCTCTTCACCAAGATGATGAGATACGCCCTCGAGGATGTGAACACTGATGAGAAGAAGCAGTTCTGGTTTCACCGCGGTCTCCACCACGGAATTCGTCAGATTTTGGCTGGAAGCATCCATCAGTCGTATCATGATCTAGTCAACTGCGCTATCGCCGTGGAGACTGAAAGGTTAGCATGGGAGGATCGTAAGCGCGAGAAGAAGAGATAGGCCAATCACCAGCCTCGCAACCGAATTCTTCAGAAGCCCAGAAGTGTACCACCACTCCCACCAAGGAACAGTTTCCGCTTTGGCCCCATCCAGCCGAGTAGGAACATCAGTGAAGGAGGCAACTAGCTCACTGACGACAGAGATCAGGAAGAACAAACCCAAGATGGTGAAGACCACAACCAATCACTGATGCAAGAAACTAATGCTGAGACTCCGACAGTCATTTGTTTCACTTGCAACCAACCCGGGCACAAGTCCTACAGGTGCCCCGAGAAGAAGACGCAGACCAAAGCTCAAGCTTCCAACTCTACAAGCAAGACACCGCACACCACTGATCGTGCTCGTCTCACACACATCACAGAAGAAGAAGCTCGTGATGCACCTGATGTTGTGACAGGTAAGTATCTTATCAATGGCTCTAACGCCTTGGTTTTGTTTGACTCAGGAGCTACTGGCTCCTATGTTTCTACTAAGTTTGTTGCACAGAATGCACTCCCGATGACTCTCAGAAGTCATCCCATTGTCACTAGCTCTCCGTTGGGAGATCTCCGATGCACTCCTGCTTGCAAAGGAGTGAGGATCATGATACATGGGTTACCATTCCTAGCTTATTTGACAGTGCTGAAATCAGATGGGATAGATGTCATTCTGGGAATGGACTGGTTGATTGCACACAAAGGAGTGATTTCGTGTTCACCCAGACTTGTGACTCTAGAACACCCCAGTGGGAAGAAGATAGAAGTAGAGCCTTTGAAGTCCAAAGATGTACCTCAGGTGTGCAATTTGAGCAACCTAAAGAAAAAGACACTCTTTGACGTGCCAGTTGTCTGTGAGTACCCCGATGTATTCCCGGAAGAGCTACCAGGAATGCCACCTGATAGAGATATCGAGTTTGTGATTGACCTTGTGCCAGGCACAGCTCCTATCGCAAAGCGACCCTACAGGATGTCAGTAGAAGAACTTGTGGAACTGAAAAAGCAACTGAAGGATTTGTTGGACAAGGAGTACATCAGACCTAGTGCTTCACCATGGGGATCACCAGTTTTGTTTGTGAAGAAGAAAGACGGATCTATGAGAATGTGTATCGATTACCATTCCTTGAACGCAGTAACCGTCAAGAACAAGTACCCTTTGCCCAGAATCGATGACTTACTGGACCAATTAAGTAAGGCCAAATTTTTCAGCAAGATCGACTTGAGATCCGGCTTTTGTGAAGATTCGACCGAGTGACATCCCGAAGACAGCTTTTGTGACAAGATATGGGCAGTATGAGTTCACAGTTGTGTCATTTGGACTGATCAACGCACCTGCATACTTCATGAATATGATGAACAAGGTGTTCATGGAGGAGTTAGACAAGTTTGTCATGATTTTCATCGATGATATCTTGATCTACTCCGAGACTACTGAAGAACATGCCGAGCATTTGAGGATTGTTCTCGAGAAGCTGAGGCAGAACCAATTGTATGCAAAGTTCAGCTAGTGTGAGTTCTGGCTAGAAAAGGTCGCCTTTCTAGGACACGTATTGATAGCTGATGGAGTTGCAGTGGATCCAGCAAAGATCGAAGCCGTATCAGAATGGCAGCAGCCGAAGAATGTCACTGACATCATAAGTTTCTTGGGATTGGCAGGATATTATAGGCGTTTCATCGAGAATTTCTCCAAGATTGCTAAGCCAATGACTGAACTGCTCAAGAATGGAGTACCGTTTGTTTGGTCAGCAAAGTGTGAAGCAAGCTTCCAGAGCTCAAGTCCAAACTCACCACCACCCCAATTCTCACACTTCCAGACATCCGAAAAGATTTCGTGGTATACTGTGACGCTTCTCATCAAGGACTTGGATGTGTACTGATGCAAGAAGGCAAAGTTGTTGCATATGCTTCGTGACAGTTGAGGAAGCACGAAGAGAACTACCCAACTCATGACCTCGAGCTAGCAGCAGTTGTGCATGCCTTTAAGATTTGGAGGAACTACTTGATTGGTAACAAGTGCGATATCTACACCGACCACAAGAGTCTCAAGTACTTCTTAACTCAGGCAAAGTTGAACATGAGATAGAGAAGATGGCTAGAGCTGATCAAGGATTATGACCTGAACATCCAGTACCACCCCGAGAAGGCCAACGTAGTGGCAGATGCCTTTAGCAGGAGAAGCTATTGCAGCAATTTGATGGTTCGCAAGAACAACATGAGTTGTGTGACGAAATGGAGAAGCTGAAGCTTGAGATTGTTGAGCAAGGACAGCTGAATGAACTGATGATCAAGTACAATCTTGAAGATCAAATCAGACAAGCTCAGATGCAATGCCCAGAAATTCGGAAATTGAGAAGGTTAATGAGAAACGGAAAGGCCCCCGACTACCGAGTCGACGATCAAGGTACCACCTGGCTGGAGAACCGTATATGCGTACCCCAAGATCAGAAAATCTGTATGGATATCTTGAATGAGGCCCATAACTCAAAGTACTCGATACACCCTGGATGTACGAAGATGTACCAGGATCTAAATAATCATTTTTGGTGGAGAGACATGAGAAAGGACATAGCCGAGTATGTGGCTAAATGCGACGTTTGCAGGAGAATCAAGGCTGAACATCAGCGCCTTGCGGGATTGTTGAAGCCGTTGGATATACCTGTTTGGAAATAGGATGACATTAGCATGGATTTCATCGTGGGATTACCCCGAACTCAGAAAGGACATGATGCTATTTGGGTGATCGTCGATCGTTTGTGTTGTCGCCATAAATTAACAGGGGTAATTTATGGGCCGAAAGCAAGATGGGCTTAAAGTAGAAGATCAAGAAGACTTGTAAATCGGCTCCTGCGTGAGCATCTGGGCCACATAGGCCGTGTATCATTAGATTTAGTTTAAGATTAGAGATAGAGTCCAATCGGGACAAGATTAGTTTAGATTGTTTCTCAAGTCTCCGGACTATAAATATGTACCCTTTGCTATTCGTAAAAGAGAGCGTCATCACGTCTCGCAAACAACAATTCTCGGCGCATCGCCACCCCAAATTCTTGGGTTTTCATCCAAGTAAGTGCCATGCTGCCCTGATCGCTTCTCGCGATCAGGGCAGTATTGTTCTTGCTTTTACCTTGGTATTACTCGTACCGAAGCGCTTTTTATGGCGAGTAATGCTAGTTATCTTGATGTTCGTAGCATGGCTTTTAGTAGATCTGTTGTGCTTCGTTGCTTATCATCTACGAATATCATGTTGTCTCTGTGCAGTCACGTTTCAATCTTATGCTAATTCTTGTCGCGTAGAATTAGTTGCACAGAGACAACACCATGCTTCTTTTAAGTTTAATAGATCCGATATGTTATGGTTTGCTCTTATTCTTAAGAGTTGGCGTAATATCTGCTAGGTTAGGCCTTGCAAACGGATTGGATGATCCGGTGGTGTAATAGATGCTCTATCTTAGCCTTGATAGGGATTGTTCCGGGAATCGGCTCTTGCTAGTTCTTAGGCCTCTGTTTTGGGTTATGGTTTAGTTGTCTGTTATGTTCGCTAGGCCTAGTCACGTGTAGGATGTTCCGATCTAGCGGTGAAGCTGTTGCCATCGTAGATTAGATTAATTAGATTTAATTGAAGCAGTTTCATAGTTATTTGCTTTATTCATCAATATCTGGATAGATACAGATCCCATCTGACACCGAGACTCGATCGGCTCTTTAAAGCTAATGCAAGAGTCGTCCCGGGGAGCCGACCACGGCTCGGACTTATGTTTACACATGTCTTTGTACGCAGGGAACTGTTTCGGAGCACGTCTGCACCCTCCTAATCGGGTATAGGTCAGGTGGCACGCCCGGCTTTCACACATTCTCCGGGCGCGTGACGGAATTGCGGGCCGTCGACGAGGGAGCAGTGCCTGCCAGCGCCCCAGCAACCTCCCGGCTCTTCGTGTTGCCCGTCGCTGCTCGCCGGTGGGTTTCGACTGACAACACATTCTGGCACGCCTGGTGGGACCCTTCTCGGCAACAACGTCCACTGCAATAATGACTGGAGCTCAAGATCAAGAACCCGCTCCCAAGCCTGTCACATATGAAGAGCTCTCTCCTGAACATAAGAAGAAGTATGATGAGATCAAAGCTCTGCTGGAAGCCGATCTCATCGGCTCTTTTGAGAGGACCCGCAACCATGGCATCAGGTGGAAGGGATTCTCACCAGAAGGCGCTCTTGACAATGTAGATCTGTCTGTGCCATCAGAAGAGTGCACCAGAGCCCTGCGTCAGGAGATGAACTACATGGTGGCCCATGCGCTTCATCGGCACTCTCAGAGCCTGATGAATGAACTCGAGCGCATGGCGCATCGCGCCATCCAGGAGATAATCAAGAACTAGTACTCTCCATCGGGGACAACCCTAGGGAGTCACACAGAGGAAGCTGCACTGCATTCTAGGCCGCAATTACCATTCTCATTTGCAGCTCCAAAACCACAGAGCGCGCCGATCTACGTCGTCCACAAGATCGGCGGCGATCCTGGAGAAGGCCAGTTCCTCACTGAGCCACCCAAGGAGATCCCGCACGGCTACACATGCGCCTACATCCCTGACAGCGTCAATCCAACACGCTCGGTGCAGATGGTGAACCCAGGAGCTTCTGGAGCGGACGCGGAGAAACAAGCGTGGCTGGCAAAGTACGCTACTGGGCCGAGTGCTGAGCCATCGGCCCCAGGAGTTCTTAGCGTGGAGCAGGTCAGTGCAATACTGAGAGACCAGTTCGGCATCCTCCCCAAAAGGAAAGCGATCGGCTATTCCAAGCCATATCCAAGTGATTATGACTTGATCCCACTTCCACACAAGTATCGGCTTCCTGAGTTCACCAAGTTTAACGGGTCAGAGGGAGCCAGCTCCATCGAGCATGTGAGGCGATACTTAACGCATCTTGGGATGATCTCAGTGTCGGATCCGTTAAGGGTCCAGTTCTTCGACCAATCCCTGACAGGCCCAGCTTTTGGATGGTATGTGTCACTGGCTCCGGATTCGATTCGGACTTGGAGGCAGCTTGAAGATCAATTCCACACCCAGTACCACTCGGATGCTGCTGAAGCTGGAATTGCCGACCTCGCCCAAATCAGGCAGAAGTGAGGAGAGACCGTGTCAGAATACATACAGCGCTTCAGGGAGGTCAAGAACCGATGCTACTCGTCGCGCATCACAGAGAAAGAGGCAGTCGATCTGGCTGTCCTGGGGCTTGCTAAGCCGATCAAGGATGCGGCTTTTCAGTTGGAATTCACGTCTCTGGCTCACCTGGTGCAGAAGCTTACAGCATACGAACATTACCATCCTGAGCTGTACCAGGACAAGTTCAAGCACCATGTAAACATGGCCCAGGCGGAAGAATCTGATGACTCTGGCGAGGAGAAAGAAGTGGCTGTGGCAGAGTGGACCCGGGGGGCAAACCCTGTCCCGTGCAAGTGGGTCAAACAGCAAGGGCTTGTGAAGGGCTTCGACTTCGACGTAACCAAAGCAGAGCAAATATTCGATCTGCTCCTTAAAGAAAAACAGCTGAAGCTCCCAGAAAATCACAAGCTACCGACGGCACAAGAGCTGCAGGGGAGGCTGTACTGCAAATGGCATCACTCGTTCACTCATGCCACGGGTGAATGCAAGGAGATACGTCGTCAAATACAATCGGCTATCGAGCAAGGCCGATTAATACTGGCTCAACACACAATGAACGTTGACACGAAGCCCTTCCCACAAGCTAACATGGTGGAGCTGTCAGACTTCAGATCTGAGGGCTAAGATCTGGCATTCCAGCAACATGGTGGGACCTATGCGCCGCCATGACAAGCAGAGGAGAGAGGCCGCTTCTGGCAAACGGCCGCAGGATGAACGCGAGCTGGAACAGCGGCATGTGACTGAAGAACAGGTGCGTCACATCCGCAATCAACTTCCAGTTTCTAATCGGCTTCTGGAAAAGTACCAGTACCAGTACAAGTTGCGCCGCCGATACGAATCGGAGGAAGACGAGTACGAGCACCGCACAGGGAGGACACTGGGAAGACGCCAGGCTATACGCGACCACTGGCACTGCCCATTCTTCTGGTATTGCTGGAATTCCGGCATGAGCCGATTGCCTACTATAGATGATTGCTTGGAGTGCAGGCCTCGAGGACACCAGCAGGATGAAACATCGGTGTTCCGGTGCTTAGGGCCCAGAACACGTCAGGATGACCGTATGAGGAGGCCTGCCAGGGGTGATTCCGAGCAAGAAGAAGAAGAAGACAGGTACCATCATCCACGATGGTATCCTGACGGGCTTAATCGCTCACAGAAGCGTAGAGTGCAGCGCTTGCGCAATCTGGAAGAGGCGGAAGCAAAGTACCTCGATGTGCTGAGGAAAGCGCGTCCGGATCTCGCGAAGCAAGTCAGGCGACCGCGAAGGGAAGAAAGGCGCCCTCCGAGAAAAGAGTGGCGCCCCAAGCAGACAAAAGCCAATGAGAAGCCATCGGCTGATGTGAACATGGTGTTCGTGCTCCCATCGGAGTTTCGGGCACCCCAACCGGAGGATTTGCCTGTTGCATAGCTGGATCTGGGCCCACAGCCAATCATCTTTGAGAAGCCCAAGGAGAAGAGCAACAAGCACCTGAAGGGGTTGTATCTCAAGGGCTTCATTAATGGCAAGCCTGTGAACAGGATGTTGGTCGACACTGGTGCCGCGGTCAACATGATGCCATACTCTGTGCTGTGCCGATTGGGTCATTCTTCTGCCGATCTGATCAAGACCAATGTGATGCTTAATGACTTCAATGGACAGCCATCAGAGGCAATGGGGGTTCTTAATGTGGAGCTGACAGTGGGCCGCAAGACTGTACCAACATCCTTCTTCATCGTTAACAGCAAGAGTACATACACAGTGCTGCTTGGGAGGGACTGGATTCATGCCAAATGTTGTATCCCTTCCACAATGCATCAGTACCTCATCCAATGGGACGGCGATGAAGTAGAAGTGGTCCCTGCAGACGATTCCAGCGAGGTCTTGCTCGCGGATATGCATGCTTGGGATGCAGAAGGACAAGAGCCGAACTCAGGGATCGCCCTGGAAGACTGTGATCGGATCGAGGCGACAAAAAACGGACTGAGGCTGGTCTTATCCACTGGCCTCATAGAGTAGACACATCCTGGCATGCCACGGGATGTGATAGATATAGAGAGGCCGGTCCTGGCGACCGGCCCCAAAAAAATAGAAAAATCCTGTTTGGGTTCGGAATTGTTACATCATGTACACACGATGGCCTGCTCTGGCAGTTGGCCACTCATCGACTATTTGATTTCGAATGATAATGGAAGTGTAGAAGCGGCCAACCCATGCGGTTGGCCAAATAAGTTTTCTCGTCATCTCCCTGTGTTTGCCGCTGATCTTGTGGATAACGAAGACTCGCTTGCGTTCGCAACTGGTTTTTCAGACGACGGCAAACTCGGATACGGGTTCACGTCAGCTGATGATTTGGAAGAGGTTGACATCGGTCCTGGGTATAAGCCACGACCGACATTTATCAGCAAGAATTTGGATCCGGCTTTGCGAGAGGAGATGATTGCGTTACTAAAAGAGTACCGGGATTGCTTTGCATGGGACTACACCGAGATGCCCGGACTGGATAGAAGTATCGTCGAGCATCGGCTCCCGCTCAAGAAAGGGTTTCGGCCGTTTCAGCAACGAGCACATCAGATGAAGGCCAAAGTCCTAGAAGAAGTTAAGAAAGAAGTGGAGAAGATGCTGGATGCTGGGTTCATCAGGCCGTGCCGGTATGCAAAATGGATCTCTAGCGTGGTACCGGTACAAAAGAAGGATGGCCGATGGCGTGTGTGCGTCGATTTTAGAGATCTCAACAGAGCAACACCAAAGGACGAATACCCGATGCCTGTTGCAGAAACATTGATCAACGTAGCTGCCGGCCACAAAATGATGAGTTTTATGGATGGCAATGCTGGTTACAACCAGATCTTCATGGCCCCAGAAGACGTGAACAAGACTGCGTTCAGAGTACCAGGCGCGGTCGGCTTATTCGAGTACCTGGTTATGACCTTTGGACTGAAAAATGCCGGTGCAACGTACCAACGTGCGATGAATTACATTTTTCATGATCTCATCGGCAAACTGGTAGAGATCTATATTGATGATGTCGTGGTCAAGTCCAAATCAGCTGGGGGCATATAGAAGATCTGTGTCAGGTTCTGGAGCGAACTCGAAGGTTTGGGCTCAAAATGAACCCAAAGAAGTGTGCCTTTGGTGTGTCGGCCGGTCAATTTTTGGGGTTCCTGGTGCATGAACGGGGAATTGAGATCGGCCTGAAAAGTCAAGAAGCTGTGAAGACGATGAAACCACCAACTACAAAGAAAGAGTTACAGAAGCTCATCGGTAAAATTAACTTTGTCAGATGATTTATTTCTAATCTGTCTGGACGCATTGAGCCTTTCATGGGTTTAGTAAAGATCAAATACGATGATGAGTTTCGCTGGGGGGCAGAACAGCAGCAAGCTTTCGATGAAATCAAAGAATATTTGTCAAAGCCTCTAGTATTGGTTCCTCCACAGCAAGATAGGCCGTTCTACGTGTACCTATCCGTGGGTGACACTTCTATTGCTTCAGTATTAGTCCAGAAGCACGACGGCCAGGAGAGGGTGGTTTTCTACCTCAGCAGGCGCATGTTAGACGCCAAGACCAGGTATCCTGAAATTGAGAAGCTTTGTCTTTGCTTATACTTTACATGTACAAAGCTTCGCCATATTTTGCTCTCGGCGGAAACAATTATCATATGCAAATCGGATGTCATAAAGCACATGCTGTCGGCTCCTGTCCTGAAAGGCCGGCTGGGAAAATGGATGTTTGGATTGTCAGAGTTCGATATTCGGTATCAGCCTGCGAAAGCAGTTAAAGGGCAAGCACTGGCGGATCTTGTTGCAGACAGGATCAACACTGATATTGCTGCATTATTTATTCGTGCTTGGGCTATGTTCTTTGACGGATTGGCTTGTGATGATGGATGCGGTGTGGGAATTCTGTTGGTGTCACCTCGTGGGGCGACTTACTCCTTTTCCATCAGAATGACTGCCCCATGCACCAATAATTTGGTGGAATATGAAGCCGTTCGCAAAGGGATGGAATTACTCCTCGAAGCTGGAGCAGAAGCGGTGGAAATTTTTAGAGATTCGAAGTTGGTGATTTCTCAGCTCACGGAGGAATATAGATGTGAGAGCGAGGCTCTTTTCCCAATATGGATGCAATGCCGTGAGTTGATGTCACAATTCAGGTACATCAATTTCCACTGGATACGCAGAACTCTGAACAATGAAGCCAATGATTTGGCACAGATGGCTTCCGGGTACAGGGAAGTAGCCGATGGAGTTGACGTGGCGGTTCAGTTTCTAGAACCCGGAGACTGGACAGCCGATATCTTCAATTACTTGAAGGATTCGGCTCGGGGGGCACCCAGAAGGATAAGACTCAAGGCCATGAAGTATGTTCTGATAGGGGATGACATGTTCTACAGGACCTTGGAAGGACTACTGCTTAAATGTCTGGGACCTTCAGAGTCAAATCGGCTCTTGCATGAGGTTCATGAAGGAGCCTACGGTACTCATCAATCGGCTCATAAGATAAAGTGGCTGATTAGGCGATCGGGTTATTACTGGCCCACTATGCTTGAAGATTGTTTCAAGTATTACAAAGGATGTCAGGCATGTCAGAGGTTTGGCAAAATTCAGATAGTGCCAGCTTCAGTGATGAATCCTATCATCAAACCGTGGCCATTCAGAGGTTGGGGCATGGACATGATTGGACAGATCAACCCGTCATCTAGCAAGGGTCACCAATGGGTCTTAGCTGCCACAGATTATTTCACAAAGTGGGTAGAGGCAGTGCCCATGAGGTCAGTAGCATCGAGAGATGTGATCGGCTTTGTCAAAGAACACATCATCCACAGATTTGGGATCCCTCAGACCATCACGACCGATGGAGGATCGGTCTTTATATCAGAGGAATTCAGGAAATTTGCCGATGACATGGGGATTAAGTTGATCAGATCATCTCCATATTATGCCCAAGCGAATGGACAGGCTGAAGCATCCAACCAGAGCCTCATCAAGCTCATAAAGAGAAAGATCGATGAATATCCTAGGCGCTGGCATGAGGTGTTATCAGAAGCTTTGTGGGCATATCGTATTTCATGTCATGGGTCCACCAAGATGTCGCCGTACCATCTTGTCTATGGCCAGGATGCTGTGCTACCATGGGAGATTACGGCTGGATCAAGGCGCGTTGAGTTTCAGAATGATCTATCAACTGAGCAGTATGCAGCCTTGATGAATGACAATGTGGAGGATCTGACGGAGCTAAGACTTTGGTCGCTGGAGAAGATCAAAGAAAATAAGGCAAAAGTTGCCCGTGCATACAACAAGAAGATCAAGCCTAAGGATTTCCGGGTTGGAGACTTGGTTTGGGAGGCAGTGTTGCCGTCGGGAACTAAAGATAAAAGGTTTGGTAAATGGTCTCCAACTTGGCATGGGACGTACAAGGTTGATCAGGTCTTGCCTGGGAATGCATACATGCTCGAGGAATTGGACGGCGTCAAGTTTCCCGTTGCTGTCAATGGCCAACATCTCAAGAAGTATTTCCCGAGCATGTGGGAAGGCGAGTAACGAAAAGCCGATGAGATCCATCTGGCTGCAGTGTAATAGGCCAACATGTTGAGTTGGCCAGTAAAAAAAATGATGATGATAGGCCAACACGTTGAGTTGGCCAGCAAAAAAAAGAGAGAGAAGATAGGCCAACACGTTGAGTTGGCCGGCAAAAAAAAATGCATATGAGAAGTAAGATAGCCGATGTGTAACCATCGACTTAAGATGTTTTTAAACAAGTACAAGTTTCAGGTTAACAGGCAGTACTAATTGTCTCTTGAGCCTTTCTACTGGTTCAGGAACTCTTCTATGGCATCGATGGCTTCAGTACGGACGGCGTCTGCTCGTGCTACAATCGCTTCGTCATCCTTGTCATTGCCTGTAACCATCTGCCGACTCAAGGTGCTGATCTCTGCAAACTCTGCTTGTATCTGCTCAGCTATTTCCTGGGTTTCTTGTTTGGAGTTTGCAAGAGAAGTTTCCTCGGCCTGGATGAGTTCTTTGGTGGTGCGGACCTTTTCTTCCAGTTCCGCCAGTTCTTTCTTCAGGAGGTCGAGTCGATTCATGTTGGCAGACATGTCAGCTTTGGTATCTAGAATTGCCTTTTTTTGGTTAAGGGCCTTGCACTTTTGGGTAATATCAGCTTTCAGAGAAGCTTGAGAGCGACGTGCCTCCATCCTCTGTTGTGCTTTATTCACTTCTATCCGAAAGAATGGAAGGTTGCTGGCTGACCAAAGTTTGATTTGCAATGGCTCCGGGAGTTGGGATTCTATTTGCTCAAAGATGTTCTTTATCTTGCTGGAATCATCAACTAGAGCAGTGATCGGAGCAGATAGAAGGTCTTTGATGAGTTGAAGCTGATGTGTCAAGTTAGCTGATTGCTGCAAAGAAGGTGTTTCTGCTCCAAGAACAGTCAGACCCATTGATGCAGGGTCAAAGGAAAGCAAACCTGAAATGTCAAAGCTCTATGGACATATCTGGAGTTAGAACAATATGCATTTATGAAGCTATCGGCTGGTTCAGAATTGGTTTTGTAATGTTACCTGTTCTGAAGAAGAGGTGTTGGACGGTTCAAGAGCAACTGTCCTGTTAGAGCTGGTGTTGACGTCAAGAGCATCTACTGCATCGGCTTGTTCTTCATTTGTCTCCGTCAGTGCATCAGGAGTAGCAGTCATCCCATTTTGTACTTGGCTTTCTGCATTGGGGGTGTCTTCAGCTGCATCCTGAAAATAGAATTATAGTCAACCAGGGTACATATGTATAAAATAAAGAAAAGTTCTTGAATGATGAGTTACCTGGTTGATGTTGGACTCTGATGGACTCGGAGAAGATGGTACTGGTTTCTTGATGACACGCCTCGTGATCATCTTCCTTTTCTTGGTCAAGACTCGGGGGGCAACACTTGCAGAAGTGTGTCTTCGCTTGGAAGCCGACTGAAGTAAGTCTGGCTGGACAATCATTATCACTTTCTTCATTGGTGGTGATCCTTTGCAGAAGAGTACATCAGGAGCAGTTGGAAGAAAGTGGAATGGCTCCCCAGTGCTGGTCATAGGTTCTGGACCATCTTGTTGCTGCTAACAGAATGGGCGAGATTAGTCATGCAAAGGATGGAGGACTTAGAAGGATGAATGCATAAATTCAGTACCTCTTCCTCGGGGATTACATATTCAAGATCGATTTGCTGCAGACGAGGACCTAGAGCTTTTCCGAAGACATGAGTTTTCCACATGTTCCGCCAAGTATCAAAGCCGATTGATGAGGAGGTGAAAGACAAATCGGCTAGTATTGGAATGTGGAGATTGTCAAACATGCTGTAGCATCTAGAGCTGGTGAGACCATCAGGCAGATCGGCTCTGCTCTCCACCAAGTGGTGAATATGGAAGTGGGGAGGGACCTGTCCTAGGCCAAATTACCGAGCTGATATAACTGGTTGGTAAGATTCATAACCTGGCTTGATGATTCTATTAGAGGTGCTGATGCCAATAGGAAGGAAGCCAGGTCGGATCATCAAAGAAAACAGATGCCGAGTGCTGTCGTCATTGGCAAAATTATCTAGTCTGAAGGCAGTTGGGTTTTCAAAGGATTCAGATTTAGTAAATGGAAAATAGAGGGGGTTTTCTGAGCCTTTGTAGAAGATTCTAAACTAGTTTGCTGCATCTGTTGAATTCAGTTTACTGCCAGGGAGACTAAATAAAGCTTGGCCGTAGCTTGTACATCTAATTGGTTTGCCACTCTCATCAGGGAAAGAGTTCTTGGTCAGGCCTTGGAAGTTGGGAATATGGTGCTGGAAGTACAGTTGTGCCCACAACTGAATAAACCACCAAGGGCCTCCAATTCTCAGTTTCTTTTTGTTAAGTAAATTAGATGTCATCAAATGGAGATATCTGTAGGTTTCTCCAAGGAAGAGTTTGCCTAGGCCGGTGTGATTACCATGGGCTAGGTGATAGGCCAAGGGAAGATAGTTCTTAGTGGGAGCTAAAGAAGGACCACAGAAGATGAAGTGCTCTAGCCAAAGATTTAAGAAGGCTGTGTGTTCTTTTTCAGTCACTGGACCTTTTGATTTCATGTGCTGACTCATGTAAGTACCCTAGTTTGTGCAGTTGACTTTGGAAGAAAGTTTGAAAGGGACTTCTGTCATTTTGTGAGCAACAGGATTAGGAGAGCTATTGTCTAGTCCAGTGATCATGGTGACATCCAGCAGAGTAGGGTCATGGGTCCATGACCAAAGAGGAAACAATTCAGAGCATCAGACCAGAAATAGCTGATGGTTTTCAGAAGATTTTCGTCTTTGTCAAGGGGTGACAGTGATAAGCTAAGTGCATCGGCTATGTTCAAATCCTGCCATAAGGGCATGTGAGCTTTTGCCACTCTGTTGTACCATGTAATCCAGCTCTCAGGTGGATTAGGCCAGGCTCTTAAGCAGTCGGCCCAGAGGTTCAGATCGATGTTTTGACTCACAAAAGGAATCATATTTGCTTCACAAGAGATCAAATCTATGGGGTTTTCATGGGTTTGTGGGCCAAGACAAAAAGATTTTGGATCGGAGGGATGCGGCAGAAGGATGTTTGACACCTGAAGTTCAGAAATTCAGAAGCATACGTATGGTGTCATGTTTCAGAATTTTAGTTTCAGAAGCTTGGTAAGCTAAAGAAAACTAAAGGATTAGGCCGAATATTACCTTCAGGCCGCAGATTGCCGCATCATCATTTGCAGAGCTTGTCGTCTGAGCTGCAGAATCTGCCATGGGTCAAATCCGTTGTCTTAGGGTTTGATTGCTGAGGGTTTTGATTCGAATTCTGGCTGCTTAGAGAGTTATTGCTCAGATTTGTAGAACTTGGTTTTCGAATTGTGCTCGGATTCAAGGGTTCATCTCAAGTTGGAAGTGTTGCTCTATTCCTGTGCGGTTGCTTCTAGTTTGAATTTCGTCGGCTCTTGGATATTTATGGAAGCCTGATGCGTTGCCATCGGCTTTTTGGAAAGTAAACGAAGACACATGGAATTAAAGGGAATTTGATTTCATTAAAAGGAAATTCATTACAGGGAAAGCCGATTTTACAAAGGAATCGATCCTTCGGCTTTGAGACTCTACCCCAATGATACTACCTGCATCTACCAGTTGTAGGTGTCTGAATGCCTACGGTGCTTCGGGCTTCGCGACGATGCGTCTCCGCCGTCGTCGACGTCATCATCGCCATCGTCGCTGCTGCTACCGCTGTCCTCGGTGCCGCTGCTGCTTCGCCCGCCGCTGCTGCTGCTGCTTTCTTCTTTGCTTCCCTCCGTGGGGGCTTGGAGGAATTGGTGGGGATTCCCTCCCGCTGCCGTGTCGTTGCTGGGAGGGGAGCCGATCTCTTCGGAAGAGTCGGCTCCTTCCCAGGAGAAGGCGTCATCTCCACTGCTCTCCAGTTCCTCTTGGAATAGGAACTGGAGGTCTTCCTCTCCTTCGGTCATGAGCTCGTCCTCCTCGGAGGCAACCCCAAAGTCGAACTCCCCTGCATCCCAGTGCAGAGGAGCCAGCGCCTCGTACGCTGCAATCGGGTCCCATTCGGGGGTCGGCTCTCGGCTCTATGGGATAGAGTCGATGGAGGAGGCCGAGAGGGAAGAAGAAGAAGGGGGAGAGGAGGAAGAAGAGGAATCTCCAAAAGAGTTGGAGCCGGAGGAAGAAGAAATCGCCATTGCTGGTGCTGGAGGATTGGGGTTTCTGCGCTATTGGCTTTGGGAGGAAGGAGTTTGCTGTGGAGAAGAGCCGATTCGGGTGAGATTAAATAGTGAAAGATGGGAGACGGATCGGCAGTTCCACGTTCTACGAGGAGCCAGTTGCAGAGACGTTGCGTCTTCTTTGGTGGTTACAGTGTGTTTAATGAGCATTAACGGGAAGATGAAGCGACGGATTGGTTTTGGAACTATCATTGCCAAAACCAGGGGGGCATGTGTTATCGCCATAAATTAACAGGGGTAATTTATGGGCCGAAAGCAAGATGGGATTAAAGCAGAAGATCAAGAAGACTTGTAAATCGGCTCCTGCGTGAGCATCTGGGCCACATAGGCTGCATCTG
This sequence comes from Panicum virgatum, assembly GCF_016808335.1. Classification (NCBI taxonomy): domain Eukaryota; kingdom Viridiplantae; phylum Streptophyta; class Magnoliopsida; order Poales; family Poaceae; genus Panicum; species Panicum virgatum. The sequence goes on along the minus strand of NC_053148.1, from coordinate 34,930,485 downwards.
GGATTTAGTTTAAGATTAGAGATAGAGTCCAATCGGGACAAGATTAGTTTAGATTGTTTCTCAAGTCTCCGGACTATAAATATGTACCCTTTGCTATTCGTAAAAGAGAGCGTCATCACGTCTCGCAAACAACAATTCTCGGCGCATCACCACCCCTAATTCTAGGGTTTTCATCCAAGTAAGTGCCATGCTGCCCTGATCGCTTCTCGCGATCAGGGCAGTATTGTTCTTACTTTTACCTTGGTATTACTCGTACTGAAGCATTTTTTATGGTGAGTAATGCTAGTTATCTTGATGTTCGTAGCATGGCTTTTAGTAGATCTGTTGTGCTTCATTGCTTATCATCTACGAATATCATGTTGTCTCTGTGCAGTCACGTTTCAATCTTATGCTAATTCTTGTCGCGTAGAATTAGTTGCACAGAGACAACACCATGCTTCTTTTAAGTTTAATAGATCCGATCTGTTATGGTTTGCTCTTATTCTTAAGAGTTGGCGTAATATCTGCTAGGTTAGGCCTTGCAAACGGATTGGATGATCCGGTGGTGTAATAGATGCTCTATCTTAGCCTTGATAGGGATTGTTCCGGGAATCGGCTCTTGCTAGTTCTTAGGCCTCTGTTTTGGGTTATGGTTTAGTTGTCTGTTATGTTCGCTAGGCCTAGTGACGTGTAGGATGTTCCGATCTAGCGGTGAAGCTGTTACCATCGTAGATTAGATTAATTAGATTTAATTGAAGCAATTTCATAGTTATTTGCTTTATTCATCAATATCTGGATAGATACAGATCCCATCTGACACCGGGACTCGATCGGCTCTTTAAAGCCGATGCAAGAGTCGTCCCGGGGAGCCGACCACGGCTCGGACTTATGTTTACACATGTCTTTGTATGCAGGGAACTGTTTCGGAGCACGTCTGCACCCTCCTGATCGGGTATAGGTCAGGTGGCACGCCCGGCTTTCACACATTCTCCGGGCGCGTGATGGAATTGTGGGCCATCGACGAGGGAGCAGTGCCTGCCAGCACCTCAGCAACCTCCCGGCTCTTCGTGTTGCCCGTCACTGCTCGCCGGTGGGTTTCACCTGTAAGAGAGAGAGCTGTTGGGTCGTGGCCTTTGTTTCGGCCCGTCAAGCCGAGCCGCCCCGATCCGGCCTGTGGAGCCGAGCCCTAGTCGATCTGCCAAGCCGAGCTGTGTCTGAGCCGGCCTACGAGCTGTTTTCCCTAGCCGGCCCATTCCTTTGAGCCCGCCAGACCCAACACCTTGAGCCGTCCTGCCATCCCTTTCGGTCCAGTAGCTATCGGACCTCTTCTTCTTTTCTATTAACCTTTTAACCCGCGGGTCCCACATGTCATCCTCTAGTGAGTGGCTGACAGGTGGGGCCACTAACACGTGGACCCCGCTGACCTGGACGTTGACCGTTGACTGGTCAACGTTGACCAATCAACACTGACGTCAGCTTTGACCCCGCTGACGTCAGCAGGAACCGACCCTGCGCTGACGTCATGGTGATGTCAGCAGGACACATGGCATTCTCTCGTCCTGCCACGTGTCGGCCCTGTGTGTTTTCTTTTTCCGGAAATCATTTGTTAATTTTAGAAATAGATTTAGGCTTCAAAAATTGATAATAAATTAACCGGAGCTCCGAAAATTATGAAACCAGCTTCATAATTTTTCTAAAATCATGGTCTACCCGTTAGAGTAGGTTTTGGTGTGATTTGGATACTATTTGGATACTTTTGTGCACTTTTGCACTTTGGCCCCTTAGTAATTGGTAATTACGAATAGGCCCTTAGCGAGGAGGAGCTGATCGACGCCCCGGACGCCCAGAGGACCCAGGAGGACGTCCCGGACAACGAGAAGACTCTGAAGACCTAGGACGACTACAAGAAGTCTCAGGTTCACGCCCATCTATGATTTGATTACCTATTAGACATTGCTTGCTAGAACTACTATCGCTTTATTACTGTTATGAGATGAACTTGCATAGCCAATTGTGTGCCCTTATTCCTTGAACTCCTAATATAAACCATGTTTGAATGGTTGATATGCTTGCATGTGTATGTGTGGGATTTCCTCGTGATATGATAGTCTTGGAGTGAGTGGAGATCCACCATATCAGGAGTTGGTGATTAGGGCTTTCAGCAGGGGGCGAGCAAGTTGACTTTGCTGGGTGTGTGTGTTGGGCACACCCTGCAAGCACCTGTTGCGGGTGCATGTTTGTGTCGTTGGACACGGTTGGACTTTTGAGGTTTTCTGTGGGCCTTACCTGTAATGGGTGCCAGTCGCGGACCGCTGTGGCGGATACGCATGAGGACGGAGATGCTCGCCCCGGCATATAAGGAACTGGTTGGTGTAACAATGATTAGTGGGACTTTGTGAGCGTGCGCACCACTTATCCACTATGCGGGTGGATCCGGTCCGAGACTAGTAAGCGTGGTGCTAAGCCTGTAGGCGGATGTAGTATCGGTGCAGGGGGAGCAGGTGTGGACCTGACGTTCCCCGATTCGCGGGATTCATGGGAATCCTATTCTAGATGGCCTCACAGTCCCGGGGCGACCTCTTGCGAGAGGACGTGCCCAAACCCAGGAAAGCAGGATGGTGCCATGGCTGCTAGTTCTTGTTCTCAGTAGACCAGTGTCTCGATGTCAGTCGGCTGGCCTCCGGCTGGCAGCGATTCGAGTGGGTATAGGTGTACAACCCCTGCAGGGAGAAAACTATACGTATAGCCGCATACTCGGTCATGTACATTCCTACTCTTCTGTTACTTCCATTAGTTAGTGTGACTTGATATTTTTCTACATCCCTCTAGTTTACTTTCCTGCTTGGATAGCAGCTGAGGTGCAAGGAGAGGGAGTTCTCGCACCGACTTGGTTATCGGGGACTTGGGTGAGTCTCGGAGGTGTGAGTTGACCGGGAGTCCGGGATGCTGGAATGGAGTCCGGGATGCCAGAATGGCCCGCGTCAGGTGACTTGGCAGATGCTATACTTATTTGATGCTACGCATAGGAAACCCTACTCTTGTCCGTTGACTATTTCTTATACAATAATGCATCCACTTAAAGCTTGCATACGGATGGTGACGTGAACCTATCCCGTCCTTGAGGATAGTTTGGTAGATGCAGGATCCGACTCGAAGATCGACGATGACTTTGAAGGAAGGACTTAGGATGACTCGTGCTTCGCTCAAGTTTGCCTGTGGATGAAAGAAGATGTCACGATGAAGGATGCCCTAGAAGTCTAGTTACCGCTTCCATTTTCTGGTTGTTCCCTTTTAGCCCAATGGGCTTGTACCAGATGATCTCGTACCTTAATCCGCGATTATGTAATAATTAAACCTTTGTTGTGTTTTATCGCGAAGTATGATTGTGATATGTAATTGAAATGAGTTCTGTATGTGATAGCTACTGATCCAGGGACTATCACGACGATACAGGGAGTCGGGTTGTCCGTTCGACAACCCAGTTCGTTTCAATGTGGACCGTGACAATAACGTGGGAGCTGATCTCTTTTCCAAACTTGAATCTACTCGAGTAGCCGTTCCACCTGGAGTCTTTGTTCATGAACTTCATCATCCATCAATCAAAGTATAAAGCCAACAAGCTGCTGACGCGGAGGCCCTGGCCACAGTCAGAGAAGTACTGATGATCGAAGAAGACTGGCGGATTCAGTTCATCGACTTCATCAAGGAGTTCAAACTTCCACCACACATTGATGCCAAGAACGCCGAAGCTGCTCGCATCATCAGGCGAAGCAAGGGTTTCGTTCTTGTTGGCGACAACCTCTACAAATGCTCTGCCTCCGGCATCCTCATGAAGTGCGTTACCCTTGAAGAAGGCAAAGACATCCTCAGGGAGATACACGAAGGAGTTTGCGGCAACCATGCCGCATCAAGGACACTAGTCGGCAAAGCTTACAGGTCAGGGTTTTTCTGGCCAACAGCTGTTTCAGACGCAGAAGACCTTGTCAGACGATGCCCTGGCTGCCAATTCTTAGGCAAAAAGACTCACGTTCCAGCACATAATCTGATAACAATCCCCCCATCATGGTCATTCGCCTGTTGGAGTCTGGACATGATCGGACCTTTAACCGTAGCTCCAAGAGGATTTAATCATGTGCTGGTAGCAGTCGATAAATTTACCAAGTGGATCGAGTACAAGCCCATTGTCAAGATCTCTTCAGATATAGCAGTGGATTTCATCTCCGATATCATTCACCGGTATGCTTCAGTAGCTCACCCTAGAGCAAATGGTCAAGTAGAGCGCATTAATGGCTTCGTACTCGACGGCTTGAAGAAGAGACTCTACGACGCCAACACCAAGAAAGGTGGCAAGTGGATTCAAGAACTACCCCATGTAGTCTGGGGCTTGCGAACACAGTCTAGCAAAGCAACTAGACAGTCTCCTTTCTTCCTCACCTATGGGTCAGAGGCTATACTACCCACAGATATCATGTGGAAATCTCCAAGAGTAGAAGTCTATCAAGAAGGAGAGGTAGATGAAGCTCGACAACTTGAGTTAGATTCAGTCGAAGAGGTCAGGATCAATGCTTTGACCCAATCGGCTAGATATCTTAAAGGAGTCAGACATTATCATAATCGCAATGTCCAACAAAGATCTTTCAATATTGGAGACCTAGTTCTTTGAAGAATTCAAGATGAGACAGGATTGCACAAGTTATATTCCAGATGGGAGGGACCTTTCATCGTATAAAAGGTCACAAGACCCGGATCATATAGAATTACCGATGCAGATGGCAATGAGGTACCCAATTCCTGGAATATTGAACACTTGCGCAGATTTTATCCTTGATCCAAGTAGCACGGTGATGTCAGTTGATCTCTTTAATAAAACAAGAGTTTCCATCAGCTTTTCGACTATATTAAAGGCAGTTTTCAGTCTGGCAGCATCATCTCTGACTACTCTCCAAAAGTTTTTCCAACCAGGATAATCTATACAGATTCATACTAACTGGATAACCCGTTTAGAATAGCTTACACAGTTCTCCATCAGGATAACTATACAAGCCACATCCTTGTACTCGATATAAGGGCACAACCTACTCACTAACTCGAGAAGGAATATGGATACCTTTACTAGTTTGTCCATCTTGGGTAACTCGATGGAGTTCATCCTAACAGGTCAACTATAAGGAACTCCAGCCTTACTTTAAAGGCAAAACTACTTGCTTGCTCGAGTATGTTATGGATACTACTACATTTTGTCCTTCTGGGGTAACCTGACGGGGTTCATCCTAACTGGTCAATTTTAGTAGTTACTCCAGTCTACAAGTTTGACACCCTATTCGCTAGCTCGAATAGGTATTGGATATTTCTAAGATGGTTTCATCTTGGATAACTCGACGGAGTTCATCCTAACAGATCTATCTTAAAAATTATTCTAGTCCATGGTCAGGACAACCTACTCGCTCGCTCGAGTAGTTTATGGATATCTTTATAGTTGTTTCTATTTGGATAGTCCGACGGGATTCATCCTAAATGATCAACTATACAAATTACTCCATGCGAACATTCTACTGGATTACTTGAGTATTTCATATTTATCCTATGGTATCAGATAATACTTCTGAAGATACACCAACATGATAAAAGTAATATATACAAAGACAAGATCTTACAGAAGATGACAAGCGCTATTACAAGCAGATCATTCTGCCAAGTTCTTCAAAATCTCCTCAGCAATTACTTTTGACTCTTTATAATAGCTCTGGAATTTCTCATCAGAATAGTCAGGAGCTATTCCTTTGGCTATGGGAGTCAAGTTATGCTGAGGCCAGTAAGACTTGACAATTCCAATCATATGGGTCAGATAATTCTTGGAGGTGGCCGTCATGACATTGAAGAATTTCTTGGGAGCCTCTTCTAGACGCTCTACCAAAGACTTTCTACTCGACGACTCCTCTTCAGAATCTACCATATCTACAATAACCTGCGCTGCTGCTACTAGTCGATTATGGTCGTTTGGAGAGCCTGATGAAAGCATATTTTAGTAATTATTCAAATCATCAGTGAAACAATGTCAAGACAAGGGTCAAAATACTTACAGGCTTGAGCAGTCTGTTGTTGTTCTTGGAGTTTGGCTTTCTCTTCTTGAAGGCTCTTGATCTGTTGCCTCATATCACAAAGCTCTAGATGATGCTTTCGGTTTGCTTCATAAAGCTTATTCCATGCAGCAAGAGACTCATCAAGGCGTTTGGCAATTAGAGCATTCTGCTGCTCCAGGATCTTCCGATTGTCAACAGTCTTATACAAAGCATGTGACTTCAAGAAGGACCGATTGGCAATTTCCTACAAAATACAAACCAAGATTGGTCAGACGCCACCAACTACACGACATATGCAAGTAGCAGCAGCAGAAGGTTTATCTTGGTATATTTAAAACTCCACTGCATATAGTCTGCGAGTTTTTTCACGTTGTCTATAGACAACAACGGATCATTAAAGAGCTCTTTACCCAATTCCTCCTGGGTAGATTGTGGCATAGACTGGAAGGGTACTACTCGAACAGCAGGATCTCTCGATCCTTCAGCTCTACCACTGTTAGTTACAGCAGCACTTGAGGTACCTTTAGTCGCCGCAGGAGTAATCTTGGGTGCTTCAGGATTTGGCTCATTTGATGTTCCCGGCGTGTCTGTATTTGGCAAGTTGGCAGTTGAGTTCACAATCAACCCAATCACTGGTGACTCGGGGGTCGATCGAGTAGTTGTTTTTGAATCACTCTGCATCCAGTTACAGAAATCTTGGATCTGATCCTTCTCATGCGCTGGGAGATATTGGATCCTAGCCAAGCAAAATTCGAAATAAGAAAGCTGAGACAAGCAGGATCTAATTAAAAATGTCAGATTCTTACTGGCCACTGTCGAGATGGTGTATTTTCCTCTGCAACAAAGCTCCAGGAGCTATCTTCCGCTTCTTGCTATCAGAAGGAGCATCATCTTCTGGAGATGGAGGCATGCAATACCATGTCTTATAATTTTTCTGCACAGGATGCAAGGATTCATCAGAAGATTAACAACTTTATCTACAAGTACTCAGCAGTATTCCTCATACTCTTACCCAGGTCTTTTCGGGAGGATTGGCTGCCGAGAAGAGTGCTGGAAGTTTCAGAGACTTGTCAAAGTTATCGAGTACCTTACAACATCTCTTGACTACTTCAAAATGAGCCATTGCTTCTGGCGAAAGTCTAGTAGGATCCTTTGTACCTTCATATCGGAAGGCAGGGTGTTTCCGGTGCTGGAGAGGTTGGATCCGACAACTCACAAAGGAGAAGACCACATGATCACCAGTAATCCCTTTGTTCTTGAAATTGCCAATGGCACGAAGGATGCACTCGACTTGTTTGCCACCAGGTCCTGCACTTGACCAGTTTGCTTGGATTTGGGGGCCCCCAGCAACTCTTTCTGGAAGTGGAGATTCAAAGTTTCCGACATAAAACCAGAAACTTTTCCACTCGACTCCTTTACCCACTGAATCATAAGCTAAGTACTCGTCTCAGGTCTCGAGACGAAGTACTAATTCACATCCGCTGACGATGGCGGGTTTGGCGGCATTTGGAACGGGTACAAGGGTAAAGAAATGTTGAAAAAGATGGAAATGGGGAGGAATACCAAGGAATGCTTCGCAGAAATGAGTAAAAATAGAAAGATGCAAGATGGATTGGGGAGTAAGATGATGCAATTGGATTCCCCAGAATTACAGAAGAGCATAGAAGAACTCAGATACAGGAAGTGCAAGACCGCATTCCACAAAGTCACGGAACACAATGGTTTCAAGAGTACCTTCAAAGGGATAATCTTCTCCTTCACCCGCACGCCATTGGATTACGGCTTGACTCTGGAGAAGACCCATATTTTCCAATTCTTGCACAGCCGCTTGAGACATTCTGCTCTTGCGCCAGCCTGTTGAAAGATTTGCAACCGCCTCCTCTTCAATCTTGGACTTGTTCTTCTTGGGAGCCATCTCAATGTCACGAGTTTAGGCTCGGGGGCTACGAGAGGGGTTAACGGATGCCACAGGCACTGGAAAAATATAAATCTGAATTTGACGACGGCCAGGAGTCAAAGAGGGTAAAACCCTAGAAGTTACTGTACGGATTTATATGGTCTCTGATGGCAATCTCGTGAATACCTGAAAGATCAACAGGTGGTTTTCTCTTCTGGGAGGTTTTTGTCATATATTTTGCCACGAGTTTTTGATTCTTAAATTTAAATTGTGAGATTTAAATTCAAGACTCGGGGGTTGTGGGATATGTGTATCAGAGATTTATTTTTCAAATCTTTTGAAAAATAATGAAGGAAAAAGACTGAAGTGACCCTCAGCCTGATTCTGCGATTCAACCTAAGGCTCGGGGGCTACTCCATATGGAGCGTGAGTACTTCGCGCACCATATATGACAAAGATTTTGGGGCTTGAGCACCTCACAGCCTCAAAGCAACCGCAAGTACTTGGAGGACTACTCGATGTATCCAAAGGAAGGTTTAGAAACAACTAGGAGGACATTCTGACTACTTGAAGTAATCGACGACGCCCAGCCAAGTACTCGACGCCTGCAGGACTCGGCTACGCAGAGCTCGGGGGCGTGTCAGACCCGGGGCAGCGGGAATGCTTATAGACATAGAATATTCTAGAGTAAGGGATAGCTCATGGATATACTTTACCCTTCTTGTAACTACCCAAATAGGCATAGAACTAGCTGCAGTACAAAGGAAACTACCTAATCATGTTGTAGAAGGACTCCAACTGTACCCGACTAGGACTTTCCATATAACCCTGTCCCCCCAGATATATAAGGGTGGGCAGGGACCCCCCCCCCTCAAAACACATCAACACCTAAGGCAATACAAACAACCACACAGGACATAGGGTATTACGCAACTTTTGGCCCGAACCTGTCTAAATCTTTGTGTTCCTTGCACCAATTGAGTTCCAGAGAAGTCGATCCCTACCTACAAACCTTACTGCTAAGGGTATCCCTGAACAGGCTTGGCGGTAAACACCGACAACTGGCTAGCCAAGCTAGCTGCTCATGAATTTCATCGTTGGCCATGACTTCCTTCTGCAACCAGGTGGCGAATGTATCTTTATGATGTTTTGTAATCCATGTCCCAGACTTGAAAGGGTACATGCTTCGCACAATTTGCATCTGCTCCTCCATGTATGGAGCCACCAAGGCTGATTGTTGCAGAACTGTGAGATGTGCTTTGCTCAACGTGGCATGATCTGTGGCATTTACTGATTTTCTTCCAAGTGTGCCCTTTCCAATCAGCCGCCCCTCATGATGTGATACTGGAATCCCAATTGGGCAGAGTTCTTCCACATAGTCAACACAAAACTCAATGACTTCCTCTGTGACATAACCCTTCGCAATGCTTCCTTCTAGACGAGCCCGATTACGAACGTATTTCTTTAGGACTGTAAAGTATCGTTCAAAAGGGAACATATTATGAAGAAAAACAAGACCGACAATACCAATCTCTTTGACCAGGTGAACTAGAAGATGCGTCATAATATTGAAGAATGATGGAGGAAATATCATCTCAAGACTAACTAAACTTTGCACAACATCCTCTAGTAGCCTGCTTAAACTCGATGGATTGATTGCCTTCTGAGAAATTGTGTTGAGAAAGGCGCATAGCTTTATGATTCTTACTCGAACATTAGCTGGTAGAATATCTCTAGTGCAACTGAAATCAATTGCGCCATCAATACGTGACAGTCATGCGACTTTACGTGTGCGAATTTCTTCTCTTTTAGGTTCAGTAGCCTCTTTATGTTTGAAGAGTAGCCTGATGGGACCTTGATACTGTTCAAACAGTCGAACATACTTTGCTTCTCTTCCTTAATAAGAGTGTAGCACGCATGACCTAGGTAATGATGTCCTTTATCTCTTTTTTCTAGATGTAGGGCAGCCCTTTGTTTCATACGTTGAAGATCTTGCCGCGCTTCCAGTGTATCCTTTGGCTTTCCATAAACACCAAGGAAGCTTAGAAGGTTCACACAAAGATTCTTTGTTAGGTGCAGCACATCAATTGCGTGGCAGACCTCTAAGACTTCCCAATAAGGTAACTCCCAAAAAATACTCTTCTTCTTCCACATAGGTGCACGTCTGTCATCACTCTGCACTAATCTGTTGCCAGGTCCTTTTCCAAATACTACTTTTATATCTTTGACCATTTCAAACACCATTTTCCCACAACGGAGCCTAGGCTTGGTACGATAATCTGCCTTTCCACCGTAGTGAGCATGCCTCCTCCTTAATGGGTGCTTGATCGGAAGAAATCGATGATGCCCCATATACACGATCTTCCTATAGTGCTTGAGGTACGTGCTGTCGGTTTCTTCTAAACAATGGGTCCATGCCCTATAACCCTTATTGGAATGTTCGGAGAGGTTGCTTAGTGCTGGCCAATCATTGGTGGTTACGAAAAGCGATGCACGAAGGTTAAAATGTTCCTCTCCGTGCGCATCCCACATACGAACACCCTCCTCTTTCCACAACAATAGAAGATCCTCAATTAGTGGTTTCAGATACACATCTATATCGTTACCAGGTTGCTTCGGACTGGGGATAAGCACCAGCTTCTACATCGTGTCCTTCAGCATCTTCTTCAGGCTCACCCATTGCAGTGTCATAAAAAAGGCACAGTAATTGCCTGCAAAGTCAGGAATCCTGTCACCTTCTTCTTCATTATTATCCAGCATTATTCCTCTTTCTCCATACTTGGTCCAAACATAGTAGTTCAGCATGAAACCACTACTGAACAAGTGACTGTGGATGGTTCTTAATGATGAGTAATCCTTCTCATTCTTGCAGTTTTTGCATAGACAGCGAACGAAACCACCGTACATGTGGTTCTCAGCAACTTTTATGAATTCATGCACACCATCGATGAACTCTATTGAACGCCGGTCCGTCATGTACATCCATTGCCGACTCATCTGGGTTCACATTTCATTTATTAACATCAAACGAGTGTCAACATAAACCATTTTTAAATAAACATTGGAAGTAATAATAATAATAAATTGAATGAATCAATGATTGATTACGAAACAAATTAAATTGGAGTCATCAAAATTATATACTATAAATATATATATTATGCAAGCCTAATATAAAATTAAAATAATCCAAATCCTAACTATATATAAATAAATAGTTATCTTATGCCTAATAATTTATATAACAATAATATAATACCATAAAACTAAATCGGGTCCAAAATACATCTACAAATATTTATCATGTGTATAAACTAAATCAAATACTAACTACATCCTCAAAATTAATTTGCTAAAGTATTGAAAACAATATTACTAACCTTTTAAAAAAATTAAAAAAATTTCCCCCCCCCCTCCCCTCACTCAGCTGCCATGAAAAGTGAGTTCACGGCAGCTTGGAGGGGGGAAGGGCGCGGGGTATTTATAGTGGCCGCACAAAGGCACCGGTTGGTGCCTTACAACCGGTGCTAAAAGTAATTGATCAGCACCGGTTGAATTTACCAACCGGTGCCTATGTCCAAGGCCAGCACCGGCACCGGGTCATGGAATGACCCGGTGCTAATGTCTGCTCCATAAGCACTGGGTCGTGCCTCCACCCGGTGCCATTGATGCATGGTCCATTTGGTACTTAGCTCATGGAATCAACCGGTGCCTTTGTTTGTGCATTGGCACCAGTTTGTGCCGTGGTGCGCCTTGCCAGCGCTCAGCGCAGGCCAAGAGTACCGGCTTTTGTTACAACCGGTACAGATGCTTTGTATCAGTACCGGTTGGTGTAGTGGCTGGTACTTTTAGCCTGGATCTTTGGCTCATTTTCTAGTAGTGTGGTCCTTATGGTTGTACTATTTTCCTGGGTGGTTCTCCATGTTCCAACTAAAGTCATATGATCTTGTAATTAACCACAACATAACAACATAAATAAAGCATGATTAACATTTCTCAAAAGATTATGATATTACCATTCCCAATGTTAAGCAACTAAGCATTTCTACCCAACAGATATGTTAAACCTAGTATTCAAGGTTTTGGAGTAAAAGAATAGGTAGAGTCCTTAATAGGTGTCCCATCAAATTTATGCAATTCAACAATAAAGTAAATTGAATTATCATGCTATTATTGGGATAAAACAGAATATGCAGGGAGAGAAGTCCACTTGCCTTCTATGCCAAACTGAAGTTGTTCTTCTCCGAATTGCTGCTCTTGATTTTCCTCGGACGGTGTGTCGTCTACACGATCACACAAAAAAAACATGCACAAAATAAGGAACAACACATAAACAGTTTAAATAGGGAAAGGTATGGTGATAAATATGTTGTACGCATTGCAAGGATCACATGAGCGCGAGAATCGCTGAAAACGGAGTTAAAACAAAGAAGATATGGCTAAAACAGGGTTCCAGGGGCTTATTTGCAAAGAAACAGAACTTCTAGGGGTTAGTTCTGAAGAAAACAGGGGCTAGAATGTAAATAAACCTTAGGTTCAAGGGTTAGCATGCAAAAAGATAGGTGCTGGACAGTGGGTTCAATTTTAGAAAAGTCGAGGGGCTAAAACAGAAAAGAAAGGACCTTGTTGGAATTACTTTTGAACTGAGTAGGACGGCAGGTTGATTTCCAAATAGTGTAGGGACTCTTTTGCAAAAATGGCCAAGGGTTGACCGGTACGGGAGGGGATTGACTCGGATTAGATTGGTTCTGGACCGTTGGATCTCGATCCGACGGTTCGGATTAGGCGGTGGCGGCTCGGCTCGGTTCGATCGTGGCTCAAGCGGGGCTGGTGGCGGCGCTGTGCGCCGGCGACGAGCGAATCACGACGGCGGGTCACAGAGCTCGCCGGCGTGGCCGAATCCGGCCGTCCGGGCCTCGGTTCGGCATGGGGTAACGCCGTGGAGGGAGATAGCATGACAGGGGAGACGATGGAGCAATCACGAGGGCGATTCGGCGACCGGAAGGAGGCGGACCACGGCGCGAGGCGGAAAACAGGTGGCCGGTGGCGCGCATGGCGTGGGGAGGCGAGGCGCCAGAGGTAGGGGCCAACCATGACAGGTGGGCCCCACCTGTGTGTGAGAGGGAGTGGAGGGAGGCGGTTGGGCCAGAGAGAGGGAGCTGGGCCGGGACACGTTTTGGGCCGAACGGGAAAAAAGAGAGGGAGAGAAGGAGAGTTGGGTTGGGCCTAGGGAAAATGAGAAAGCGAGAAGAAGAAAAGTTTTTTTTACAAAACAAAAAGTTTACAATTTTTTTCTTAACAAAGCAACAAGATTATTTGAAAAAATAAAATACTTTTTAAATAAAAGATTAAATGGGTGTTACAAAATGTTTATGGTGGATGATTCTGATGAGGATACTCCTACTGCTGAACCAGTTGACGCTGATGAGGTCATTCTAGCTGTCCAGAATACTGAAGTGGGATCTTAACTCAAGAAACGAAAGACATTGCGTTTCAAAGGGTGTATTGGCCAACAAGAGGTCTTAATTCTGTTGGATTCGGGGAGTGTGGGCACTTTATAAGTCAGGCTATGGCTGACAAGATTTCACAAGTTCCAATACCTTGTGACCAGCTGCAATTCTACACTGCCGATGGCACACCTATGGTGTCTAATCAAATGATCTCGCAGTTACAATGGTACATTCAGGGGCATATATTCACCTTTGATGCCAGGATCCTACCTGTCAAACACTATGATATTATTATGGGTGTTGACTGGCTGGAGAAGCACAGTCCTACTTGGATCCATTGGAGCAAGAAGATGATGAGGCTTCCCCACATGGGCAGACGAATTTAATTGTTGGGCCTCAGAGAAGATATTGTGCCTTGCACTAGGATCAGTGCTCATAAACTACATGGTCTTCTGAAGAAGTCTCTGGTGCATTCTTTACATACTCAGGCTAATCAAATCTCCAAAGCCACTTTATTTGTGTGCTCTGTAACTGTTGATGAGCCAGAAGCTTTGCCTGAGATGCCTAGTCGGGTGCTGGCAGTGGTTACAAAATTCAGACATGTCTTCAGGAAACCTACTGAATTACCACCAGCCAAAGAATCTGATCATCATATACCATTAATTCCTAGTGCACAGCCTGTGAATTTAAGGCCATATCGATATTCTTCCCAGCAGAAAACAGAGATTGAAAACCATACGAGGAAGTGTGCATGGCGGAGGTGCTCCGGTCATCGGACATGGAGCAGGTGGTGGTCAGGCGGAGCTAGAGAAGAACAGAGGGGTGCGACACTTCAAATGTATTTGCGATAGTCAAGAAATCATGATGAAAAATAAGAAATTAGTAGTGATTATAAAAACTTTCTGAGTGCGGCCGCACCCAGAGAGGTTAGAACAGGGCTCCGCCAGGCTGGTGGAGCTAGCCAAGGAGGTGACGGTGCACTGCCAGGAAGCGAGCATACAGCAGCATGAACATTGTTCCTCCGATGTCGACCGTAGCCCTGGCTGATTGTGCGTTCATCATCAGTGCACGGGCAGCAGGCCCACTGTGGCTATGGCCGTGTTTAGATAGAGTAAATTTTTTTTCGACGGAATCTTACTAATTTGAAGTACTAAATGAATTGTATTTATAAAACTTTTTGCACAGATGGGTTGTAAATCAGGAGACGAATCTAATGATGCTAATTAATTTATAATCAGCGGATGGTTACTGTAGCATCACTATTGTAAATCATGAATTAAGTAGTCTCATTAGATTCGTCTCGTGATTTACAGCCCATCCATTCAAAAAGTTTTATAAATAAACTTCATTTAGTACTCCATGCATGTGTCGAAATATTTGATGTGATGTTTTTTTTTGTGTTTATAGGGTTTACGGGGTGTATCTTTGATCCATCGTAACGATCAGTTCGTTTAGGCTTTTCTTTTGCATATTTGGCCCAACAGCGTCGGCCCAACAGCGCCACACCGTTCTGTTTCTCGCCACCAGTTTATTTGCACAGCTTGCATACAACAAACAAGATTTACTTTTCTTGCATGCGGAATCCAATGCGGTATGCAGAATTTATTTTCTTTCTTATCGCATGTTTATTTTCTTCTGAACATGTAATCTGCAACATGCAAGAAGGTAGGATCTTTTTTCTTCATTTTAATTTTCTTTCTATCCTTTCTTTTCCTATTTTGCAAATCCCTCATTCCACATCTCCTGCCCCCATTCTTGAATGTTGATCCGGAGGAATCCACATTAAGAAATTATGGGTTGTAGAGTGTAGTTTGTAAAAGTAATATTTTGATGATATGATAACATAAATACTACTCACTAACACTATGAGTTGGGATTGGCCTCGGAGAAAAATGGAGAGAGAAACGGATGAGCATTTCGCAACGCGCCCGGTGGGGCCGGTGAAGAGGTGGTGCGTGCGCCGCTACTAGCTGAGCAGCATCGCATTAAATAGCAGCGGGCCGCCACTATCGCGCGAGGAGCAGGCGAAACCATCGTGCAGTTTGGCATTTGGTTGGCCGCCTGGCCTGAACGGAGATCAGTTGGTGAACACCGCTTTTCCGTGCAGAGATCGGGTGGGTAGATGTCCGCACCACGCACTTGCAAAGAAAGCTGCAGAAATCTAACACACCAACAAAACAATTTTATATATTGTTTCAATGCTGCTACTTCCGATGGACAAGTGTACAAGCCAACTCCTTTGGGTAGACAAATGTCCAGACCTAGGTAGAAGTAGGACAACTCCACGTCAAAGGTTTGAATCTTGAATGCTAACCAGTAACCACCGTTTGGATAGGCAACTACTGCAGATCTCGTGACTCCTTGGATGAACACGATGGAGACGGATGTGAAGCAGTGAAACACTAGGGAGCAACAAGCTTTTCAGAGCAAATTTTTCCTCCAATTTCACAAACTATGATTGCACTGAGCACGGAATGATACTATGATTTCACAAACTATGATTGCACTGAGCAAACGAAGCCGGATCTTCAGAAGTTTTCGTTTACCCTGCCCCTGATCCGTTGCTCAATACATGATCTCAGAGAAAAGGCTGCAATACACGCAGTAGCAGGCTAGCAGCAATGAAACAGTCAAGGCAATGCGATTCCGTCCCAAGAGCAAACAGGCAATGAGACGGAGTTCTGAATTTATCAAGATCAAACGGAGCTAGATCTCCATAACTTTCTGTTCAACCTGCCCCTGATCTATTGGACAAGGACAATCCAAGCCTCAGAGATGACAGTGAACATGCAACGAAACAGACAAGCCAATGCAATTTCGTTCCAAAACGAAACAGGCAATGAGGCAGACGAGCTCTGAATCAATACAAGATCAAGCTGTAGCATCACTGTCAAGCACACACAATTATGAACCCTGAATCCATGGACATGGTTTATTACTTCATCATCCACTACCATTACACCGTAGATGCAGAGGAGATAGCTCAGCTCACACAGTCCCTGGGCACAGCACAGTTGCCGCACCAGATCTCGCCGCGGCGCGGCCAGATCGAGCGCCCGCCCGCCCGCCGGAGGCAGATCAGTTGGCGGCGGCCTCGTCCTCCTTCTTGTCCCCCTCGGGCGCCGGGTTGAGCTGGAAGGCGGTGACGGGGAAGGCGCGGCCGAGCCCGGCGGGGGTGCGGAAGACGATCTTGGTGCCGGAGGGGCTGACGACGATCTCGGAGATGGTGACCCAGATGAGGAGCTCCTTGCTCTTGACCCCGGTGAGGCCGTGCATCCTGCCGGGCTCCACGAAGGCCGTCACATCCTTGTCGTACCAGACCTGCTTGCCGATGGTGTCGAAGGTGTGGGTGAGGCCGGCGGCCTAGCGGAGCCAGACGAAGCCCGTGGAGCGGTTGTAGCCCACCTCGTCGAGGGACGGCAGCGGGAGGAGCCCGTCGGGGAGGCCCAGCTCCACCATGAACTCGCGGGACTTGCGCGCGCACAGCTCGTGCCCGGAGTGCACCTCCGCGCCCGAGCGGTGCTCCTCGATCAGCTGCGACATCTCCGGCGGCGGCGAGGGTGGTGGCGTGGGGCGGGGAGGTTTCTTGCTTGGCTGGTGTGTTTCTTTCTTGCCGGTCTGGGCCTGGTCTTGTTTGCTTTTTCTTGGATGCTTGCGAGGAAGATTGGGGAAGGTAGATGCCGGGCAGCCACACGCGGACCCCGGACGGACGGGGAAGAAGACAGGTTCCCGTTTCTACTGGGAATCGTGCTTGCGGCCGGGCCACGGAGACGCAGACGAAGAGGGGTCGCTAATCATCAGAGATTGAGGGCATTACTGATGCAAGTGATACGGGTGACAGAAGATGAAAGTAGATCTCCCTGAGGGAAAAAAAAGAGTCCGACCTGGGTCCGGTCCCAAAAAAGCCTGCTTAAATCAAGAATAATACCCATCCATCCCCTAATATCTAAAGAAATATTTTTTAGTTAATGGTGATACAGCACATTATCAATCCAATCAATAATACCAAATTTTTCCTTTTGTAAATTACCAAAAGGTCAGCTCTACTTTACCTTACCTAATGAGAGCAAGGATTACCTCGCCAGCAGCGGCAGAAAAAGGTCAGCATCGTGAGCATTATTGTAAGAGAAAAATATTGCTTGCTGGCTATTGGCTGGTGGCTGATACTGATTTGATGTGAGAGAAAATACTACTGGCTGATCAACGGACAAGCCAGCTGAATAGACCGGGACATCAAGTGGCGCAGCGCATGCGGCCACTGAGTAGAGAGCGCATCTAATGGGAGCTGCATGCACACACATCCGCCCGGTTTGCGCCGGCGACTCGCCCGTTTCATTCTCATTCTGGGTTTCTCACTCCTCCACGTTGGATTCTGGTGACGTGGCTGTTCATTTCTCCAGCTGATTGTGCCTTACTATACTTGCTCTAATAAAATCCATCCCTCTATCCCATGCTCTAGTGATTGAGTTTAGGTTAGTCTACTGTAACAACAATTATAAAAGGGGAAAAGTTCACGTTACATCCATGAACCATCATAAAAGTCTGATTTTCAACCTTCAACTATAAAACCGAATAACGAGGATCATCCAACTGTCCAAAGCGGATAAATTTGGTCTTTAAGAGGTTTTAAAGGTGGTTTCGTATTTCAAAAACCCGAAGAAAATCAATTGATCTAAAAAATTAAAACTAATTCATTCAAAAACAGAAATATACTAATTCATTCTGAAAAATTTAGCATATCTATTATTAATCTATTTGAATATTAATTATTTACTCAAATATTGTAGGTATAACTATAACCAAAAAATACTAGGAGTATGAAAAAATTGGATTCGAATAATGAGAAGTAGAGTGCCAACAGATATGTTATATTTTAATAAAATTTTTGGGACTACTTTCATATTTTTTTATTAAACTGAATTAGTTATGAACATTTATTTTAAATTTTTCTATTTTAATTTTCGCAAAATAAAAAATCATCTTTAAAAGCATCCTAAGGGTCAAACTTACCTAGTTTCGACAATTGGATGGCCTCCGTTATCCGGTTTCGTAGTTGAATGATGGAAATTGAATTTTTTCGATAGTTTAAATAGGACTTCTGCCTTATAAAAATGTAAAAAAAATCCGCTGAATATGCTCTTAAGCAGTAGATTTAGCCCCACGTCGTTTTGTTCTTTCTCCCTGCAAAAGTACATGCTTACTGCTTAGGTTTGTCTTTTGCCCCTGCATATGTTTATATCTCCGGAGAAACCATGTCAATGGCAAACCGCTGGTCGCTTGGACCTTTTGGGCTGCAACTCGTACGGGAAACTCAAGCATCCCTTTCCTCCCAAGACATTGACAACGACTCGCAACAGCCTTCCTACTCAAGCAGATCGAGCGGTTAAGATCCGTTCTCATTGTGCATGAATGTTGAGAACCGATTGGAATCCTTGATCAGCATCGTCGATCTCCTCTTTCCCAGCTTGAGTTCCTTTTTCCTTAAGAATTTGCATTCTCTCTAATTTGTTGGTAAGTGCGACATCCATATCCAGTTGGAAAACTCCCTTTGATGGTAATCTGCATACTTCTGCCCAACATGCAGTTTGAGCAGTAAAACTGCATACACCAGGGTTGTTTTTATTCACATAAACCAGGGAGTTGGAGACTTGGAGTGCTGGACCAGGTTCAGATCCGACCAGTCACCAGTTTCATCCACATGCATGGGCACATGGCAAGCAGCGCTGCAGCGGTCGTGGCTCGTGCACCTATGGCCGTGGCCGTGCCTACGTGGTCCCTGGAGCAGGAGGATTTGGCCGTCGGTGCTCTGCTCTGTTCTGCACTTGTGCTCGTTTCCTGTCCTCGTAGCAGGAAACAGTTGCCGGCCCCTTTATGAGCTGTAACGAATACTAACTCCTATACACCGTGGGAAGGGAGCCCTTTCGGCGCTCCTTTCACCTGGGGACAACACGTGGCGTGACAGGAGGGGACGCCCGACGTGGGCTGTGTTTTTCCTGGCACCGCCTGCCGAGCCCGCGGCGCCTTGGACCTGCCGTGCTCCACCGCCTCGAGTGCACCGCGCAGGTCTGCCGCACCGCCTCCCCTGGCTCGCTACTGCCGCAGCGCCTCGATCCCGTCGAGGTGCCCTGGCCCAGTCTCCGCGGGAGGCCATCCGTTCCCACCCCGCCCTGGCCACCCGCGCTGGAGGCCTCCACCGGAGCGGCGGCGTGGCCATGGCAGGCCGGAGCAGGGACGACGCGAGCTCCTCCCTCCTCCGGCACGGCTCCTCCTCCAGCGCGGCAGGCGGAGCTCGGCTGTGGCTCCCGTGGGCGGAGCTCGGCCGCGCCTAGCTTCGCCCCGCGCGCCTCTCCTCCTTACGGCTCAAGGCGTCATCCCCATGGGCGAGGAGGCCGCCGACCACGGCGGCGCCCAGGAGCGGCGGCGGCGGGCCCGATCCGGCGGGGCCACCTCTTGACACGGCCGCGCGGCGGGGCGGAGAAGGGCGCGCGGAGCTGGCCGCGGCGAACGCGCGGCGGGCCGGCGGGTCACCATGCCCGTTCGGTATTGCTGAATAGATCGGTTCGGTCCGCGACCACGAGCACGAGGAGGCGAGAAGCTATGGCGCGACGCGAGGGGCGATGGCCAATGGGGCAGCTCGAGGGCATGACGGCGGCGCGTGGCGCGAGGGAGGGTGGGTGCTGGGGGGCGTCCGCATCTGTGCGTGCGGAGGCCGGGAGGCGGAGCAAGGGCGGAGGCGGAGCGATGCGGCGCGAGGCGGAGCGATACGTGCGGCGCGGGTGAAAGGACCTTGGATGTCGCCTAGAGGGGGTGAATAGGCGATCTTAAATTTCTGCAAAATTTAACACTTAAAAGTACTTGTCAGCACACAGACCGGTCAGACCGGTCAAAGACTTAACCGCAAAAAACAACATGTAACCGGTGAGACCAGTTGTACAGACCGGTCCTATGCAGAACCTGCCCGAGATCAGAGTTTCTCACCTCTTTTGCTCTAGCACTAAAGTAACTTGGTGTAGTGTCTTTGTAGATGATATCAAGTATATATCTAGTACCTGCACACACAAAAACAACACCACCAAGTTGATCGAAGCGGAAGCACAAAGTAATAGCTAAAGAAATAAGTAGTGAGGCAAACTACAAAGGAGACAAAAGGATTTGTTTCCCGAAGTTTAGATTCACCAACATGAATCCTACGTCTCCGTTGAGAAACTCGTTGGGCGTGAGTCTCTTTCGACTCGATCCCTTGAGTTGGGTCTTTTTCAACCACTTTCTTCTTTCCACTATCTTGATCTTTTTCACCAAGGGGGCAAGATCACGCCCGCACAAACTTGCTGCTGCTCACCACACCGTCGGGAGCTAGCCGGTGATACCTAGCCGTCTAGGAGGCAAACCTCCAAGAGTAACAAATGCAAATCGAATCTTTGACGGAACAAAGAGTGCTCAAGCTATGGATGCTCTCAGCAGCTCAAAATGGAGCTCTCACAATGGTCACTTTGCTCACACACACTCAATCTCTCAATCCAGTCCAAAGATATGAAATTTTGTTAGCACAACTCACAAAGAGTGTTGGGGAGAGCTAGCTGGTCAAGAAAATACCTCAAGAAGCTCAGGAGAAAGCCAAGAACCAGCAGCCCTCAAAGAAGAGGGCTGAGGGGTATAAATACTCCACTCCCAAAAACTAGCCGTTGTTCTGTCAGTACAGACCGGTCAGACCGGTCTCCTAGACCGGTCGGTTTGAATAAACTAGCCATTGGACCCTGGACCAGTCAGACCGGTCCCACAGACCGGTCAGACCGGTTAGGGCCAGAGTGTGGCGGAACCACCCAAAACTACTGGGCCCGGGTGCACTGATCTTTGTTGCTAAGCAACTCTGACCCAAATTGGCACTCACCGGTAGTTCCTCGAGTGAAGCCTCGATAAAAGCCACGCTATTCCAGGATCAGCAGACAACACTCACATGAAGGTGAGCCCAGAGATTACAACACAGAACATTTCATACATCTCAGAGTGATTGCAGCGGAAAGGAAATTTATTACAAACTAGGTTTAGAATAGTAAAGTACTACAGAGTTCCAAACTACACAATTTATTCAAGTGTCATAGTTCAGCGGAAGCATTAAAAGGTATCTAGCGAAATAACGTGACGCATCGATAAAGCCTGTACGAAAGCGTCACTCAACGGGAGGGTGGTCAGCACCAGCTGAAGGACCATCCCACTCAAAAGACCAGCCCGGAGGCAAGGTACACGGCCAAGCAAGACTTGCAAACAGATCTTCGAAGTTAGTACCTGAAAAACAGTGCCACAAGCAAGGCTGAGTATACTAATACTCAGCAAGACTGACCCGTCACCGGATGTAACATAGTCCGATAACTAGACATGCAAGGCTTTTTGGTTGGTGGGATTTGTTTGCCAAAAATGCCACTAAATGTTGATCCTTATTTTTCGATTTTATTTAACCATCTTCTAGTTAGATTAACCATTCTAAGTTTGCATCCAACTCTACACAAACATGGTAGAGCAATCATTTAATCAACCAGCAGTATTATCATCATCATGTTCCACTTGTTACTCTATGTGACCGAAATCATTAAGCAATCTCATGCCGTGAGAGGCGGACGATTCTGAATCGGATTTCAACCTGGCCAGGGGAACCTAGACCACACGTATGGGAACCAAGTCACCCACACAACATTTCCCCTTTCTTTCCAGTCCGTGGATCCGGAACACCCTCCCCGACTACAGAGCCCGACGTCTCTGCACCCGTACGTCCGGACAAAAATAAAACCTACTTCTACCAAGAGGGTGCGAGATCGTTCCACTCGCTGGTCCAATCAGGTACTTCAGCTTACCGATTACCATATTTCTCGGTATGTGGCTAGTACTTTCAAACGCTTAACGAAATGAGCCACACCCCGCGACCTTAGCCATTTTTGACTACACCAGCGGGGTATCACAACTACACAACCCCGCCCGTTGTCCTTATATTTCAGCAGGAATTAAAGTCAGTCGACTCCTATAATCTCGCGAAAGGCAGGAAACCTCTCGACTTTTACCGTACCTAGTTAGCGGGGCAACTAGTCGATAAAAAGATCCGGGTATCAAACATAGGTACCTAGGGATCATGCACCTAAGGTTTTCGATCAACTCCTAGAAAACGTAAATGCACAATAAAATTATTACAACATATACAAAAATAGTAAGATGAATATAATGAGTAAAATAATGGGATTATGCACCGGGGCTTGCCTTCTTGGGCACTGTTCAAAAGTAGCCTTGGGCTCTTCCGAACATTGGTTCGGGTCTTGATTCAAGTCAGTATAAATAAGAGAAAAACTCTCCGGAGTGGTAGTATTCGCGGGCACCAACTCGTAATCACCGTCGAGTAGATTTACCGTTTCTATATGCATGCAGAAATGATATTGTTACAACATGATATAAACATATTTTTTTTTCTTCACTATAAAGTTGTAGTCCAGTATAGCATGTGTTTGTTGTGGTGGACTTAGTTAACTTTATTTTCTGGGCAATCGTTTATAGAGTAGTTCTTAAATTCACTTTACTTCATAAAAGAGCTGTGTGGTTTGGTTTTGATTTTTATCATTACAACATAGCATGCTTTCACTATTTCATAGCAACAAATCTACTCATGAGATAGCGATGAAAAACTAAAGTAATACACATCCCAAACTTTAACGTCTATGGTATAAAATTCAGCATCTAACATAAAGCAATTATCCATAACAATCATGTGAGTAGATTACTCTAATTGCTTCACCTTTTTGCACAGAAGGTTTGACATGGTTGCTGGTGCTACAAATTTTATGGGAGCATCTACCAAGAATCTACTAAGTACTGTAATTTTTCCAGATTTTATTCACTTATACAACTGAGGTAATAAAAAGAACAAAAACAATAAGCCATTAAATAAGATTAATTCTCCAGAGAGTTGTGCTAGGTATATGATTCTCAAATTTTTACCAGAGCCTATACATGAGCTAATCATACTCCAGAAAAATTATCGAGCTTTATAACCACCAGATAAATTAGTTATGCATTTAACTTAACATGATTTAGCATAAATTTCTCAAGATTCATTTAACCAGTACTGCATATGAAATTTTTATTACAGATAGAAAATACTCTAAACAAGATCATGTCCAAAAATCAAGATCAGTTATGGTGTAGATTACTCAGAACAAAAATAGTAAATCTAGCCCTAAGATGCTAAGCATGATTATTCACCAAAGCAAAACTCAGTAACTGCACCTCAAAATTTTTATACAGGAACAAAGAGCTAAAAAGATACTTCAGAAATAAATATAGATTTTTCTAAGCATAAGAACTATATATGGAGAATTAAGTTGATTAAACAAGCATAAATCATGGTATATAGCAAATGAATTCTAATAAATCTGAAATTTATGGAGTCACAAGATTTCAGTTACACATGTATGCAGTAAAAATTCCAGAGCAAGTTCATGTGCATATTTTCCAGTATTAAATCGAGAAAGCTAGCAACAGATTAGAGAATCTTGATTGTTCTAACATGATAACTATTTTAGTTGGGTGTCATATTTTTACTGTGATCTTAATATTCCATTAGTGATAACATGTACAAAAATCAAGGTCATTTTCTGAGTATAACTTCATGAACATGCATAAGGTGATTTTCTTATTCTTTTTCTCAGATTAAAATAAAAGCAAAATATGAACATGTGACTGTAACAAAAGTTGTAGTTCTTGTTCTAAGGATTCCAGAACAGTTGAGTTTATATTTTTATGATTTTTCTACGATTTTATATGGAATTTACAAGTTTGCAGCTTTGAAGTTCATGTACATTTTGCAGTTTGACCCCTGAAAATTTCGTGTCTTTTAACTTGGGGTCCCTGGCGGAAGTACAGAACAGGGGAGGGAACGGGAGCGGCGTTTCCCGGCGATGGGGATGGCCGGCGGCGAGGGGAAAGTGGGGGAAAGTGGAGAGGGGCTCGAGAGCTACCTTTGGGTGGCCGTGGCTCGTCGGGAGAGGGTCTGAGGAGGCGGGTCCGCGGTGAGGGGCGGCCGGCGGTGGGTCTGATCGCCGGTGGCCATGCTCCGGTGAGGGAAGGAGGGAGCGGATGGGTCGGAGAGCTTCAGGAGGGCGATGGGGTTCCATTCCAGGGGTCGGCTTGTGCAGAGGAAGGCCGGGGAGTGGAGTTCGGCGTTGGGCGGATCTCGCCGGCGCCAATGGAAGTTCGGCGATCGTTCTAGGCCATTTCGGCGGGCTAGGGCGGAGGGGGATGGGTCAGGGAGCTGCCATATGGGGTGGAGGAGGCCGTGCGCAGCTTGGATTGGAGAATATGGGGGTGGAGGGGGTGGTTCCACGGTGAGCCGAGCTCTGCTCGCCGGCAATGGTCTGGGCGCGCGCGTGGAGGCCTGGGGCTCCAATTTATAGGGGAGTACGCATAGTGGCAAAGGTTTGGGGCTCCTGGGGGAGGTCGAACTGGGACGCAGTGGCCTGGGGGATGCCTGGCTCAGGAGCTCGGCGATGGCCGTCGCCGTGGCGAGCGCACAGATGGCGGGGGCGCGTGGCGAGCTCAGATGGTGCCAAGAGGGGGCGGTTTTGGGAAGACCAGGGGCGCACGAGGTGGTTTGGGCCTGGGGCTCGGCACCTGTCCGCCCAGGTGGCCGGCGCCGGCGTACGGCGTCGCCAGTGGACAGGGTGCAGGGAGGCGGGAGGTTGAAGAAACGGTCAGTGGCAATCTCGTAAATAAACCGAAGTTCCAAAACTCAGTTCTGTAATCTCAATTTTTCTCCATCTTCTTGGCCTCAAATGAAAAAGTGTTGAATACCACTTTTGCTCAGTTTTTCGAGATCTACAACTTTCGTGTTATGCACTTTTTCATTAGAGCAATGGTTTGAGAGTTATTTAATTATTTCAAAAACTGCCATTTAAGGTACTTATCATTTCATGTGAATTTTGGCACTTTTACTCCTAGGCCTCAACTAGGTTTTTGTTTATCATGACATGGTGAATATGTCTATTTATTTTCATATGCATGTTTGCATTGGTTTGAAGTTATTTTTAACTTCCTTATTACTAGAAATTGAACTCTCCTTGAATTTGCCAAGAGTCTTTTTAAATTAAACTATGTGCCCCAAAAATATGGGTGTGTCTTCATACTATATTTTTATGACAAGTTGAGCATGAAAGTTTCAAGAATATTAAAGGAACAAGTTTTATGTCCACACATACTCATATACAAGGATGCATTCTTGTTTCCTATAAATATTTATTAATATTATGTGCTAAAGGAATGTTTATGGTCCCTTGTTCAAAATTTCAGTTTGTTCACAACTCCAATTTGTCATTTAAGGAAGAACTAAATATTTTCTTACTAGACCTCCGAAGTAAGTATGTTTTATTTCTTCTTTTCCTTAAAGAAATTTCAAGATTTCAAACTACTTGTGCGTTGAATATTTGTGGCCTCATTTTATTATTTTGTTTGAACTAGTAGATCTTCACAAATCAAAGAATGGTTCCATTAATCATTTCATGTGATGGTTTTCCAGTTTGAATTTGATTTGCAGAGAAAGTTTATAGATCATTATGAAAGGTGTATTTTATTACCTTATTACCACACATGTCAAGTTAAGTTTAAAAGTATACCAAATATTATTTTTCAAGCATTGCACTCAAACACATGCACACATACATTTACACACAAGTTTGCAAGAACTAGACATAGGGTTCTTATCTAAGTTTTCTTAGCTCATTTGTGTGTGAAGTTATGTTAATTGACTGGCTTTGGTTAAACTGACACCAGAGGTGTCACAGCCTACCCCCCTTAAAAAGAATCTCGTCCCGAGATTCAGGTGAATAAACTAAGTGTGGATAGTGTGTGTGCCTTTGGTTGGTGAAACCAGAAGGTAGACATTATTACCGACTTCGAGTTGCAAAGATTTTCTTCTTTTTATCCAAATAACTCATTTGGCTAGAGTGTTCAGCTCTAAGATTTTCTGGTATTATCTTTGGTTGTTATTCTGCCTAATGATCAAGTCTGGTCCAAAATGTTATGGTCTTTGGTTTGTGACCAACTCAAAGGAGTTCGACACCTTTGATCATACGATGCTTTAAATAGTGCCATTTTCAAGCTTGCTTGATAGCTGGGTGAGAACTCTGCTAAAAATGGGCATTTGTCTTCATGGTTATCATAATGAATGATGTAAGATATTAGCATGTCCTTTAAGATTCGGTCCACTTTTCAGTTTGGCTGTCGGTTCGAGGATGATAAGCTAAACTTCGGATCAGTTTGGTGACAGGAGAAGATTGCAACGGATTTCCCAAAAATACGCTAGGAATTGAATGTCACTATTGGAATTAATTCTATGTGGTGTGATATGTAGACCACAATATGATCAAGAGGAATACCGGCAGACTTATTGGTAGTATGAATAGTGTGTAATTGAAGAAAAGGTGTCGGTCGTCGATAATGATCCATATGGAATTAGGCCTTGGAGAGGTGCTTGGCAAACCAATCATGAAATCCATAATCGGCAAAAATTGGAGTGTAACGGGTATTTATAAGTGGTCTCGGTATAGCATTATGAGATATATTTAGCGAGAAATTTTGCCTAGGGTCTTGATATACTTTGTTAATACTCATGTGATTGGAAAGCTTTGGAAAGAGGTGACCTATCAAGAATTGGTTTTCAGAGATCACGATTCATTTGATCCACTATGGAGATTCAAACCATACAACTCTATCCTTGTTGCAGTAAGCTTCTCCACTCTTTAAGAGAGCTTGTACTTGATGATTTTCGCAGAACAGATTCTGGGTAGCTGATAAAATTTAGCATAACTGATGAATCCAAGGTCGAAAAATTCTCAAATTTTTACTGGGGGTTCCTAAGATAATTGTGATCATTTCCTCTAGTCAACTCCAACTCAGAAACAAAGCTTAAGATAGTCAAATCCTTATGTGTTTGCAGGAAGGTTGACCCAGATTTCAGACTGAACAGAGGGCTAGTATTTTGACTGTAAGTACCAAAACACTTTAAACAAAATTCTCAAAAAATTTCAGTAGCTTCTAGACTCAGTTATCTACAACATTCATGTTGAACGTTTTCTCAGGAAAAGCTTTTAAGTGGGTCGAAAAATTCATGTGGCCAGACTGCTACAAGTTGACAGAATCATAGGGGTTTACCAAAAAGACTGAATTTTGAGGGTTACAATTCTCCAAAAATTTTCAAAATTTTATAAAAGTAAGCATATTTGTTTTACTACATTTGGTTCCACAGGCTCAATCATGTTTTGAGGTAGTTGGCCAGGTCTAAAAATTGGGGTTTCTCTTCTGTATCTGCCGGTCCACTTATTTCTGACAGCTTTCTAGTATGGATATCTTATTCTTCGGCAGCAGCAAACTTTTCTCAAGATATTCTTGTGCAAGGTGGATTTTATTCGATTGAGAGAGATGCACCATTGTTCAAAGTCGTGACGTATTGTGGAAATACCAACATATCATTTTTTTTTTGTATATTGTGGCAATGCAGATATGTGGTTAAATGAGTTAAAGCACCCATGGGAGATAAGTTTGTGTCGATGTAATATACGGATACAACGACCCATACTCCTAAGAAATATGCACATGGATTGGTGCATTTGTCCTGAGGTAAGCTAGTGGATGTGCGGTTCATGGTGTGATGGTACACATGGTTTATGCACATAATGTGGTACACACAAGTGTGCTGAGTAAGTGCGTGGGCATGCGTTGCACATGTTGCAATGCAGTGTACTGACCAAGAAAGTTATGCAAGTTCTTTATATTTCTGTTGACCTAAATTTAGAAATCAAATCAACACATTACTCATCCTTGATATGCTAACTAGAGAGACAGGTGAGTTGGAAACAGGGAAGGTATGACGGGTACCATCATGAATTTCTTCAAGAGTGGTGAAATTGATCCTTTCTTGTTCGACTTGATCAGCCTGTTTCTTGCGCTCATCCCGCAATCTTTTGCGCATGCTTTTATTTGTTTGGTTAGAACCTTGGTCCTGATTTTGCTGTGTGGCTTGAGGGCATCTTCGAGCGAAGTGGGTAGGACTTCTACAGATGAAACAACGGTTCGTCTCACTCGGACCATTGTGCTGTTTGCACCATACGGATGTCATCACTGGCATATCTACTGAACCATTCTTGGGTATAGTGCACCTAACTGGGTCCATGGTTTCACGGACAGGCGAGCAAGTTCTTGCTCTTAGGACTGTGTTGGCAGCAATAGCATTGCGGGTTTGCCTTTTACCACGGGGAACGAATTTCGTGCATGTAATTTCCCATCCAGTCAAGTCTATATTGGTTGAGCCATGCTTGGGGGTCAGACACTTTACTTGGTCATCCTTAAGTTTCATCGGAAGTTGTGATGGTGGCATTAGGGAGTCCGAGTGGACATCCTTTATTTCTTGTGTGTCTTCATGGAGCTCTTGATAGTTTGCAACTGGAGATTGGTGGACCTTGTGCCCATCTAGTTGAAAGTGTTGTTGCTGCAGAAAATGAGAAATCGCTTGCTGTCCCTGAACAAGTTGTCGAAGCAACTCATTTTGGGTGGCAAGTAATTCCTCAAGGCCGGGTGGTGGTGGCTGCGATCCGCTACCATTGGCACCGAAATTATCTAGAGTACTATGGGTTGCTCTCACCATCTGAAATATATGAGTTCAAGCATCAGCGATATGATTCGTATAGCTTCCAAGATGCAATGAACAAGTGTGCAACACAATAGAACACAACAAATGCTGTGTAACCAGTTTGTGCAGCGTTAGTCGTTACAAAGAAATTTGTAACTTTCTTTTGGTTCATTGAAACTTTCTGAAATTTTGATAGCAACTAGATAATTTGACGTGCTACACCTTTGGTAGTCAACTCAGAGGCTAATTCTAAGAATAAGATGGTCAAAAAAAATTCCATTACTACACCTCTGGTTTTCTGAACAGAATCTCTGTATTTAGGCCATAACTCCTACTGTATAACATCTAATGAAGTTGAAATTTTGTAGGCATGTAGCTTAGGATGTTTGGAGCAACTTTGGTATTCAACCCCAAGGCTAAAACAGTGGTTAAGATGGGTGAAATATTCGGTCTTTGCTTCTCTGTTCTGGCTGTTTTCAGCAGGCCGGGCAATAGGGTTTTGCCTATAGCTCGTAGTATACTAGTTCCACGAAGCTGAAAATTGGTGAGAATCTAGATCAGGGAATTTGTGACCACTTTGTTATTCAACTCATAGCCAAGAAGAGTCATATACAAGGGTGAAAATTTCAGCAATATCCCGTAGGATACAAATTGGACAATGAGATTTCAATTGTACCGGAAGCAAGTTTAGAGTTTCGTCACTCTAAATTGAGGGGTCCAAATTTTTTTTTTTTTGAAATTTTACTAGGGCATTCCTAATATCATTGTGCACAGTTTTTTTTTCTAGTCAAGGCTAGGTCTAGATCAACCCTATGATGGTCTTTTTCTTAAAAGTCTTCCTTACTGTATGTCCAGAAAATTCAGCGAACAGAGAGCTAGTGTTTTCTTCACCAAGGACAATATACTTGGTAAAAAATTCTCAAAATTTTACAGAAGATGCCCAAGGTAGTGAGGAACATTTCATATAGTCAACACTAAGCCCAGTTCAGATCCTAACAAGGTGATATGCTCAAGGTTTTGAAGTGATGTCAAACCAGAAAACAGATTGTCCAGAGAAAGAGTAATTTGATCATATCTACCAAACCACTTGACAAAGATAAATCAAAATTTTACAGTGAGTTCTATATTAAGTTACCTACAACTTTTGTGTTGAACTATTTTTCAGATAAGCATCTTAAGGTGGTCGAAAAATTCAGTTTAGGCAGACTGTTCCAACTTGACAGATTTGCATAGGGTTACTATAAATTCGAAAACACTAAGGTAGAGAACTTCAAAAATTCTCATATTTTTACAGAAGCTTGCGTAGATACATTTCATCTTACAGAACAAACTCATTTTGAGGTAATTTTCATATTTTCAAAATTCGAGGAAACCAGAATTTTAGATTTTTACAGATTACCTAGATGATCCTTAATGATGGATTTGTAACCTTTTTGATTGGGATTTCTTTTAAACAGTTCTTTGTTAAAGGTTTAGGGATGAATGCAGAACATATTCGTCCTCACCAAGGAAAATAATTGCCAAGTAACCTTGGTCTTACGTGGTTAGTTTCGGTGGCATACATAATACGTCTCTCACTATGTAGCTACTCGATATAGCTAAATAGCCTAAAATTCGATTTCGGGTTAGCGTACCTGCAGAAGAGTGACAGTATATAAAATGAACCTTTCGTGCCAGCACTCACGAAAGCGTTCCCATTCATTACCGATCACTATAGAACCGGCATCCATACAATTACCGCCGTATGGACAACGTTAAGCATACGTCATCGAAATAACGTATTGACTGTGTACCGTCTTTGACGGGGAATTGAATTCCAATTTAGAACCATTACTCCCCATATAATCAACCGAAGTTGGTATATGGGCAGCAGCTCAAGTAGGCCACTGCTTGAGCTCCAGCGTTCGGCTCGCATCACCGACGGGAAGGTCAGACTCCCTCAGCTGACTGAGTAAGCATACCTCCGCGGCGACGATGTAGTTGCATAATTTAAATGGCAGAATTTAAATACTGAAAAGTAATGTGCTGGAAGTTAGCCATACAAAATAAGCCACCTGATTATACCCATAAGAGCCCCTAGGGCTTTACGTCCTAGACTTGTCCTTGGAGATCCTAAATTCTCTCAAAAACTTTAGTAGTCTTGAAGTCAAGTTTTAAGGTTTGTTGTTAGAAAACAAGGGTTGCCATCTCTGGTAGGCTGTCTGCGAGCTCTGATGCCAGCTGTGGCGGAACCACCCAAAACTACTGGGCCCGGGTGCACTGATCTTTGTTGCTAAGCAACTCTGACCCAAATTGGCACTCACCGGTAGTTCCTCAAGTGAAGCCTCGATAAAAGCCACGCTATTCCAGGATCAGCAGACAACACTCACATGAAGGTGAGCCCAGAGATTACAACACAGAACATTTCATACATCTCAGAGTGATTGCAGTGGAAAGGAAATTTATTACAAACTAGGTTTAGAATAGTAAAGTACTACAGAGTTCCAAACTACACAATTTATTCAAGTGTCATAGTTCAGCGGAAGCATTAAAAGGTATCTAGCGAAATAACGTGACGCATCGATAAAGCCTGTACGAAAGCGTCACTCAGCGGGAGGGTGGTCAGCAACAGCTGAAGGACCATCCCACTCAAAAGACCAGCCCGGAGGCAAGGTACACGGCCAAGCAAGACTTGCAAACAGATCTTCGAAGTTAGTACCTGAAAAACAGTGCCACAAGCAAGGCTGAGTATACTAATACTCAGCAAGACTGACCCGTCACCGGATGTAACATAGTCCGATAACTAGACATGCAAGGCTTTTTGGTTGGTGGGGTTTGTTTGCCAAAAATGCCACTAAATGTTGATCCTTATTTTTAGATTTTATTTAACCATCTTCTAGTTAGATTAACCATTCTAAGTTTGCATCCAACTCTACACAAATATGGTAGAGCAATCATTTAATCAACCAGCAGTATTATCATCATCATGTTCCACTTGTTACTCTATGTGACCGAAATCATTAAGCAATCTCATGCCGTGAGAGGCGGACGATTCTGAATCGGATTTCAACCTGGCCAGGGGAACCTAGACCACACGTATGGGAACCAAGTCACCCACACAACATTTCCCCTTTCTTTCCAGTCCGTGGATTCGGAACACCCTCCCCGACTACAGAGCCCGACGTCTCTGCACCCGTACGTCCGGACAAAAATAAAACCTACTTCTACCAAGAGGGTGCGAGATCGTTCCACTTGCTGGTCCAATCAGGTACTTCAGCTTACCGATTACCATATTTCTCGGTATGTGGCTAGTACTTTCAAACGCTTAACGAAATGAGCCACACCCCGCGACCTTAGCCATTTTTGACTACACCAGCGGGGTATCACAACTACACAACCCCGCCCGTTGTCCTTATATTTCAGCAGGAATTAAAGTCAGTCGACTCCTATAATCTCGCGAAAGGCAGGAAACCTCTCGACTTTTACCGTACCTAGTTAGCGGGGCAACTAGTCGATAAAAAGATCCGGGTATCAAACATAGGTACCTAGGGATCATGCACCTAAGGTTTTCGATCAACTCCTAGAAAACGTAAATGCACAATAAAATTATTACAACATATACAAAAATAGTAAGATGAATATAATGAGTAAAATAA
The DNA here is from genome assembly GCF_016808335.1 of Panicum virgatum. Lineage (NCBI taxonomy): Eukaryota > Viridiplantae > Streptophyta > Magnoliopsida > Poales > Poaceae > Panicum > Panicum virgatum. The sequence goes on along the minus strand of NC_053148.1, from coordinate 34,897,789 downwards.
TGGGATTATGCACCGGGGCTTGCCTTCTTGGGCACTGTTCAAAAGTAGCCTTGGGCTCTTCCGAACATTGGTTCGGGTCTTGATTCAAGTCAGTATAAATAAGAGAAAAACTCTCCGGAGTGGTAGTATTCGCGGGCACCAACTCGTAATCCCCGTCGAGTAGATTTACCGTTTCTATATGCATGCAGAAATGATATTGTTACAACATGATATAAACATATTTTTTTTTCTTCACTATAAAGTTGTAGTCCAGTATAGCATGTGTTTGTTGTGGTGGACTTAGTTAACTTTATTTTCTGGGCAATCGTTTATAGAGTAGTTCTTAAATTCACTTTACTTCATAAAAGAGCTGTGTGGTTTGGTTTTGATTTTTATCATTGCAACATAGCATGCTTTCACTATTTCATAGCAACAAATCTACTCATGAGATAGCGATGAAAAACTAAAGTAATACACATCCCAAACTTTAACGTCTATGGTATAAAATTCAGCATCTAACATAAAGCAATTATCCATAACAATCATGTGAGTAGATTACTCTAATTGCTTCACCTTTTTGCACAGAAGGTTTGACATGGTTTCTGGTGCTACAAATTTTATGGGAGCATCTACCAAGAATCTACTAAGTACTGTAATTTTTCCAGATTTTATTCACTTATAAAGCTGAGGTAATAAAAAGAACAACAACAACAAGCCATTAACTAAGATTAATTCTCCAGAGAGTTGTGCTAGGTATATGATTCTCAAATTTTTACCAGAGCCTATACATGAGCTAAGCATACTCCAGAAAAATTATCGAGCTTTATAACCACCAGATAAATTAGTTATGCATTTAACTTAACATGATTTAGCATAAATTTCTCAAGATTCATTTAACCAGTACTGCATATGAAATTTTTATTACAGATAGAACATACTCTAGACAAGATTATGTCCAAAAATCAAGATCAGTTATGGTGTAGATTACTCAGAACAAAAATAGTAAATCTAGCCCTAAGATGCTAAGCATGATTATTCACCAAAGCAAAACTCAGTAACTGCACCTCAAAATTTTTAGACAGGAACAAAGAGCTAAAAATATACTTCAGAAATAAATATAGATTTTTCTGAGCATAAGAACTATATATGGAGAATTAAGTTGATTAAACAAGCATAAATCATGGTATATAGCAAATGAATTCTAATAAATCTGAAATTTATGGATTCACAAGATTTCAGTTACACATGTATGCAGTAAAAATTCCAGAGCAAGTTCATGTGCATATTTTCCAGTATTAAATCGAGAAAGCTAGCAACAGATTAGAGAATCTTGATTGTTCTAACATGATAACTATTTTAGTTGGGTGTCATATTTTTACTGTGATCTTAATATTCCATTAGTGATAACATGTCCAAAAATCAAGGTCATTTGCTGAGTGTAACTTCATGAACATGCATAAGGTGATTTTCTTATTCTTTTTCTCAGATTAAAATAAAAGCAAAATATGAACATGTGACTGTAACAAAAGTTGTAGTTCTTGTTCTAAGGATTCCATAACAGTTGAGTTTATATTTTTATGATTTTTCTACGATTTTATATGGAATTTACAAGTTTGCAGCTTTGAAGTTCATGTACATTTTGCAGTTTGACCCCTGAAAATTTCGTGTCTTTTAACTTGGGGTCCCTGGCGGAAGTACAGAACAGGGGAGGGAACGGGAGCGGCGTTTCCCGGCGATGGGGATGGCCGGCGGCGAGGGGAAAGTGGGGGAAAGTGGAGAGGGGCTCGAGAGCTACCTTTGGGTGGCCGTGGCTCGTCGGGAGAGGGTCTGAGGAGGCGGGTCCGCGGTGAGGGGCGGCCGGCGGTGGGTCTGATCGCCGGTGGCCATGCTCCGGTGAGGGAAGGAGGGAGCGGATGGGTCGGAGAGCTTCAGGAGGGCGATGGGGTTCCATTCAAGGGGTCGGCTTGTGCAGAGGAAGGCCGGGGAGTGGAGTTCGGCGTTGGGCGGATCTCGCCGGCGCCAATGGAAGTTCGGCGATCGTTCTAGGCCATTTCGGCGGGCTAGGGCGGAGGGGGATGGGTCAGGGAGCTGCCATATGGGGTGGAGGAGGCCGTGCGCAGCTTGGATTGGAGAATATGGGGGTGGAGGGGGTGGTTCCACGGTGAGCCGAGCTCTGCTCGCCGGCAATGGTCTGGGCGCGCGCGTGGAGGCCTGGGGCTCCAATTTATAGGGGAGTACGCATAGTGGCAAAGGTTTGGGGCTCCTGGGGGAGGTCGAACTGGGACGCAGTGGCCTGGGGGATGCCTGGCTCAGGAGCTCGGCGATGGCCGTCGCCGTGGCGAGCGCACAGATGGCGGGGGCGCATGGCGAGCTCAGATGGTGCCAAGAGGGGGCGGTTTTGGGAAGACCAGGGGCGCACGAGGTGGTTTGGGCCTGGGGCTCGGCACCTGTCCGCCCAGGTGGCCGGCGCCGGCGTACGGCGTCGCCAGTGGACAGGGTGCAGGGAGGCGGGAGGTTGAAGAAACGGTCAGTGGCAATCTCGTAAATAAACCGAAGTTCCAAAACTCAGTTCTGTAATCTCAATTTTTCTCCATCTTCTTGGCCTCAAATGAAAAAGTGTTGAATACCACTTTTGCTCAGTTTTTCGAGATCTACAACTTTCGTGTTATGCACTTTTTCATTAGAGCAATGGTTTGAGAGTTATTTAATTATTTCAAAAACTGACATTTAAGGTACTTATCATTTCATGTGAATTTTGGCACTTTTACTCCTAGGCCTCAACTATGTTTTTGTTTATCATGACATGGTGAATATGTCTATTTATTTTCATATGCATGTTTGCATTGGTTTGAAGTTATTTTTAACTTCCTTATTACTAGAAATTGAACTCTCCTTGAATTTGCCAAGAGTCTTTTTAAATTAAACTATGTGCCCCAAAAATATGGGTGTGTCTTCATACTATATTTTTATGACAAGTTGAGCATGAAAGTTTCAAGAATATTAAAGGAACAAGTTTTATGTCCACACATACTCATATACAAGGATGCATTCTTGTTTCCTATAAATATTTATTAATATTATGTGCTAAAGGAATGTTTATGGTCCCTTGTTCAAAATTTCAGTTTGTTCACAACTCCAATTTGTCATTTAAGGAAGAACTAAATATTTTCTTACTAGACCTCCGAAGTAAGTATGTTTTATTTCTTCTTTTCCTTAAAGAAATTTCAAGATTTCAAACTACTTGTGCGTTGAATATTTGTGGCCTCATTTTATTATTTTGTTTGAACTAGTAGATCTTCACAAATCAAAGAATGGTTCCATTAATCATTTCATGTGATGGTTTTCCAGTTTGAATTTGATTTGCAGAGAAAGTTTATAGATCATTATGAAAGGTGTATTTTATTACCTTATTACCACACATGTCAAGTTAAGTTTAAAAGTATACCAAATATTATTTTTCAAGCATTGCACTCAAACACATGCACACATACATTTACACACAAGTTTGCAAGAACTAGACATAGGGTTCTTATCTAAGTTTTCTTAGCTCATTTGTGTGTGAAGTTATGTTAATTGACTGGCTTTGGTTAAACTGACACCAGAGGTGTCACACAGAGAACCCCAAACCCAAGTCTAGGTGCTCCACTTGGTCCACCAGGTCTACACTTGATTATCCAAGTAGCATAAACTTAGTTCTCAAGGGTTTTCTCTCAGGATTCTCACATGAGTGATCTATGAGCACTTTTGACCGAGTCAAATAATCAATGTTGTATTTCTCTTGATAGTACGGCATACCTATACTCAAGATTAAATTTAAAACACATTTCATCCACTTGAGTCTTGAATCACTTCATCTTTGCCATACTTTGATTTTCTCGAACTTGGGATTCTAACATTGCATAATCTTCTCTTTTGAGCAAATCCATACTCCGATATGATATTTGATGCATTACATTGCTTCTCACAACAAGACTTGGATATGATCCTTCGAACACCCCACGGATACTAGCACTTCACCTTAGCAATTCGCACACATGATGAGTCGTCACTCCACCAAAGCTTGCTTAGTCCCTCGCACTAGTCATCTCGGTTGATTTCTTCATCACTTACCCTTGCCATGTTGAGTTAAGCTTTGCACACCAACAATGAATTCCATATTCTATTCTCATATCTTCATTTCTTTGTCTTGCTTTGTAATCATGAATGATAACCATATTTCACGCATTGCAAGTTTCCATAAATAAGACCAATATATCTTGCTCACAAGTGTATGTCTCCTTTTATTTTTATCAATCCATGAAGCCTTGCAATAATGTTTTCACAATTTGTATCTCAAATGTGCCAAACCATAAATATAGAAACCAATTGTTGTCATTGCATGAATACTTGTTTCTTGTTTCTCTTCACAACATGCTTGACTTTCACTAGTATTTGCTCTTTATTTGATTCTATATCACATGAGCCGGTAACAATAATTGTTTTGTAAATAACTCCCTACTCATGACAACTTCAATAAAATTGTTAGTCCTTTAATCATGTTGTCATTCAACTCACCAAAACCCATTAGGGGCCTAAATGCACTTACAATCTCCCCCCTTTTGGTGATTGATGACAATCCTGATTAAAGCTTACAAATGAATCAAATAAAAGCTTTTAATTCTCAGATATATCATGAGCCCCCCCTAAATTTGTGCTTTGAATTGAATTCAACAACCAAGGCCTCAAACACCAATTTGCACATATTTAAAATAAATGGGAGCTCCCCCTATATCTCAGAATTCATGGGGTGCAAAGAGTGCAAGTGTATCTATAAAAGATACACGTGATGCATATGGCAAGAATATTCACTTCATTTCAAAAGAAAAGGAAATTTTGTTCTGTCAGGGCTGACCGGTCAGACCGGTCCAACAGACTGGTCAGACCGGTTTGTCCTGACAGACACCAAGAACAACAATTCATCAATTCAAAATGCATCACACTAGCACAAATTTACTTAGATAATTTTAAAAGGTGCATAACACAGAGTAGCACACATTACAAGCCTCAAGTCCACAAATGATAATAAAGTACGAATTATTATAGTTTCAGAGTACAGAATACAGATCGGTCTGTCACAAACAGATATACTACTCTGAACTGAAAACTCTCTTTTCTTCTCCTCTTTTCTCTTGTGCCAATCTGAAGCTTTAATTTCAGTTCTTCTCCCTCTTTATCCTCTGCTTCAAGCTTTAATCTTCTACTTCTCCCCCTTTGTCATCTATCACCATAAAAAGCCTTGGGAGAAGTAGCTTGGCGCCAATCACTTCCTATTACCCTCATTGCTAGTGGCATCTGAAGGAGTCCTATCACCCCAATCATGCATACCTATCTAGAGGTTTGAGGTCAGATAAGAATTTTTAGGTAGTGTTGTGGCCTCAAGTGAAGTGGTAGCTGTGTCAAGTGAAGAATTTAAGCAAGTTGCAATTCTTGACATACCAGGCTAAGAACCAAAATTGAAGCAGCTGTGGATTGAGGAAAGATCTCCGCTGCTGAAGGACGAGAGGCTTCTGGCTGTGTACCATGGTGCCATGGTGGATGTCCCTAGAGCTCCAAGAGTGTCAAATCCAAAGGCTGGAGGAGGAGGAAATGGAGCTGACTCGGAGGGTCCTGCTGCTCCATAAGATGTGAATGACCCAAAAACCCCTTCTCCAGGTGTAGGAGAGGATGTGGAAACAAAGTCTGGATAGAACATGTGGCCATACTTCTCAAAATAGCCAGCATCCTGATAGGCCTGCATCCTTGCATCAACTGAGGGAATCTCGACCTCAAGAGGTGAAGGAGAAATGGGTGAGCGAGGCGGCTGAAGGTTCATTGCATTGTGCATCATCTTGATCGAGTCTCTTTCTTTCTTACTAGCCCTCCACTGCCTCTGCTGCTCAACCTCTATGTCCCTTTGGCTCTTGCACATGCCAACAAAAAAATTTATCAACTTCTTGATGGGAGAGGTGGGCTTCTGCCTGCTGCTGGGCTACCTCTGTGCCGACCAGTCAGACCGGTCGCCTTGACCGGTCAGACCGGTCTCAGCCTGGGCAGTAGGAGAGTGCTGCTGAGGCTGCCCTTCCTCTTCTACTTCTATTTCTGCCTCATTCTCAGAATATCTGTGAGGTGAGGGCTTTCTTCTGTGCTTGGGCACCTTAGGACGGATGGGCTCGTGCTTTGCATCTAGGGGTGGTAATGGGCCATGGCCCTAATGGCCTCTTCACAGCCCAATAAAGCCCTTAAAATTTTTAGTTCAAAAATACATATGTTTAGAGCCCGGCCCTTTTAGGGCCCGATCCTTATATTTTCTAGTTCAAAATGTTGGGCCCTTTACCACCCCTAATTGCATCAGTTTGATACTTGGTTTTTGTGGCCTTTTCAATGAATTCCATCAAGTAAGGCGCATAGGCATAGATCTTTTGGCGATTTTCTGAAATGTATTTGATTTCCTCCCAAATGTAATCAGCCACACAGAAATCCTCACCCCCAGGCCTCAATCTAGCAAGCAGGTTCTTTGCATGAAGGGATATATCACTTGGATTCCCTCCTCTTTGAGAAATAGTCTTCCTAAGCAATCGGTTCAAAATGGAATAGTAGGTGTACATCCCAGTTACCTTCCCTGCATTCCCTACTTCATTTCTTGGATACATGAATCTCATTTCTTCATTTTGGAGCACTAGCTGGAGGTGGATCTTGGGCCTATTTGCATCATTTCTATCAAGTCCAAGAACCCGAACAAACTAAGAGAATCTGGCTTTGTAGTAGCTTCCTTCAGTCATCCAGAAAATAGCTCTCTCATCACCTATGTATCCAAAATAAACAGTGACATAGAACTCAGAAATTACCTCTTTGTTCCAATCTTTCTGAAATCTCATGAGTGTCTTGATGTTTTTGTTCTCACACTCATGATTTCCTGAAATAGAGTATCATTGGCCCTCTCCATGCTGTTCCAGTCCACCCACTGTGCATCAACAGCAATTTTCCTATCTCTGATGATGACTGACTCATAGAAATTATGTTGTTCCATGGTGTGAAACCTAGGGTCAGTCGAGGTCCTCTCCAAAGGGTATGGATCAATCTTCCTCCATCTCTTAACCTCTCTAGTCATCCCACTGGCTGAATAATCAACACATCTACCACGACCAAATCTGATAGGATCTCTAATAGTGGGAAAACTGAGGTCCTCCTGATGCATTTCTTCTTCCTCATCCTCCTCATCATGTCCAGCAGCAGCCTCCTCATCCTCGCTGCTGTTCTCCTGAATAGGAGCCTTGCCATGCCTCGGCTCAACCCTGAACGGTGAATCCTCCACATCATCCTCATCACTGGATGTGGTGCCACCACTGTCTCCAACAACATAATCTGCTGCCCTCTTTCTTGGCCTCAGTGTCCTCCCACTGGTCACATTTTGGTGACTAGAACCACCCTCATCTGCATTTGCCATATGCACGTCACTAGATGAATCATAGCGGCGCTTTGTTCTCCTCTCATACAGCTTAGGTATCTTGCTGATGTTCCTGAGTTCAAAAGATACTGATATAAGACCATAGGAACAAATTGCGTTTGGATAGAATCAATTAGAAACAATATTGAATCAATTGGGTCTGTTCTGGGTAGACCGGTCAGACCGGTCTGAGCAACCGGTCAGACCGGTCGCACCCAGAACTGAGCCAATGGCTCCAATAGCAATCTACTGTCAAGAATTGATCAAGAACAATCTTTATGAGATAAAGAACAATCCTAGGATAAGATGTGTTGAACAAATTGCACAGAATCACGACTTAGGGTTCCACTGGGCAAACCGGTTAGACCGGTCGGTGCGCCCGGTCAGACCGGTCAGCCCAGTCCAACCCTAGATCATGAATGTGTCCAAAATATCCAACAAAATTGAAAGATCTTCTAGGAACGTGTTCTAGAATGTAGCAGGAGATGTTCTACCAGAGGGATTTTGAATCTATGGCCTAGAAAAGTAGATCGATGAGAAACAAGCCATAGATTACCTTTTGAACGGGATTTTGAAGGAGAAATCGAAGGACCGGCTTGGGAGGTCGGTCAGGCCGGTGAAGAGATGCAAATCCGATAAAGGGATCTCGATTTCCTTGGTTGAATCTTCGAATTGCTAATGGTGGCGCCTTGAACGCGAGTGGGAGAGAGGAGGACGAAGGGGTGTCAGTGGAGGGTGAAAGGAATAGAATCTTTACTATTTTACCTGTGGAGGGATAGAAGAGGTAACTGCCAGGCTTGACCGGCCGGGCAGACCGGTCAGACCAGTCGGCCCCTGGCAGCAGAAAAAAGTTCTCCAAAGAATGTTTCTCTTAGAAGAATTTATGAGGAATTTTGAACTTTGAAACTTGATAGATATAGGCCATTATTCCAAAGGTTTCAAGTTTTTCTTGATACTTCCAAGAGAATAGAAGAGATAGATTTGGATTTTATGGACTTGAGTTAATTTAACCACTTGTGACTAGCCAACAATCAATCAAAGAAAACTATAGTCACAAGTGGCTCAATCGGGTCACAAAGACCAAGAATCAAATTCTAACCTATACACTCACACTTTCTATCATGCTAGTGGGATTGAAAGACAACTATCCTATGTCACACATGACACATAAATGCACACACTAGCATGATGAAGTGGCCTAGATGCACAAAGGTAAAATCTTGAGTTTGTGGAACATACCTTTGCCATTTAGATAATCATTGTGCAATATTTATCATTAGTTTCAAGTTCCTTGGCTCTCAATAGATTTTACAATTATTCCAACAAGAGAGTAAACAAGGTTAATTGCACATACTTCTAGTTTCACTTTAGTGATCCTTTTAGTGTGGAAGAGTTTTGGATCATTAAAGATAAAACCTCACAATATAGGCTAAATTCCTTAATTATTAGTGCATATGTGGAGATATGTGGAAGACATGTTTATATGCACTAACTTGGTCACAAAAGTCCAACTTAAGGAATTTAAACTATATTATGGAGAGTAGCTATGCAAGAGTTAGCAACACAAGTATTGGAACAAGATGATCATGTTACCATTCTTTTTCCTTTAGCACATCATAGCATACTCCTTCTTGAGAGTTTTCTATCTCACTTCCATGAGACTACAAGTTCACTAGAAGAAAGTGTTAGTCCCAAGAGTGACACAAATTTGAGAATGAGCTCCCCCTTAATCAGTGACTAAGATTTTGAATATCTCAGCTAGAAGGCACTTTATTCGATAAAGAATATGAGGAGACTCATTTACAAATTTGGTCAAAGCACACAAATAATTTATAAATATTGAAATTGTGCTTGAGTTGCTTACTGTCACATTGAATGTACCCAAATTTGTGCTTTAAGTGAGAGAGTTCTTCAAATATAAATCTACAGCACCATCTCTTACTCCAAAATGGTCAGGTCAACTGCTCTGGGTCAGACCGGTCTGGGTCCAGATCATCCGGTGCAGGACCAGATCATCCGGACTTGCTCAGTACCGAAAATCACTATTCACACAGATCATCTAGAGTAACTCGGGATGATCCAACCCTGTGCAGTAAGATAGTGCTCACGGAGTGTCTCTCACATAAGACATCTCAAATGAGGTGTTGCTTTTGAGATTTTGTCTTTTGTTTTCTGCATTTCATCAAAAAAACAAACTCTCTACTAGTAGAGACATTAAAAGCATCATATGGCACAAAGTAAAAGGTAGCTAGAAATTGAAACAAAGTTACTTTCAAGTGTTTCACAATTACAAGAATTGTGACACACTTTTGTTCACAAAGAACTGAAAGTGACAAGGAAGTGACAGTTTACTCTTGTTAATGAGATGCCATTGAAGTAGATATTTCTCCAATGTTTACTTGAGGTTGGTTGCATCTTAAGATATAATATTTATTCTTGCAAACCAAGTCTCCAATGCATCTCCATGGTCCTACCAGCTCAGCAAGTACCTTTTGGTACCCAAACCTTGTTGAGTCCATGCAAGTTAGACACAAGATGCTTAGGAACCCAAATAGCCCTTATGCTAGTTCAAGGAGATTCAATCACTCTAATAGCACAAGTACCTGCTTGGTCCTTTCTAAGCTTAGTGAAATCATAATGAACAAGGTTTGAGTTGGGTGATTTACCTTTGGGACAATCTTTACCCAAGTGTCCCTTTTCTCTACATGTGTAGCAAGTGCGATGTTTGATTTTGCTTGACTCAGAATTATCCTTGACATTCTGCACTTGCTTCACTTTAGGCTTCACCCATGAGTTTGACCCTTGATTGCACTTGTAGGGATGAGGTTGGGCATTCTGAGCACCAACCGGTCTGACCGGTCTAGGGTGACCGGTCTGACCGGTCGGGTCAGACCTGCCCTCACTTTGCTGAACAGGGCATGCTATAATTTGATGACCCTTTTCTTTGTATCTGAAGCACACCCTAGTTCTTGCACGTTGCTTTTCTTTTCTTGAAAGCTTTGTCTTGTTCTTGGAGTCCATGTTTAACCTGTTGACTTGAACAAGACTTTCTTCTTTTGCTTGATCTTGTTGAAGAGCAAAGATAGTGGAGTTTGAGCCCTTCTCAAGCTTCTTCACCATGTTATCACGGTTATCTTGATAAGGTTGCACTTGACCCTTGTTCTTCAACTTGATCATTTCAATTTTGAGCTCTTCGACCTCTCGCTTGAGTTCATTATTTTCTTCCGTGATGAGGTCCTCACATGACTCTGCAACAACATGCTCAACACAAGAATTTGTTTCTTGAAAGCAACATGGTTTATCGCAAGATAATGAACTTTGAACTTGTGAGCATGTGCATGTGTGTGTGAGAGGTTGATAGGATGTTACTGATGTTGTTACAACCTCATGAGCAACTTGTAGTGACACATGTGAGTCCACAAGCATCTCATAGGACTTTTCAAGTTCCAAATGAGTTCCTTGTAGAGCCACATGCTCACTAGTGAGCTTTTCAACTTGAGCTTTGAGCATTTGATTTCCTTTCTCTAATGATGCTACACTAATAGATGAGTTAGTAGCATTAGCATAATCATTGGACAATTCATTATACCTTTGTGCCAAGAAAGTTTGTTTTTGTTTGATCATTTCAAGTTCTTGAGTTAGAGCCTTGATGACTTTAACTTGAAATTCATCTTCCTTGGTCATTTCATTGATTTTGGCCATCAAACACTTTTTATCAGCATCACTGGAAGATGCTGACATCTCTAAAGCTTGTGCTTGTCTTGATCGCCTTCAGGAGCATTCCTTGCTCTTCTTCTTCTGGTTCCTGGTCAGACCGGTCACATGGACCGGTCTGATCGGTTCCAGTTGGGAACTAGCAGATCCTGACGATTCGGCTCCTTATTCTTTGGAAGGAGTCACAAGAGGATGAGTGTGTGTTGCTGTTGTAGTACATTCCTCTAGTGACTCTTCTTCTTCTTCTTGATCTTTATCGTCATCATTTTGTTCACAAATTCCTTCAATGAACTTCCAAAGATGATGGGCATCACATCGTGTCTCTTTCAACTTATCATCCTTGTGAATAAGATCTGATAGTTCGCTGTCCATGTTCTTAAACAAGAGGTTAACGACACGACGATTGTTGATTAAGTATTTCATCTCCTCATTTGATAATTTGAACAAATTGTCAAAGTCATTGGGAAGAAGGAAGAATGCTTTCATCAATAATCTGCTCAAAGAAAGGACCCATGGTCCTTAAGACATTAAGTACATGAGCTGACCAAGAAGAGTAGTTTGAGCCATCTAGAGATAGCGGCTCAAATGATACCTCACAAGTAGTAGACGTCGCGATTCTACAAGCGATGAAGCTTCAATCCGGAGACCGAAGCACTAATACCAATTGAAAGGAACTTGGATGTTGCCTAGAGGGGGGCGAATAGGCGATCTTAAATTTCTGCAAAATTCAACACTTAAAAGCACTTGTCAGCACACATACCGGTCAGACCGGTCAAAGACTTAATCGCAGAAAACAACAGGTAACCAGTCAGACCGGTCAGACCGGTCCTATGCAGAACCTGCCTGAGATCAGAGTTTCTCCCCTCTTTTGCTCTAGCACTAAAGTAACTTGGTGTAGTGTCTTTGTAGATGATATCAAGTATATATCTAGTACCTGCACACACAAAAACAACACCACCAAGTAGATCGAAGCGGAAGCACAAAGTAATAACTAGAGAAATGAGTAGTGAGGCAAACCACAAAGGAGACACAAGGATTTGTTTCCCGAAGTTCAGATTCACCAACGTGAATCCTACGTCTCCGTTGAGGAACTCGTTGGGCGTGAGTCTCTTGCAACTCGATTCCTTGAGTTGGGTCTTTTTCAACCACTTCCTCCTTTCCACTATCTTGATCCTTTCCACCAAGGGGGCAAGATCACGCCCGCACAAACTTGCCGCTGCTCACCACACCGTTGGGAGCTAGCCGGCGACACCTAGCTGTCTAGGAGGCAAACCTCCAAGTGTAACAAATGCAAATCGAATCTTTGACGGAACAAAGAGTGCTCAAGCTATGGATGCTCTCAGTAGCTCGAAATGGATCCCTCACAATGGTCACTTTGCTCCCACACACTGAATCTCTCAACCCAATCCAAAGATATGAAATCTTGTTAGCACAACTCATAAAGAGTGTTGGGGAGAGCTAGCTGGTCAAAAAAATGCCTCAAGAAGCTTAGGAGAAAGCCAAGAACCAGTAGCCCTCAAAGAAGAGGGCTGAGGGGTATAAATACCCCACTCCCAAAAACTAGCCGTTACTCTGTCAGTACAGACCGGTCGGTTTGAATAAACTAGCCGTTGGACCCTGGACCGGTCAGACCGATCAGGGCCAGAGAACCCCAAACCCAAGTCTAGGTGCTCCACTTGGTCCACCAAGTCTGCACTTGATCATGCAAGTAGCACAAAGTTAGTTCTCAAGTGTTTTCTCTCAGGATTCTCACATGGGTGATCTATGAGCACTTTTGACCGAGTCAAATAATTTTTGTTGCATCCCTCTTGATAGTACGGCATACCTATACTCAAGATTAAATTTAAAACACATTTCATCCACTTGAGTCTTGAATCACTTCATCTTTGCCATACTTTGATTTTCTCGAACTTGGGATTCCAACATTGCATAATCTTCTCTTTTGAGCAAATTCATACTTGAGCTAGTGACTTAGAGTCCCAATAATCTTGCAAAACTATCCTTGGATCCTCAAGTCACTCCGATATGATATTTGATGTATTGCATTGCTTCTCACAACAAGACTTGGATATGATCCTTCGAACACCCCATGGATACTAGCACTTTACCGTAGCAATTCGCACACATGGTGAGTCGTCACTCCACCAAAGCTTGCTTAGTCCCTCGTACTAGTCATCTCGGTTGGTTTCTTCATCACTTACCCTTGTGATGTTGAGTTAAGCTTTGCACACCAACAATGAATTTCATATTCTATTCTCATATCTTCATTTATTTGTCTTGCTTTGTGATCATGAATGATAACCATATTTCACGCATTGCAAGTTTCCATAAATAAGACCAATATATCTTGCTCACAAGTGTATGTCTCTTTTTATTTTTATCAATCCATAAAGCCTTGCAATAATGTTTTCACAATTTGTATCTCAAATGTGCCAAGCCATAAATATAGAAACCAATTGTTGTCATTGCATGAACACTTGTTTCTTGTTTCTCTTCACAACATGCTTGACTTTCACTAGTATTTGCTCTTTGTTTGATTCTATATCACATGAGCCGGTAACAATAATTGTTTTGCAAATAACTCCCTACTCATGACAACTTCAATAAAATCATTAGTCCTTTAATCATGTTGTCATTCAACTCACCAAAACCCATTAGAGGCCTAGATGCACTTACAGCGGGGGAGGGTGACGAGTGGGTTAGGGTCTGCCTAGGGTTTCAAGATAATGGATCATGGGCTTTTCTTACGTGGGCTGCTGTTGGGCCTCATTAAAACCACTGCCGCGGCATCCTGGCCAGAGCGGCGTAGCGCGCGGTCCGCCTAGTGCTGCAAGTCGGACATGGTGGAGAAACACATGCTGCTGCAAATCCTGTCAGAGAATTTGATGCCGCCACCGCTAACACACAGGCCGAGCTGTCTATGTTCCACACAAGGCAAGGCCCTTCTGGATTGATGCCAGGGCTTGCCATTCTGCGAGGCCGGCTATAAGACCCTGATTGATTCGTTTCCAAAATATTGGCATGCTAAAATATAGGCAAGTTCATAAATTTTAGAACTCATTTGGTTGAAGGTCAAAAACTAGCCCACCTAGCCAATGTTATTATAAATTTGCCAAGATTTTAGTAAAAAAATTAACATGCCAACGATTTAGCATGCCAATATATTGCACATGCTTCACCTATCGTCTGAAGATTTTATTTGAGTTATACAAGCATTACCCAAATAGATAGTTTACAACACAGCCTGCGATTATGCATGCTTGTGCAATAGAGGTAGCATGATCCACATGCAGTGACACATGATGAACCTATTTCTTTTTTCTAATCCTTCACGTCTCTTTTTTTATTTATTCTCATTCTTTTTTCTTTATGATTATGAACCTTATGTACATAATTTTATTTAAATATACAATTTATGTTTTACTACATAATTCATATCATTCTTATATTATATAATTGAATGTTAACAGATCTATACTTACTTACTTACTTACTATTAAACAATTTTTCACATTTCAGAACGAGTCATGCTTAATGTGTATTAATTTATTTGCATTATAGACTCACTAATTGGTGTGTGAAATAATTTATTTCTTTTATATACTATCTTGTTTAGCATGTGTATATATATTTATAAGAATATTCTGATCAAAGTAGATGTATTTGTTCTTTATGTAAAATTATTTTTCTCCATGTAACTAAATTGTTCGTAATGTCAAATTATTCATTTGCTTTGTAAATTAAACCAGTGATGTTGACTTCATTGTTTGAGATATTTATTTACTATTATTTATCCAATATAATCAGATGTCCATGATATTTAGTATTTTATTCATTGTACATTATTATTTATCTGTTATATTATCTTTTATTTGTAGAAAATAATTATTTATTCGTGTTGTTAAAATATTTGGTCCCAGAATCAAAAAATAATTATTAATTATTGAAAAAAAAATTAACAATATCATGCAAGCATAAGCAAGTGTTTTCTTGTTTTGAAAATCTCCTTATGAGAAAGATAATGTTGTACCTCAAATTTTTAATGCTCGGTTTAATTTCTATAGTTTTTTTAGTTTTGAATTTATATGCACGTAGGTGATGACATAATCCCTGCTTTTGCATGCATGCATATAAAATCTCTCTGCTCTTTAGCTTGCAATATGCAAGCACGCGCAAACACCTGCCTAATATCGTGCTAACTTATTATCTTCAGGTGATGATTTGTGCCATTGTCCCGTCTAGTGATATATAGCCTCACCCAACTTTAATTTCAAGACTCGCCAGCTTGCTATACGTACACAGATATAGTATACATACAGTGCGCAAGGGCTCCGCTCTCTACATGACTACAAACCGGGGGCATAGCTCCCTATACAGCAGTATGGGCAGATACCTACCTGCGAAGCGGACCATGGCGAAATTGGCGATCTAGGCAGTCGGAGCAGTCTGGAGCTCAGCAAGGTCTAGATGAGGGCAAGGATCGGTACAGCGAACATGTTGTGCCCCAGCTACAAATCTGGGCGAGTTACGCCTCTGCTACAAACATAAAAAAACCAAATTCCTGAAAACAACCAGTTATTTTTTTCCCAGGGTCTCAATCCTTTTTTTTTTTTTTTGCATGTTCGATTTTCTTCATGTTTCGCGCATGCTTCTTCCTGTGTTCTTGCGCATTGTTGGCTGCTACAACCTGACCTTTGTCTTTGTTGGTGGGCTTTTGCTTTCATTTTCGGCCCACGTGAGAGATCCTTTTTACTTTTCATCTATCATTTGCTTGTAATAAAAAAATATATCATCTGCTTGCATCTTTTTTTGGAAAATGTGTATCCGTATATTTTATCTTTATCTCATTGTTTCCATTTTTTACAATAATACTACTTGTATCTTATACAAAAAAAATACTTCTGAAATACATATGCTCTAGTTAAAACAACCATAGCACATATGTTGCCTCCATCTTTTGCAGTTTAGAGCATCTCCAGCAATAGCCCCCAAATCGCAGCCCTCATATAACTTTGAGGCCTCTATAGCTTTTGGGGGCTGGTCCCCATCTCATACCCTCCAAATAATACATCCAACTCCAGCAGAAGCCCTCATATTTGAGCTCTCATCCAAGTCTAGAGGGGCTGGTGAGTGGGACCCACGGATGGAGGGTTCCCTAGAGACCCCCAGGCCTAGGAGGTGGAGGGGAAAATTTGGAGGCCTCCCTAGTTTAGGGACTCAAATAGAGGGCCTGCTGGAGTTGTTTTTCTTGATTTCACCCTTCAAATTTGAGGTAGGGACTTTAATAGAGGGTCTGCTGGAGTTGCTTACAGGCGAACGCAGACATACCGTAGTCAATGACGCAAATACAATACAACAGTATGGGTTTTTTTCTGAAAGACCACAGTATGGGGTTTTTCGTTCGATGTGCGGGAAAGTATTGCCTGAATCAAATTAAACAAAAAACTCAGTTGATGCTTGTGACCAGTGTGCATGTACAGACAAATCGGGATACAATATTTTTTCAATTCAACATAACTACCCAGATTCAAGCTACAGAGACATGTTGGTATCTATGTAATTTAATAAAGAGGTATCAATGTTAAATTCATTAATTATAAGATTTGTTGGTAGGGATAGGATGCACAAAGCATGTGTACAAATGTCCGCGAATGTGCTAAAAAAATACACCTAAAAATGAAATGATATTTCATTCAATTCCGAGCGGTGCTAAAAGAAATTGCATGGATTTACCATTTTCCGAAAAAGTTAAAACTAGCTAAAAAAACTGAACATATTCACCGACATTTTATGGGAGTTTTGTGTGGAGAGAGTTGTCCTTTTCTCGTGCATTGTCATTTGTCACGACAAAAAACAACAGATTGTGAACAGAAAAAAGTTGGTGTGGTGGTGGGTGGTGGCGGTTGACGGCTCGAGTCCCGAAGCTCCGCTAGATGGGGATTTTAACTTTATACCATTATAACAATTGCCACCTCCTGAGATAGTATTTTTATTTTTTAATTACAAAATTAGCACGAGAGAGAGAAAATATTTACATTTTTACCACTCCTGCTCCCGTGGACGCCAGCGCTCGCTGCCCCCGCTCGCGCGCGAACGAAGAGCTCCTTCTGGGCGGCCAGGAGCTCGAGCGGGTGAGGAGGAGCGACGTGTGCGAACGAAGGAGCTCTGCCTTCGCGCGACGCTCACCAAGAGGCTCGTGTCGACGGCGGCGGCGTGTCGGCGGCGACGTGTCGACGGCGGCGGCGTGTCGGCGGCGGCGGCGGTGCAGGGGCGGGGCGGGGGAAGGTAATCGCGGAGCAGAGGGGGGGAGGGAGAAAGAGATTGAAATGGGCAGGATTGGGCACTCGGGCTGGATAAAAGGGCTCAGGTGAAGCGCCCCGACCCGAAGATCAAGGCTAAACCATGTATTAATTACCGAATAAGGTCTCCGGCATAATACATGTTACATCAAGTGGAGTCCAGAGTCATACAGAGCTTTATTTAACACGTACATGAGGAGTAAAGTGACAACACAAAGCTACACAGAACAACCATAGGATAACAACTAGCATAGCGACATGCAGGACTAGCTCTTCATCCATCACGGCTCCACTCGATCAGCTTGGGTGCGGACACGATCTACTCGTAGTCTTCCGGCACAAAGTCTGGATCCTCTAGAGGAAAATCAACAGGGGTGAGTACAAAAGTACTCAGCAAGCTCCACCTCACCCTACGGGAGGGGAATGACATGCACGACGCACATTGAGCACAATGCATTAGCAATGTAACTAATGGTATGCAACACCTTCCCAACACAACCCACAATAGGTAGCTCACTAGTTGTCAGGACCACACCATAGCCTGTCCATACCGTGGACACGGACCATTCGAATGGATTATACACTCTGCAGAGGTCGTACACTGTACCCACACGCTCGACTGCCCGAACGGACAACCGACATAGCCGACACCCAGCCGTGGTCGCGCCCCAGCCCGGCCGCACAAACCCTCGGGCCCTGACCCCAATGGTCTATACCCGTAAACCATCCCTGCGACCGTCAGGCTAACCAGTGGGATTAGGCTAAGTCCGGCCCATACCGGAACCTGTGGTCGTACTAAAGTAAGCTAGGTGAGATGTCAAAACAACTCAGTCCTTATGGTTCACCAGGGCAGCAACCATCCCTCAACATGTCAACTCGAGCCTACCACCACGGTAGCACTCACCTGCCAGTCTACCACCACTGTAGCGCCGGCTCCAGTATACCCAGCTGCCCTAGTCTCAGCCAAAACCCTTCATATCCTAGTCTCAACTCTGGATATGCATAACTACTCATATGCATGTATGAGCACACTCAATCACTCAAGTACCGGTATATGTAATCGATCCTAAACCAGGGCTACAACTAGACGTCCTCACATGGATGCAACCGCTCACGTAGGGGTCGATGAAACTTGCCTTCGCTTGCGTACGCATCGGCGGCGGCGGCTTCCTGCTCGTGGTATGGGTCTTCAGGCTCCTTGGCAGGCTCCTCCTCGGTCACTCCGTGATCTACGGGCGAAAACGGCACAACCGGCAAACAAACACAAGCAAGCAATAAAATAAGCTTAAATGGAGATGAAAATAGGAGGAATAGATAGTATATGATTTGAGGAGAGTTTAGGAAAAAAGTTACGTAAAAAGGAGTTGATATGAAGGAGATATTGAGTTTACAGTATTGATTGGTAGATTGATTTGGATTAAGTGCTCATGGCCTGGGGGTGTTCTGGCCTTTATTAGTGGAGTTAATGGTCGGGGGAGCTGCCTGCCATCTCACCTTGGCGCGGAACAGCTCGAGGAAGAGGATCAATTGTTGGAGCCTCGTTTCGTGAGTGAGCTGGGCTCGGAAGGAGTGGTTCAGCTGGTGGAGCGAAGCGGCTCGGTGTGCTTGGGCTGGTGACGGGGCTCGTCACGGCCTTGCTCCTTTTATAGGCGAGGAGAGCAGCAGCGGCGTTGCGCAAGGATGGGCGACGGCGTGGGCTGCGGCAGCTCGTCGTCAACGCGAACAGTGGCAGCACTGAAGGCGTGAGCGCCGAGGCGGCAAAGCCGGCGAGGGCGCTGCAGTGGCGTGGGCGAGGTAGGGACGCGGGAGTGGGCGACATGGCGTGATGCCGGCGGCAGTGCGCGGTCCCGTCGTGGGGCCGGCGTGTCGCGCGTGCGCGAGCGAGAGCGAGCGGGTGAGGCGGTTCGGCGGAAAAAAATCTCGGCCGGCACTGTGCGTGGCGACCCCGATTTTTAGCGAGGTGGGTGCTGCCATGACGGGTCTTTTCAAGGTCAATGGTGTGGGTACTCTGTGGCTTCCAAGGAATGATGAAGTTATGGCAAAGGAGATAGGCGCTGTCATGATTGTCTGGGAATTATGACATGGTACGGTGACTTGAGAGACTTTTTTGGAAACGAGATGATTTTTATCGTAGGTGTAAGCATGCGTATTCTGGTTACTGGAGGGAACGAATGTACTAATGCAAGACAAGAGTATAAAATAGTTTACCTAGTAGTTATGTAACACCTCATATAACGTTAGTATTATTTTACGTTACTAGTTTAATTGCAACATAAGTTTTATTTTAGTGATTGTTGGAAATTGAGGTGGCCCTACTAAGTTGAGGATCTACACCAACTCACTTCAGAGTCGGTCAGCTTCTAGTTACTTAGTGTACCGAGTCCTTTTGACGGCAGAGCCGCCTTTTGCTTCCGGGAGGCAGAGCCTACCAACAGATGAAGCTGGCTTCCGGGTGGCAGAGCCAACCTTCGATGAAGCCCAGACCCTTTTGTGATCCCGGGTGGCAGAGCCAACCTTCGATGGATCACAACTTATACACTAAGTACTTAAACTTAACCGGGAGACTAACACTTATAAAGACACTTACCTTATTGGAGGAACAAGGAACACACACCTAGCACACTCTACCTATGCTCACTTCTACCATGCCCTTGGATGTGTGTGGGATGGAGTGGAGTAGTATGGCATGGCAAGGGGTGGCACCCTCCTTATATAGGCACCCATACCCTCTTGGATGAGTGACACTTGTCACAATCTAGGAAGCTCCCTACAAATATCTAAGTTCCCTACAAATATCTAATTCTAGAAAATTCTAAATTTTACCATGGCAAGAAAATATCCAAGCTTCTTGTCTTCTTATGATTCTTGTGGAACATTCTAGAATCTTGTCATGATGAACAAAATTATGCCATGGTTTATCCTTTTTTTTTATAGAACCTTCTATAAGTTTGCATTATAAGTTTCAACACTCCCCCCTTAATCGAGATGAAAACTGGGATGTTACATTAGGTCGGGGCGCGGGGGGCTGGAGCTGACGTGGAGTCTAGCTGGACCGCCGCGTTGGCGTCCACGGGGGCAAGAGTGGTAAAAATGTAAACATTTTCTCTCTCCCATGCTGATTCTGTAATTACAAAAACAAAAATGCTATCTCAGAAGGTGGCGATCGTTATAATGGTATAAAGTTAAAATCCCCCCGCTGGATGGTCACGCACAACAAGAGCGTGCTGATTGGGGAACCGAGAGAAGCCACCAACCCCGGCCCACAACACAATAACTAGGCGAGACTAAGGTCATCCCCAACTCATGTCTACTATAGATGACGGCTAAAGAAAATAAAAAAGAGAGTAAGAAACTACTCATAGATACCACTTTCTTAATGCATAGTTTTTGTGATAAACTAAAAAAATAAATCACATCCAATCCTCTCTCTTCTCTCTCCTTGCCTTACCATATCACTTTTCTTCCTTTTTTGGTTCTTGTGTAGACATGATGTCTTGCATGAGAAACTATGTCTATCTTTTCCCTTATTAACTCTCTTGTCATGTCATCAAATTGCTTACGTGACAGTATCAATAATGTTATGAATATCATCCTAGTAGAAGGGTTGGAGATGGTCTAATTTGGGTCTAATAACCCAATCCTGATTCTACAGTCGACCGAAGGTTTCAATAATCACGGTCCCTCATGCGTATGTCCCGACTCCCGACCAACAAGTTTCACCTAGTCACACCTACTCAAATCCCCACGTATGGGTCCCTCGGTCCTGTTTACCTTTTCGGTTTCCCTTTCATTTTCTCAGATGCAGATTCAGTAACATTGCACAGTAACATTCTCCATAACATTAAGTCACTGACATTTGGGATCCACACGATATGGATCCCACAAGTTAGTGACTCAATGTCACAGGAAACATCACTGTGCAATGTCACTGAACTCCAATCCCCTTTTCCCAGTCGTCTCCCTCTCCATCTCTCTTCGTAGACGATAACTTTTTTTCCCAATTTCCTTCAATAATTTTTTATCTGTTTTTGTTTTCTTTCAAAATATGTCCTCAACAATTTAATTTTTTGGACTTTTGGTGATAATGTTTCTTCCAAAAATTTATTTCCAAATTTTATCCCTTTTCGAAAAGTTTTGTTATCAATTTTTTTTACTTTCCAATGTTTTCCGCAACCAAAATTTTCTTTTATTTTGAATTTTGTTCATAATATTGACTTCTAAAACTTGTGTCTTCAGATAATATTTTTTGGAAATTTTTATTTTTATAAACCTTTTATCACAAATTTTGTTTCCAAAATTTTTGACATAACTATTGCTACATTTTATATATTTGTCCCAATTTTTTTCTGAAATTATTTTTTCCTTTTCCCTCTCCAATTTTCCTTTTTTTCATTTTGTTCTTAAAAAAGTTGCATAATTTCTTTTCGATATATATATTTTGTATTATATAAACCTCGCTCATGCACTATAGTTTTTTATGTTTATAAACTAATGAGTCAGAACTTTGGCGGAGTGGACTCATGTGAACAGCTTATTTGGGTTGGTGACCAATAGAAAAGAGAATGGGATGGGGACCATCATTCCATCGGAAAGCAAACAGAGCGAAAAAATTACTCCGGCCAGAAATCGACCGTATAGAGAATAATTTACAGACGACCGTAAATCAGCCTACCTATATTGCGATTTTTTATGTTTTTAAATTGCATTTTTCATTTACAGATTCTGTTACTGCATGTGAATGTTGACCCACATTGCTTCACATTACATTTTTCTAGTTTTCTTTTAATTTTGTTTTTCATACTTTTTCCTTGTACTGCTTTGTATTCATTATTTATTTATTTTTCTCTTTCCTTCTTTTTCATTCTATAGCTTATATGCAATCAAATGTTTCGTGACGTTGATCCATTTGTTCGCTTTGTAGATCAAATTATTCCGTAACATTGATCCATTTGTTCGCGATGTTTAATATTTTCTTGGTTGTACATTATTATTTGTTCGCTATATTATAATTATTTGTTCATCTTGTTAAATTATTTGTTTCCATGTTCCGTAATTAATTATTTAATGTAAAATAAAATATTTTAAAAAATATCGTGCAAACATAGGTAAGTGTGGTCTTATTTTGAAGATGCTATCATAAGAAAGATAATGATGAAATCCAAATTTAATTTGGATGCTCGGTTTAATCCTTGTAGCTTTGATAGGTGCTGATATGAATCGATACGAGGATGACCCGATCTTCACGACACTAGATTCAAGAACAAAGATAACTTTGTTGCGAATAGTTGGTAAGTAGCTTTATACCTGCCAAGGTTGGATGTGACCAAGTGACGGGGAGAGAAGCACCAAAATCTTAAATCTTAAGGACTTTGATTTGATCTCCGAACGATCACAGAAACACAAACCAGGACTAATCCATACAAAATGGCGCAGCCAAACTGAAAATCGTAGACCACGAAGTAGGTGACCTTAGAGAGATCTTACTCACAAGTCCACGAAGAACAAGGGTGTGCAAGAAACTCAGCAGTTCTGCTGCGAAACCATATAGGTTCTTAATTCATAAAATGATCAAAAGTTATTTTCTAGTAGCATATAGGTGATATTTATACTAGGAACAACACTCCTAGTTGGGTATGAAATGAAGTCACCACGTTGGAATGTGGAAGACCAACTGGTTTAGGCACTCACAAAGTGGTCTTCAGTTTCTGCGCGTCTCTAGGGCTTCTGCGCAGTCTTCAGTAAGATGACTATTAGTCTCTGCTCAAAAGTCAAAATTGTGACACCTCAGGTGTCAGTACTTTTAAATACAATCAATGTACCTTAGTTAAAGTTAAAATAAAAATTTGAGAAATTAATTCAAAGAGAAAGGACCAAATAAAATACAAATCATACAAAAGAAATTAAAGGAAAAAGAGAAAGGAGTGAAAAGCTACTCAAAAATTTAATTAAAAAATGTGCACAAAATTTTTGTTGGCTCATGAGAGGTGTTTCAATTGACATGTGCTCAATTGAACTTCAGCCAAAATCAAGTCAAAAACTGAATAAAACTAAAGTCCTTTTGTGCAAATATGCAAATGTACCAATAGTTCAAAATGTGAGTTTCAAACGAAAATTTGCATAACACAAAAGTTGTAGATCTTGAAAAGTTATGCAAAAATGGTATTCAACACTTTTCCATTTGAGCCCTCCAATTAGGAGATAATTTTAGTTTACCGAGAGGTCCCTGGATTTTCAGAAATCACAAATATGCCCTTATCTCCATCTCTCTCTCCCCCGGCCTGCTCTGTTCACGCCGCCCGCCGTACGCCGCCGGTGGACTTCGTCCACCGCGCGCCCACGGCCAAATGGACCCGGGGAAACCGTTTAGCGCCACCTGGCCCGCCCCTTGGCATCTCCTCGCGCGCACACGCGTCCCAGGCCGCTCCCCGTGCCGCCACGACACCCTCCGCCATGCGCCGCGCCGCTGCCTCCTCCGCCCGCTCGCCGTCGAGTCGCCCAGGGCCAAATCGACCGCCCCCAGTCACTGCATTCCTCCCCCAGGAGCTCCTTGGCCTATAAAGACCCCCAGCACCCCACAGTCGCGCCCCTTCTCCCTCTTCTTCCTCCTCCCGCCGCTCCGCCATGGCCGCCGAGATCCAGCTCGCGCGGGCCGGCTAGCCCAGCCCCACATTGCCCCCTCCGACCACCGCAGAAGCTTCTCCACCTCCTAGTTACGCTCCACGTGCGCGGAATCGAACCCAAACCCCCTCCCGACGCCGTTCCCCTCTTGCGCCGCCGCCGGCGAGCTCGGGCTCACCGCGGACCGGCCAGCTCCGAAGGAGACCGAGCCCGACAGCTACCCCAGAAGCATCCACGAGCTCACGCGGTGCTCGTGCGCGCCTTGTTCCCCTACCCCGAGCCCTCCTTCGCCTCCAGCGCCGGCGAACCGAACAACCGACCCGCCATCAACGCCGACGAGCTTGAACCCGTGCACCAAACGCTCGAACGTCGACCAGGGTAGGTGTTCCTCGAACCTTTCTCTCCCACGCGCCTCCCCGTGGCAGCCCCGGTAAGCCCTGCACCGCAGAACACCACCGGCAAGATGCCACGGCGGAGAAGGCCGGCGAAGGACCCGGTTGTAATTTGTTTTTTTCGTTTAAGGGTGTTTCTGCAAGTTTTTCAGTGTATACCAGTGAACTCCTAAAATGCGAAACAAATCACAGAAAAATCGGAAAAATGCAAACTCAACTGATCTGGATTCCTTGTAACAAGATCTACAAATTTTGTAACATTCACATTTGCAGAAACTCAACCGAGTTTAATCTAGGGAAAAGATTAAGAAAACCACCTTATGCATGTTCATGAAGTTCTGCTCATCAAATGACCTTGATTTTTGGATATGTTATCACTAATGGAATTTTAAGATCACAGTGAAAAGATGACACCAACCCAAAACAGTTATCATGTTGGAACAATCAAGATTCTCTAATCTGTTGTTAGCTTTCTCGATTTAATTCTGGAAAATATGCACATGAACTTGCCCTGGAATTTTTAATACGTGCATGTAAAACTAAAACACTGTTAATACCTAAATTTCAGATTTATTAGAGTTTATTTGCTATATACCATGATTTATGCTTGTTTAATCAACTTAATTCCTCATATATAGTTCTTATGCTCAGAAAAATCCATATTTATTTCTGGAGTCTCTTTTTAGCTCTGTGTTCCTGTAAAAAAAAATTTGAGCTGCAGTTACTGAGTTTGGCTTTGTCGAATAATCATGCTTAGCATCTTAGGGCTAGATTTACTATTTTTGTTCTGAGTAATCTACAATGTTTCTGATCATTATTTTTGGGCATGATCTTTTTTAGAGTATGTTCTACCTGTGATAAAAAGTTCAGATGCAATACTGGTCAAATGCATCTTGAGAAATTTATGCAAACTCATGTTAAGTTAACTGAATAACTAATTTATCATAGTGAGTTAAATCTTGAAAAATTTTCTGGAGTATGTTTAACTCAGGACTAGTCTCTGGCAAAAATTTGAGAACCAAATCCTTAGCAAAACTTTCTGTAGAATTAATCTTTGTTAATGGCTTGCTGTTTTTATTCTTTTTATCACCTCTGCTGTATAAGTGTATAAAATCTGGAAAAATTTCAGTGCTGAGTATATGCTGTGAAGTTGCTCCCATAAAATTTTCAGCACCAGAACCCATGTTGAACATTCTGTACAAAAAGATGAAGCAACTAGAGTAATCCATTTGCATGAATAGTTATAATTTTTGCTCTATGGTAGATGCTGAAATTTATACCATGAATGTTCAAGTTTGGATCTGAGTTACTTTAGTGTTTCATCACTAGCTCTTTAGTAGTTGTGTTGTTAAGAAAGAATGAAAGCATGCTATGTGTTGAAATTAAAAATGAAAACCCAAAACCCCACCCATTCATGAATAAACGTAGTTATGTTTACTACTCTATAAACGTTTGCCCATGCATTGAAATGTGAAATCGTCACTAAATTAACTTTCATTGGACTACAACTTTATAGTGAAGGAAAGAAATTGTTATCCATGAATAACTCATAATCTTGCATGGCATATAGAAACGATTAATCTCGCGGACGGTGACTACGAACTGGTGCCCGCGGACTCTCGTGCGGATCAGGAGGTCTCCTTGAACTGTACTAACTTGTCTCAAGACCTGGGCCAAGCCCCAGAAGCTTTTCTGCCTGACAGTGCCCAAGAAGGCAAGCCCCGGAGCATAATCCCACTATTTTTCCGAATTATCATTCTGCTATCTATTTATTAATGTATGGTAATAGTTGGTTTTCTGCATTTAAGTTCTCTAGGCGTTGATCGAAAACCCTAGATGCATGATCCATAGGAACCTATGTTTGATACCGGATCTCTCTATCGACTAGTTGCCATGCTAAATAGGTACGGTAGAAGTCGAGTGGTTTTCTGCCTCTCGCGAGCAAATAGGAATTGTACTGACTTTAATTCCTGTTGAAATGTAAGGACAACGGGCGGGGTTGTGTAGTTGTGATACCCCGCTGGTGTAGTCAAAAATGGCTAAGGTCGAGGTGTGTGGCTCATTTCGTTAAGCGTTTGAAAGTACTAGCCACATACCGAGAAATATGGTAATCGGTAAGCTTAAGTACCTGATTGGACCGGCGAGTGGAACGATCTCGCACCCTCCTGGTAGAAGTAGGGTTTATTTTTATGTCGCGACGTACGGGTGCAGAGTGGTCGGACTCTGTAGTCGGGGAGGGTGTTCCGGATCCACGGACTGGAAAGAAAGGGGAAAAGTAGCGTGGGCGGGAGCGAAGTCAATCCCCATGCGTGTGGTCTAGGTTCCCCTGGCCAGGTTGAA
The DNA here is from genome assembly GCF_016808335.1 of Panicum virgatum. Classification (NCBI taxonomy): domain Eukaryota; kingdom Viridiplantae; phylum Streptophyta; class Magnoliopsida; order Poales; family Poaceae; genus Panicum; species Panicum virgatum. The sequence goes on along the minus strand of NC_053148.1, from coordinate 34,870,985 downwards.
ATTCGATTCGGAATCGTCCGCCTCTCACGGCATGAGATTGGTTAATAATTTCGGTCACATAGAGTAACAAGTGGAATATGATGATGAAAATACTGCTGGTTGATTAAATGGTTGCTCTACCATGTTTGAGTAGAGTTAGTTGCAAATTTAGAATGGTTAATTCCACTAGAATCTGGCTAAGTAAAACCTGAAAGTAAGGATCAACACTTAGCGGCATTTTTTTTGGCAAACAAACCCTACCAACAAAAAAAAAGCCTTGCATGTCTAGTTATCGGACTATGTTATATCCGGAGACGGGTCAGTCTTGCTGAGTATTAGTATACTCAGCCTTGCTTGTGGCACTGTTTTTCAGGTACTAACTTTGAAGATCTGTTTGCGAGTCTTACTTGGCCTTGTACTCTGCCTCCGGGTTGGTCTGTTGAGTGGGATGGCCCTTCAGCTGGTGCTAATCACCCTCCCGCTGAGTGACGCATTCGTACGGGCTTTACCGATGCGTCACGTTATCTCGCTAGTTATCTTTACTACTTTCGCTGAACATGAGACTTAAATAATTGAGTAGTTGTAACTCCGCAGTACTTGCTACTCTGAACATGGTTTGTAATAAAATTTCTTTCCGCTGCAATCACTCTGAGATGTATGAATTGGTTTGTGTTGTAATCTCTGGGCTCACCTTCGTGTGAGTGTTGTCTGCTGATCCTGGAATAGCGTGGCTTTTATCGAGGCTTCACTCGAGGAACTACCGGAGAGTGCCAAATTGGGTCAGAGTTGCTTAGCAACAAAGATCAGTGCACCCGGGCCCAATAGTTTTGGGTGGTTCCGCCACAAAAATGAGGAGTTGTTTGTTGGGTGTGTGAAACTAGACTTGACAAGCTTTCCCAGGTATGTGCATCATGCACCATGCAACTCTATAGAATGTTACAGTTTTTGCATGGTAAGTTGGACTCAGATAAATTCCCGAGAAGGCTCTTGACATTCTAACCAGTCTTCAATGTTTCGTTCATAACTCCTTATTGAAAAGTTCAAATGATGTGAGGTTTGCTAGGCTGAAAAGTAGACTTGACAAACTTTCCAACTATATGTATTATCCATGGTGAATCTTGACCACTTTGTGCATGTGGCTCTTGGAATATGGCTCAGATGTCAGCAAGCAGTGGAGCGGTTCAGCTTCTCTGTAACTCGCCTCCTTTGGTCCAGCGGCGGCTTGCTCATGTAGAAACCTTTTATATATATATATATATATATATATATATATATATATATATAGAGAGAGAGAGAGTATTTCAGTAGTATAAAATTCTCATTTATAGATGCATCAAATGTAGTAAGGAGCAGTGGCGGAGCTAGAAAGATATTATAGGTGGAACGACTTTTAGCGAGATTAAACCAAATGAACGTGATCTATTCACACCGCATTAGCGTGTTCACACATAGAAATATCATAAAATTCAAGCGAAGTTTTAGAATATTACCTCAAATTTGAAGAATAAATTTATAGTTATTGCATCAATGTGCTGTAAATTTTTTTTATAGTGATAATAAAGTCATCATATGCCTCAAATGGTAATGGATGTTATAAGAATATATATACCACTAACCACTAGCAAAGCATTAAGAAACTCTAGACCTCTAAGACCTTTTTGGCAAGTTTACTCTTTGATCTTCATTTTCATGCTAGGTTGTGTGGGTTTCTAGCCACAAGTCAGACCCAGTCTATCTCACGGCTACAGGCAGCCATGGGGTCAAACGGAGGGCAGCGAAGGGTAGGAGTGGCTAGACAAATATGTGGGGAACTTGGGACAAGCCCGCTGATAGCAGGGGTGGCTACCCCACCACACCGATTGGGTAGCTCCGCCTCTGATAATGAGCAAGTTCACCTGTTGTTGTAGTTTCTTCGCACGACTTCGCGTAATTGGTCCTTTCATTACTTGGTTATGTGTAATAGTGGTTGAACTTGGTGTAGTCATGACTGGAATATTCTCATCAAGTTTTTTTAGTTTCAAATTTGAATACATGCAAGTGAAATCATCATTGCTAAGCAGTTCAATTATTATACTAATCACAGTTCATACTACCATATATTATACTCCCTCCGTTCTCAAATGTAAGACATTCTATATTTTTGGAGGCATATTATGAAGGTAGAGAAAAGACACATATACCCCTTATTAGTATATTGTTCAGTTAATCAATTGCTTAGTTTTCAGTGCCCACATCAAAACCAAGAAGATTAGCATGCCTTTTTTTTATTCATCTGATCCACCACAATTGATTTATTTTTTACAAAACTAGCATCGAAACCAATAAAAGTAGCATGTTTTTTGTCCAAAGCATTTTACAATGTTTCCCGATCCCTGCACGCGGGCCCGTCGTCGTCGCTCGTGCGGGATGGGATCGGATTCCGGCACTCGGCAATCTGCCGCACCACCCACCTGCCAAAATTTAGTCCGAATCGACTAAAAAAAACCTACTCCGAATCTCCGGGAAGCTCGTTTTGATCTCGGAAAAATTTCCTAGATAAATAGGGCTGGCTAGGCAACAACCTCACACGTTGCCATCCATCCACCTCCATCATCTCGTCTCTATATCCTCTTGTCAACCTACCCCGCGAAACCCAGCAACCGAACCCCGCGATCGAGTCCGCGACAATCTTGGTGCCAGCCGAGCGAAACCACCGATAGATGCCTCGTCGGGGGTTTTGCTAACACGCAATCAATCGTCCAACCGATCTCTCCCGTCACCGCGATGGCATCGGCGGAGGGCGGGCAGGAGGCGGGGCGCCGGTACTGGCGCTGGAGCAAGGCCGACTTCTTCCCGGAGCCCTCGTTCCGGAGCTGGCGCGCGTACAGCGGCGCGCTGCTCTCCACCGGGCCGCGCCTGCGCGACCGCGTCACCAGCCGCTCTTCGGAGGCCGTCGAGGCCGGCACGCTCCTCGCCCAGAGCGAGAACCCGCTCCGCCGCTGCCTCACCTGGGTGGACCTCGCCTTCCTCGGCTTCGGCTCCGTCGTCGGCTCCGGCGTCTTCGTGCTCACCGGCCAGGAGGCGCGCTTCGACGCCGGCCCGGCCATCCCGCTCGCCTACGCCGCCGCCGGCTTCTCCGCGCTGCTCTCCTCCTTCTGCTACGCCGAGCTCGCCACCGAGATCCCCTCCGCGGGGGGCTCCTTCTCCTACCTCCGCGTCGAGCTCGGGGACCTGGCGGCGTTCCTCGCCGCCGGGAACATCCTGCTCGAGGCCGTCGTCGGCGCCGCGGGGCTCGGCCGCTCCTGGACCTCCTACCTCGCCGCGCTCATCGGCCGCGACAGCGACGCGCTCCGCATCCACGTGCGCGCGCTCGCCGACGGCTTCAACCTGCTCGACCCCATCGCCGTCGTCGTGCTCTGCGCCACCTCCGCGCTCGCCGTCTCCGGCGCGCGCCTCACGTCCACCATCAACTCGGTGGCCTCCGTCATCGGCATCGCCATCATCGCCTTCGTGCTCGGCGGCGGCTTCGCGCACTTCGACCCCGCCAACCTCGGCCCCTCCTTCTTCCCCTTCGGCGCCGCGGGCGTCTTCCGCGCCGCCGCCGTCGTGTACTGGTCCTACACGGGCTTCGACATGGTGGCCACCATGGCGGAGGAGACCAAGAATCCCGGCCGCGACGTGCCGCTGGGCCTCATCTCGTCCATGTCCGCCATCACCGCCGTTTACTGCGCCATGTCGCTCGCGCTCGTCGGGATGCAGCGCTACAGCGAGATCGACGCCAACGCGGCCTACTCGGTGGCGTTCGCGGCCGCCGGGATGAAGTGGGCGCGCTACGTCGTGGCGCTCGGCGCGCTCAAGGGCATGACCAGCGGCCTCCTCGTCGGCGCGCTGGGCCAGGCGCGCTACACCACCCAGATCGCGCGCACCCACATGATCCCGCCCTACTTCGCGCTCGTCCACCCTGGGACCGGCACGCCCATCTACGCCACCGTCGCCGTCACGATCGCCGCCGCCTGCATCGCGTTCTTCTCCAGCCTCGACGTGCTCGCCTCCGTCTCCTCCATCAGCACGCTCTTCATCTTCGCGCTAGTCGCCGTCGCGCTCCTCGTCCGCCGCTACTACGTCGCCGGCGCCACCTCGCCGGCGCAGCTGCGCACCTTCCGCGCCTTCCTGGCGCTGATCGTCTTCTCCTCCATCGGCATGTCCGTCTACTACAACTCGGGCTACGCGCGGCGGTGGCCAGGGTACGTGGCGTTCGGCGCCCTGTGGGTGGCCGGGACGGCCGGGCTGGCGCTGTGCGCGAAGCAGCAGAGGGCGCCCAAGGTGTACGGCGTGCCGCTCATGCCGTGGCTGCCGGCCATGTCGGTGGCCACCAACCTGTTCCTGATGGGCTCGCTCGGGTCCCTGGCCTACATGCGCTTCGGCATCTGCACGGCGGCGATGCTCGTCTACTACGTGCTCTTCGGCGTGCACGCCACGTACGACATGGCACACTCTGAAGATCAGACAACATCGGCGGCGAACGCTGCCATCGACGACCTGGAGCAGGGGAAGATCGTGCCGGTGTGAGACAGAGGATTTTAGTTAGTTTCTTGATTAGTTTAGCAAAAGGTTTCATTTTTACTGTATGCCGTGATAGTGTGTGGATTAGTAGTATAATAGTAGAGTAGAGTTCAGAGGAGGCAGGGTTCTTATTAAATTGCTTTAGTTCTTCTGTGACCTGAAGCAGCTACGCAGTGCAGACAAGGATTTGTTAAAAAGATGGCAGATTTTGGTAATTCACCTCTTTCCTTGGGCTCGGTCCACGTCATTCATCAAAGTCTTGTTGTCATCATCAATCATTCGATGCACTTGTGCTCTGATTCAGTGAACTTTTTGGAAAAAGCACATACTATGAATGCTGTGTTTGTAAAAGTAAACTTGGTGGGGTGGGGACTGGCAGAATGGAGAATCCAAATCCAGCCATGCATACAAATGTTGATAGGAGATGACCATCTGAGGCAGAGTACTCTGTAGTCTTCATCTGAAGCAGAGTACCCATCGTCATCAACTCTTCGTCTCTTCGTCTGGTGATGTCTGAAATGCTTGCGCGTTACGCCGCACCCACTTAAAAATATAGAGTAAAATAGTTGATGTGTTGATGGCTACGTATGTATATAGAGTAGAAAGAGAGGGACGTTGGAGAGCATGGCAATGGGCTGATTGTTGCGTATGTTGCGTATGGGCCAAAAGGAGCGAACGCCAAATGCATGCCTCGCATCAGGCTTCCTCTCTCCGGGGACATGTGTCGCTCGGGGAGCGTCCTGTTGCTGTCAGCTCTTCCTCTTCACGGTGCATAGGAGTAAGAGTAAATATGTTCCTGCGATCCCATCCTAAAAATGTTCATCTGACCATACGTGGCAACATTCCAACTTTGACTTGATTTCCTGCACATAGCGACACATGCACCCCTCGTAATACCACCGTTGGATTGTTGCTCATTGGGATCTGAGGATGTTTACTCAGGTTTTTGTTTCGAAGTGATTTTTTTTCTAGTATTGTTTTGAAGTGTTTTAGGCCGTGTTTAGATGCTGTAAAGGCAAAACGCAATTTTTTTTTAAATCGCTTATATGGTGTACTAAATATAGTTGAAAAATAAATCGTATTACACAAATGGACTGTAAATCGTGAGACGAATCTAATGAGCCTAATTAGGACGTGATTAGATACTAAATTGATACAGTAATGCTACAGTAAACATACTCTAATGATGAATTAATTAGGCTCATTAGATTCGTCTCGTAGTTTACAGACGAGATCTGTAATTAATTTTGCGATTAGTCTATATTTAGTACTTCAAATGTTGAAGATTCCCTTGTAAAAACGCAAAAACGCAAAATAAACTAAACACACCCTTACATAAGAGGAAATAGATTTGCGACCAGAATTCAACTTAATATTTTATGGTCAGCGGTGGCGTGATACAAGACGAGGTTGCGACCAGATTTATTTGTGCGTTGATATTGGCCTCGTTGGATTTGTGCTATGCCAGTGAATGGTGACAGTTTGACCGCTAATTACGGTGTCAAATAAAGCCAGTTTACAAAATCAACTTCAGAATCCCGCGCAAGCGACCCTGAAGAATCTAATGAGGCGTTTGACCGCATGATTAGAGAATAATACTGTAGCATCACTGTAGCAAATCATCGACTAATTACCGTCATTAGATTCGTCGCGAAAAGTTACACCCATTCCTGAAAAAATTTTACAAATAGACTTCATTTAATACACCATACATGCGAGATTCTTTTGTAGAATAGAATAGCCGGGGGAAACAAACAAAGCCATTGGTACGTGTCCCTCTCTTTGCCCATCTGTTTTTTAAAGCAGTACGTTCAAGGTTTCTTGTCTCTTTCTCTAGTGTCTTCTTAGTTTTTACCCAGCCATCGAGATCTGATTCTTGTCTAACTGTCTAGTAGAAAAGGTCACAGCTGAGACTAATTTTTGGTTTGGCAATAGGTACAGATTGAGTATAGAAGGTGATGGCACTACACCTTGTTTTATGGACGGTACCATGCTTGTTTAGTTGGCAAAAGTTTTTGGGCAAAATTTTTTGGCACCTTTTACAACACTAATTATGAGTATTAAATATAAATTAATTATAAAACTAATTACACTGATGGACGGGAAATCGCGAGGTGAATCTATTAAGTCCAATTAATCCATCATTAGAGGCGACATTGTCTAACCATGGTCCAATTAGATTTAAAAGATTCGTCTCGCGATTTCACCCGGGGTTATGGAATGGATTTTGTCGGTTATCCACATTTAATAATTCTAATTAGTGATAAAACGTTCGAAGTTACTGTGGCGCAGAAAAATTTTGAGAACTAAACAGGTAAGAATGCAATTTAGGCATGGTAGGAAACGGATTGCCCAAACTAATACTTAGTGATTGGAAACTTTGCACTACTTGAACAAGTCATCAAAGTAGTTTCCCCATGTTCAGGTAAGAATGCAATTTAGGCATGCTAGGGAAACGGATTGCCCAAACTATCCTGTTATCATGATCTTTCCAGCACTGCTACTGCTTCCTTGGATACAACGAGCCAGATAGCATCAAGACAAACTGCAGTTTCCAATGACATTCATTTTTTTAAATAAACATGGACTACTTTGCGTATTTTAAAGTTCACGTGTTGCATCGCTAAGCGGGTCTGCATGAGTCGCCGGATGCACCGGATGTTTTTCGGCATGAGAATAGGAGGGCTACAATCTGTCATATCAATTTCAATGGGAATTTTATAGAAATCAATTTTATTGATATAGCAAGAAGAGAGAAGTATAAAGTTTTATGGGATATGACGAGAATTTCATCGCTATGAAACTCATCTGGTACAATTACCTAATTTCCAGTCTAGATAATTACTCCTTCCGTCCTGAAATATAAGACATTCCAATATTTTTGGAGAGTCAAATTTTTTCAAGTTTGACAAAATTTATACAATAAATTAATAACATTTATGACACTAAATATGTACTATTAGATTCTCCATTAAATATATTTTTATAATATATCTGTTTGGTGTCATAAATTTTTATGATTCTCTATAAAAATTTGGTCAAACTTGAAAAATTTTGGCTCTCCAAAATTGTTGGAATGCCTTATATTTCAGGATAGAGAGAGTATGTCATTAAACTGTACACTGACATTGGCCTCAGGAATTGTTTATATTTCCCTGCTCTCTTTTTCCAGCTGGCTATTAACTTCATCTCGTAAATTAGTGTACTACTTAGTTAATCAATTGCTTAGTTTTTAGTGCCCGCACCAAAACCAAGAAGATTAGCATGACTTTTTTACTCTCTTAATCCACTACAATTGTTTTTTTACATAACTAGCACTAAAACTAAGAAGATTAGCATGAGTTTTTTTGTGCAAAGAATTCTAGAATGTCTTACATTTAGATATAAATTTTAAGTCCTCTAATGACATACATTTCGAGACGGAGGGAGTATGTATGAAGCTGTTCATGAAGCCGGAACTGTAGTTCCTCATTAAACTGTAGTTCGGTAAGCTGAAGCAGCTCTGCACAGCAGAGAAGGATTTGTACAAAGATGCCAGCTTTTCATATTCCGCCTCGTTCCTTGGGCTCGATCCTCGTGATTCATGAACATCGTGTTGTCATCAATCATTCGATGCATTTCCACTCTGATTCAGTGCACTTTGTTAAAAAAGCAGCGCATATATGAAAGTTGTGTTTATTAAAGTAAATCTGTCTGTCTCCGTCTAAACTAGTTGAGATTTCATTTATCTCTCAATTACCATCCTCAACCGTTGGATGTAGATCCAACATCCCACATACCTTCCTTCTCTCTTTTTATCTCTTCTTCCTCCTCCCGTTCCTATCCTCCACCAGTCGTTCTCTTCCTATGCCACACCGCCCCTACCGCCAGTGCCTCCCTCCAGCTCCGGTGGCTTCCGACCCCTCCGCTTCCGCCCTCCTCCGCGGCCTGATGCTAACCCATCTGGACCAGATGCCCCTTCTCCACCGCCCATTGGGGATCGTCCATCGTCCGGCTCCGACAGCGCCTTCACTGCCTCCGCTCCGCCGCCATCTCTCCCGCCTCCACCGACGGCTGGCGAGCTGCCTCGGAGCTCTCTCTACAACTAGAGCCGCCCCGGAACCCAAACCCCCTAACCCTAACCTAAAATCTCCATCTCCATTCACTTTCTAATAGAAATTTGGGTGATTGATGCGAAGGGGCTGACAGTGCAATGGCAAAGGCCAGTGACCGGAGCGCTCCCGCCCAGGGTTCAAACCCTGGGTGCCGCACATTCATGCTTCAGGGGTTTCCCTTGGAGTTTTCCAATCAAAAAATTTGGGTGATTGATGGATATGCAAGATTCCAATCGATTAACGAGGAGTAAATCTGTAAATGTAATCTTGGTGGGTACCGCCGCATGGAGAATCCAAATCCAATCAAGCACACAAATGCTAAACAGGAGATGACCAGCTGAAGCAGTGTACTTGTTCTAGCTTCACTGATAGTCTCTATTTTCTATCCTTTGTATGCCACCACTTTTAATTTGGTGCCATTGTTACATTTGGCTTGAGAAATATCATTTTTAGCATTAATAGAAATATTATTGTTATCTATGTGTGTACTAGTAGCTGGACAAGGACAATAATTGAATGGTTGAGGCATAAAAAAAAACAACTGAGACCTCGTCTCCTGAAACTCTTCCACGAACTACCTGTTTCTTCCCCCTTCCTCTACTCCAATCCCTGGAACAACCGCCTTGGCAACCATGTGGCAACGACACATAGAAAGGGATGTCGAGATATGATGCTCGAGCATGGCACGAATGCGAAGCTTCTCTACATGGGTTGGCTATGGAGGGGTTAACTAAAGGCATAAAGTCTTCTTGCCATGCATTTATCCACTGGAGTGGCACAGAGGAACTTTCTTAAAATTCACCACACCATATTAAAAGGGCAAATGCATCTTTTCACATGCGAATTAACATCTATGGTCATATAGACAGAATTGGCATATAAGGGATAAGTTTTACCTTAAAAAGGGATGGAAACTAAAGGAAAGAATAACAAAAAAGAGAAGGAAAGACTAGATCTTCAATTATTATTGACTAGTAGAGACGCACGTGCCACAAGCACGTGTTTAAAAAAAATTAGTAGATAAGAATTATATATTTAAAAAATTCGGTACATAAAAATATGACATGCAGTAATGACTAATTTCAAAAACCTGGTAAATAATATTTTTATATTAAGTAACTTACAATTTAGCATGATACACACTAAGATTATTTAGTAACCAAACATATGACAATTACTTATATTCAACAATTTGGCATGTGATTTCAAAAAATCTTAAACAGAAAATTTATATTTGTATATCAAAAGATATTGGGCTCTTATACAATGGATAGAATAACAAAAGAGTTCTGTAGGATAGAATAACCAAAAAGGAATATTCATGATCCACATACGTCCATGTACCATGTTCATTAATAGACATCAACAAAATTTACTGATGATTACACAATAGTTCTTCAGCTAGCTATTACAATGCTAATAGAGTTCCATAATTGCTAATCCATTCTGGTAGACATCAATCCTCTATGCTGCAATAGGTGTTGCCAATTAAGAACAAATGTTCTATACATGGGTCGAACATAAGTTGATTCCAAGAGGTTTGTTACGGTGCTTGGCAATGGTTCCTCCCCGCCTAAATTTTCTGGAGCGTTGATTTTAACTAAGAGTGTTTTATTTAATTAAGAACAATTTGGTCAGTTTGCTCTCAGGACAAATACGTCTTGTTCATCCCTCCATTGACCGGTTATTCCCAATCGGCGGTCTGCGTGTGGCTTTTGCCCGGCTGCGGCGGCGACCTCGCACACACCTTCCTGGCGGCGGTGGCCTGCTCGCTGCCCTCACTCGACTGGCGGCCATCCACGTGCGCCTCTTCCCTAGCGGCGGCGGCCTGAGCGCGGTCTGACTGGCCATCTCCTTGAAGCTCCGGCTAGGGTCTCTTCGCAGGCTATCACGAGTCATGACCTAGGCCTCTGTACGCGTAGGGCTCGCTGGCCAGGACCTCATCGCGTAGGGTCTCGGTGTCCTAGGCCTCGGTCTGCTTAGGGGCTCGCCGACCATACGCCCATCGCATAGGGGCTTGCGGTGCACCCTGCGCCAGGCATCAGGACCAAGATCGGCCACTCAACTGGCTGGCAATACGTCAGCGAACAATACAGCCAAGGTAAGGAATCCATCGATTTATTGAGCAAAAGGATAGAAAAAATACTAAAATGTCCCTACCATTATTTTCATAAGTTGTTCCTAGTCCACATAATAATAGGTTCTGGTCCACATCTTTGGTTCTTTGTAATATGTTCCTCCTTCTTTCTAACCATTGGATGTGGGCCTCTCAACGGCTCCTAAAATCTCCGAGCACCGTAAAATTTCTCTGATTCCAAAATTTCCGAGGGCACTCAAGCAAATCCAATTCATCATAAATAAAAAGAAAACAACATTAATATTTTTATCCATACCATTCCAAGATCCTTGCTTTTATAGTAAGGAAAAAAATAATCCGATTGAATCTTTTATATCAAACCTTCAATTATTTATTCTTCCATTCTATGAACTGATCAGGCCTCAATTTTAGAGAGGAACAATCAAACCTAACCTATATAAACGTATCACACATCTAAGCCTAACTTATATTAGAACTTGATAGCTATCAGATTAGCTCGTTCCACGTGTGATTTGTTTCTCCCCTATTCTTCCCTCCGTCCCTCCATCTACCAGTCTCTCTCTACAATTTCCATCCATACCAAGGTCTAATAAACTAACAAAGTTTATAAGTACATGATAAATTATTTGGATCAAACAAGCCTTATACTTTCACTGAAACCCGTGGAATGCATGCTTCTTACCTTCTCAATATCAGGTTCTAACTTCGAGACATTAAAAATAATTCTTAAAATTCAATTACACGTAAGAGAAATTGTACCATACAACATGAATAGAGACTTAATTTACAAAAACATATTTGCATCTGTTAAAGAGAAAATGAATAGATTAAAATATTATTTTTAACAAGATATAACACATCCAATAAGGAGTGAAGGATTAGAAACAAACCTAGAACATAGGACATAGCTCTGGTCACTGATTTATGGTGACATTTTCAGGCAAGCAGGGTTCTAGGTTTATTTCTGAAAATGTCACCATGAATTCAAGCCTTAGCTATATGAGATTTGGAGGCCTCACATAACTAAATAATATGACTTGAGTTTCAATCAGGCAAATGGTACCTAATAATTTCTAAAGACAAATACGCCATGCTGCATCCAAAAACTAAAAAGGGAAAAATAGAAAGCCATCCTGATGGCAGTTTGAACTGAGCTTTACCTAATTGCATTTCACGAATGCCATCGCTAACTGTATATTGTTTTTGGTTCACCAGTAGAGCACTTCAAAGCAAGAAACTTTCCAGCTAGATTCCTACTTCAGAGCATCTTTGATGTCTTTCATCAAGCTGCTCACTATTGTAAGCTAGTTTAGGGTGATTCTTAAAAGATACCAGCTCATGAATTAACTTTTGGACCTATTGGTTTTCCAAAGGAATTATCAAAATGTATAATTCATGGAAATCTTACCTTGTATCGGCTCAAATGGACCAGAAAAGCTCATTGAGTATTTAGAACAGTTAATGAAACATCTCATCTCAATGGAAGTACAACAAGGTATATTCCATTTACTATCTTACAATGATGTTTTCAGAAAAAAAACTCTTTATAATGTTCTCCAATAGTATTCTTAAAAAATAAATTTCAGTTTAATTAACTCTACTGATATCCATATTTTCCAAAATCATCACAATATGGAGCATTGGAAAATTATAAGAACATCAACTTACCAGCAACCTTACCTCCTCTTAAGAGCATCTCCAAGAGTTTCCAATCTCACTTCCCCATCCATGTTTTTTCGGGAAAAAAGAAAAAAACTATCTCCAATAGTTCCTTATTCTACTTCCCCATCTCTTAACAATTGGCAAACTGGCCTCCTTTGTGCGTAAATATACGCACGGTTCCGTCCCTGTACATGACCTAGCTGCGACCACAAGAGAAGATTGGTAGGACTGCCGTCACCAGAGCCAAAGATCGCATTTCGCCATCCCTCGATTATGACTTCTTCCAAGAGATCAATCTGGACGTCCCTCAGTGTAATTTGGTCCTATGGCGTACCGTGACGGAGAGGTAGACAGCAGCTGGCAGGAACTTTCATGTTCAGGCAGCCGGCGGCCGGTGGATCCGAACAACGCATGCAGGACCTACACAGCAAGCGCATGTCACGGAGTATCTAAGAAGGAAGTGCATGGCGGCCGACAACCAGCACCTCATGAGGCTGATCGGCTGGCGGCTACGTACCTCATATTAGCGATGTCGTCTAGCGCGGCGTGGCGGCCGTCCGGCGCCGTGCGATCTGCCGGGAGCGACTGTAGCATCGTCTGGCGCCTCATGATTATTAGTTTCTTCCCCATCCGGCGCCTCACGAGGATGATGCAAATCGGCGGCCCGCGGGTCAATACACACGGTGTAGAAATGGCATATGGAATGTGCAAAGATTGTTTGGAATCTCAGATGAGAAGATCAGGTCAGCGTGGCATATAGAATGTGCAAATATTGTTTGGAAGCCGTTGATCACAAATGAGGAGGCGATGGAATGGGCAAATATTTTTGGAAGGCTCTGATCAGCAATCAAGTGAGGAGGCCACGCCGGTGTGAAATATGGAATGTGCAAACCTTTTTGGAAGGCTCTGATCAACAATCAAATTATGGAAAGTTGAAAAGATTACACCAAATTACCGTGACTATTGAAGGAAACTTACGGAGACTCTCAAAGGAAAAAGACGGTGGGTATATCGTGTGGGTAAGTGAAATGCTTTGGTGAAAGAAACAAGGCTTTTGGGTAGAAACATTTTCCTTCTATCAAAAAATAGGTCTCCACCCTAGGACTGGGCATTCGGTTTTTCGGTTTAGTTCGGGTCGGTTTTTTCGGTTTGAGAAAAATTCGGTTGTCTAAAACCATAAACCGATCGGTCCTCAAGGAAACAAAAAACCGACACCGAAAATGTCAATTTTTCGGTTCGGTTTTTCGGTGCAACCGAACAGAACCGAATCTCATTTTGACAGAAAGATATCAAGCAACAGTTCAGACATTTCAGGCAGACAACAACCAAATTATTAGTTCTAACGTTAAAATTTAAAGGCTAATAACATAGCAGTTTAAAAATACAATACAACAGCCACACAGAAATCCAAATTGACAAGTTTCACATCACACAATTTAACAATGAAGTCTTCAAACAAGCAAATGCGTTAACTTAAACAACATTGCATTTCTGCAGCAGCATTATTGTTCTTGCTCAGACCAACCATCGTCATGAGCATCCTCCTGGCTCCAGCAGCTAGCATTGGGTATCAAGACTCAGGTGTGCTCTCCTTCTCCTTGGAAGAAATGGCCAGAGCACAAAGTTCTGAAAAAACAGCAAATCATGTAAGTGTTGTGAGTCAGTTAGATTTAAAAAAAAATACATTGACATCAAATCATGATATTACAAAACTGATTTACCTTCTTCAAGTTTGGCCAACTCTTCAGTGTTCTCTTCAACACTAATATATTCAGGTCCACGAATCCAATCATTTGCACAAATGAGGCGCTCAACCATTGTAGGTGTAAGCGAGCTTCTAAAGTCATCAAGAATCCGTCCACCGGAACTAAATGCTGACTCGGATGCTACTGTGGATATAGGTACAGCTAGCAGATCACGGGCCATGCGAGACAAAACTGGAAATCTATTTTCATTGTCCTTCCACCACTTAAGAATATCAAATCCTTTCTTATCCTCCTCATTATCTTCCGAGAAAAACTTTTCAAGTTCAGACTTTACTGTGACATTTCCACCACCATTGTTGCTCATTTGTCGATCAATGATAGACCTCATCAAGCTCTTGCTCTTTGACGCTGGTTCTTGAGAATCAGTAGGTGGCTGCACCTTTTCACTTGGAGCATACATATTTCTGTACTCTTCAAACAAAGAACGGAAAGAAGAGTTCACTGTTTCCCACAACTTATCTCCTATTTCATCACCAAACATCACCATCGTAGCCATCTTTATATAATTAGAAAGTTTATACCTTGGATCAACAGCCACACAGAAAAAAATAACCAAGTTAAGCAACTGATCCCCCTTATCTTTCTCACCTCGCTTCTCTCTATCTGACCGTTTCTCTCCATATTTCTCTCCAAAATACTTATAATACTTCACCAGCATTCTCTTACCCATTTCCTGACACAATCTATCCTCACTATGACACCAGTTTCGTAGCAAAACCAAAACATCAGCAATTTCATGGAAGAATGTGTGAGAAATCGGACGCTTTGTTACTGAAACACGAAGAGTAAGTTCATAGAAGTGCTCAAGAAAATCAGACATCTTCCTAACTTTATCCCAATCTGATTTTACAGGAACTCCAGGACCACCTTCACCTTCTAATTCTAGCACATAGTATGGGTCCTCATCGTTGTACCTCTGAAATGCCTTTTCATACTTTTGTGCAGCATTTAACATAAGGTAAGTTGAGTTCCATCTAGTGCAAACATCTAGATTTAGAAAGGCTTTGGTCTGAACCTTTGCTAATTCAGCACATTTCTTAAAGTTTACCAACCTAGATGTTCCAGTCTTGATAAACTTAACAGCAGCACGAACACGACTAACTGAAACATCAATTTCCTTTAGGCCTTCAGTCACAATCAAGTTGATAATATGTGCAACACATCTCATATGTAGATATTCTCCTTCAGCAATGCTACCCTTCGATTCATTCAAGACCCTCCTCATATAATTTATTGCATTGTTATTTGCACTAGCATTATCTACTGTTATAGTAAAGACTTTATCAATTCCCCAGGCTGCCAAACAATTCTCCAAGGACTTTCCAATGTCATCCCCTCCATGACCCTTTGAGGGGAAAAAACCAATTATTTTCTTGTGCAGGTTCCAATTTTTATCAATAAAATGTGCTGTCACACACATGTAGTTCTGCTTGGTGTTAGCTGTCCATGTATCAGTTGTGATGCTAACTCTTTCACAATGCTCCTTTAAAAATTTCTGGAGTTTTTCTTTGTGGACATCATACACTGCCACACATTTTCTAGTGGCTGTTCTTCTAGAAGGCATAACAAACCTTGGGCATGCTTTGGCTAAAAATTTTCTAAGACCAGGGCGTTCAGATGCAACAAAAGGCTGCTCATCTTCAATTAACATCTCCGCAAAACTAAGTTTAAGTTCATCAAGATCAAATTTCCATGTGGACACAGTACCAACACTACTATTGCCTTGACTAGGTTGTAGTTGCAAAGTGCCTTGTTTATCAACTACTTTCTTGTTAGGATTCTTCCTGCAGATTTTCAAGTGGCCATTCAAAGATGACGTACCATTTGTTTTCGTGTCGCACATGTATAAGCCTCCACAGTATTTGCACTTGGCTTTCTCCTCTCCACTCTCAAGCTTGACCTTGGTGAAGTGGTTCCACACATCAGATCTTGGAGTCATGGCTTTTCTTTTCTTGACTTCTTTCTCTGCGTCCACGGCCACGGCCTGCTGCTCATCTACCTTGTCTACCTCTATCACTTCAGTTGCTTGATTTGCCACGGTTTCTTCAGTGTCCCCCATCTACAAATGAAAGAGGGGCATGACAATACTCGTGAGATGGAAGTCAAGGAATAGCAAGCATCCGGATCAAAGAAGTAGAAGATGACATACATTGGAGGACTCCTCAGTTATTGCGGCCGTTGTTGTCGAAGCACCACTGCTTGCTCCCGCGAGCCAACACCTGCCGCCCGCTCCTGCTGCCTGCGCTGCGCTGCTCGGCGATGGCTCCCCGCACCTGCGAGGCTGCGCCGGGGGGGGGGGGAGGGGGGCCGCACTGCCTCGCACCGCCCGGCCCTGCGCGGCTGCGCGCGCACCCGCCCTGCCTGGCCTTGCGCCGCTGAGGCCGCCCGCCGCCGCCTGGTGTGCGTGGGCCGTGGGGTGGGGAGGAGGAGGAATGAAAGGAGCGCGCACCCGCCCTGCCTGGCCTTGCGCCGCTGAGGCCGCCCGCCGCCGCCTGGTGTGCGTGGGGTGGGGAGGAGGAGGAATGAAAGGATAAGGTTAGGGTTTAGGTTTGGAGGCTGGTATATATTGGACAGGTTTAATGGGCCGTGGGCTACACTGGCTTTCTTGGCCTTTGCCCTTTGGGACGGCTACACAGGTTTAATTCGGTTGTTTCGGCTGTTCGGTTCGGTTCAAGATAAAAACCGAACCCGAACCCGATGACCGAACTTCCTAAAAATCCAAACCGAAACCGACCCGAAAAAACCGAAAAACCGACAATTCGGTTCGGTTCGGGTCGGTTCGGGTCGGTTCGGTTTTTTCGGTGAAAAAATGCCCAGTCCTACTCCACCCCCTTTCGTCAAACCTCTAGACCTGGCAAGTGGGATCTCTGTGAGGAGTACGGTGGGCCTAATCATGGTGAGAAATTATTTCAATTATTTCAACTTTTATAGTATAGATAAATACTAAATCAGCCACCACCTTATTTTTGTATTGCAAATAAGGTGTTTACTCTAGAACAACCACTGTTGGAGAAACGCACATTGGTACCAGCACGTTAGTGCCGGTCAAAACGGAGCCGGCACTAACGTGCATGAACCGTACAAAGCGGGTACGTTAGTGCCGGCTAGAAACTCCAGCCGGCACTAACGTGCCATCCCCCAACGGTCAGCCCGTCTGCCACAACGGTCAAAAGACACGTTAGTGCCGGCTGGTGATTCTAGCCGGCACTAACTTGGTCAATTGCATGTTAGTGCCGGCTGGTAAATCTAGCCGGCACTAAACGTCCACACTTAGTGCCGGCTAAATCCACTAGCCGGCACTAACTTGCCCCGTATAAGCCAGGCACTCCTTCTTCCCCAGCCCGACCATTTCATTTGGCCGAGCTCCTCCTCTCTCTCATGGCGTGTTAGAGGGGAGGTGCTGCCCATTTTCCCCCAAATTTGTGAGGATTTCACCCATCCAAGTGCACCAAAGGTTAGTAGCTTCTTCCACTATTCTTTCACGGTATTTATTCTTTGTTTCATGCTTTCTAGATAAAGAAAATAGTGATATTAAGGTTGAGGAAAAATGAGCATAATTTTCCAATTTATTCATTAATTTGAGTAAAATAGAATCGATTTGTTACTTTTTAGAGAAGGTTTTCTAGATAGTTTGACTATGACACATTTAGAGTAATTTTTTTGAATTATTTCACGGGGACATGTGTATATGTTATTATGCAAAATTTTAAGGATTTTAAGGATGAGGAAAAATGAGCATGATTTATTAATTTGTTCATTAATTTGAGCAAGGTAGAATTGATTTGTTGCTTTTTAGAGAATGATTACTATATAGTTTGACTATCACACATTTAGAATGAGTTTTTTTGAATTATTTCATGGTGACATGTCTATATGTTATTGTGCCAAGTTATTTTGTTATTTAGTTTAAATTTACTAGATAGGTGGTCTATGACACATTTACATTTTTTTTAATTACTTCATAGTAACCTGTTTTTAGGGATAATGAGCATGATTTTTTTTAATTTGTACAGATGGACCGGCAATGGATGCACGGAAGCCGGAGCACCTCGGCGTGGATTCAGGGTTTAGATTCTTTTCTCAAAGCGGCAATGGCAAATAGGTCGCCAAAGGGTTTAATGTGTTGTCCATGCAGTGTTTGCGAAAATAAAAAGGAATTCCGAAAAAGAGATACTCTATGGAATCACCTGGCCTTGAATGGTTTCATGAGTAACTATAGTCTTTGGACTAAGCACGGCGAAGTTGGAGTTATGATGGAAGATAATGAAGAAGATGACGATGGTGATAACAATCTTCCAGATTGGGCATGGGTTCATGAAGCAGGTGGCTTTCAAGATGAACCAATGGACGAGGGTGAAGCAAATGTTGCACAAGAGGAGCCACCTGACGAGCTAGGTCAGGCGTTACTTGATGCACAGAAAGACAGTGAGACTGTGAAGGAGGCATTAAAGTTCGAGAAGATGTTGGAGGATCACAAAAGGCCGTTGTTCCCTAATTGCAAACCGGAGCAAAAGAAGTTGGGTACCACGCTGGAGATGCTGAAATGGAAGGCAACTAATGGTGTAACCGATAAGGGATTTGGTGAGCTATTAAAGATTGTAAAGAACATACTTCCTGAGGGTAATGAACTGCCGTCAACAACATACGAAGCTAAAAAGATGGTTTGCCCTCTTGGATTGGACGTGCAGAAGATTCACGCATGTCCTAACGACTGCATCCTGTATCGCGGTGAATACGAGAACTTGGAAGCTTGTCCTGTTTGCAACGCATTGCGGTATAAGATTAGGCGAGATGATCCAGGTGATGTTGATGGGCAGCCGGTAAAGAAGAGAGTTCCCGCAAAGTTGGTGTGGTACTTCCCTATAATACCACGTCTGAAGCGCTTTTTCAAAAACAAGGATAACGCTAAGTTGATGCGGTGGCACAAAGAAGACCGTAAGGAGGATCACATGATCAGACACCCAGCAGATGGGTCCCAGTGGAGAAATCTTAACCGAGAGTATCCTCAATTTGACAACGACCCAAGAAATATAAGATTTGCTCTAAGTACTGATGGAATGAATCCGTACGGTGAGTTTGGCAGCGCTCATAGTACATGGCCTGTGACCCTATGTATGTTCAACCTTCCTCCTTGGTTGTGCCTGAAGCGTAAGTTCATCATGATGCCGGTGCTTATAGAAGGGCCAAAAGAACCTGGCAACGACATTGATGTGTTCCTACAACCCTTGATGGATGATCTATTACTACTCTGGAAAGAAGAAGGTGTACGTGTGTGGGATGAGTATAAACAGGAGTCCTTCAACCTCCGAGCTTTGCTTTTTGTATGCATCAATGATTGGCCTGCACTTGCAAAACTTTCGGGACAGTCGAACATGGGATACATGGCCTGCACCCACTGTTATGATGAGACCGATAGCATTTATTTGAAACACTGTAAGAAGTGCGTATACATGGGCCATCGTCGATTTCTTCCAACCGATCACCCCCTAAGAACCGAAGGGAAGCATTTCAAAGGAGAGCCCGAAACTCGTCCTAAGCCTCTATTTCGTAATGGAAAGCGTGTGTTCTCGATGATCAAGGATGTGAAGGTAGTATTTGGAAAGGGTCCCGGTAGGCAACCTGTTCCCAAGGATGACCAGGGACATGTTCCAATGTGGAAGAAGAAGTCTATATTGTGGAACCTACCTTATTGGCAAGTCTTACAGGTTCGCAATGCAATTGATGTGATGCATCTGTCGAAGAATCTTTGCGTAAACCTACTAGGATTCCTGGGAGTGGATGATATTGCAAACTGATCTAACAAGGGCTCAATTGCTTGGGGAGGCCCTACAGAATGCCCGCGGCAGGAAAAAGTTTGTACTTGGTGAACCTTTGATATGGCCAGAGTTGCTACCATTCCTACCAACGAGAATGGCCGAGTTACACAAATGGTATGCCGTGCAATCTAAAGCTAGTAAATTAGAGATGTTCCCAGCTCGGATTAAAGATGAGCATTTCTGGCGGGGGGCAGATGATGTACATATCGAGTTTGCATCACTCTACGATTTATACCATCAAGATGCCCTTCACAAGTCACTCGTCAGTGTATGGTGCATGTACGTATTGTCTCTCATTTCATTATTTTAGCCTTGAGTGTTGATTGATCCCCGTTTTTCTTGTGTCCCGTAGGTCAAAAATTCAAATTTGCCGAAAGAAGAACTTTCATAACGTCGGGTTCTTCGACCCCGATATTATACACGAGAAATCGCTAGCGCTAAATCCTGGAGACATAGTCAATGTTATATACAGGGGGTTGCGTAAAAATAGCATGTGTCCCTTCATTCTCTTGCCATACAACCATCAGTGAGTCGTTCTTTGTTAGACTTTTTTTCAATCCCTTCGTATTAATAATACCATTTAATAACTATTATAATCAACATTAATTGGTTATGCGTATGTATATGCACAGCTTTCATTGGATATTGCTTTGTATTCGGATTGAGGAGCACAAGGTCTTGGTGTACGACTCGTTAAGGCAAGATAAATCAAAGTACCAAGATATCATCGAGGTGGTAAATACTGCATGGAGTCGCTACCTCCACAAACACATAGGCTTGCCCATAGGTGAAATCGAGCCTCTTCATTGGGTGACTGATTTTCCGGTATGAATATACTCTCGCTACTAATGTCATTCGCAATAAACATCAAAAAAATTCTATATCGTAACCCACATTTGTCCATAGTGTTGGAGACAGGGCCAAGGAAACAACTTATGTGGATACTACGTATGCGAGTGGATCAACTCTTTTGCAAGTGAAAAAGGGCAAATGACAGTGGATGCATTCAATGTACGTGAGCACAATCACATCTGCTCATTATTTTATTTCATTATTTTTTATTCTCATGTTTTTATCGAAAAATGTGACAGCGTTGGCGGATGAAAGAAGAACTCATTGAAATCGCTCGGATCAGGGCAATTCAAGAAGCTATATGCAGATTTCTACTCGATGAAGTCATAAATCCTAAGGGCGAATTTCATGGCGATCTCCGTCTAAGCGTCGCCCAAGAAGATCCGACGACGAGGAAGCTGATACGTTATTATAGTTGATGTAATATCTCATGTACTTTTGAACTCCTAAGTGTTCCATACATGACATATAATATATATATATAAATATATAATGTTAGTGTAATATGCTGTTCTAATAATACTGTGCAATGCAAAGAGTACGACTATGTAGTCACATACGCTAGAAATACGCATAGCCATACGTATAAAAACGAAAAGAAAAGAAACATAAAGAAGAAAAAACATTTAGTGCCGGCTAGTTATATCAGCCGGCACTAACCTTGCTGTCAGAACTCGGGCGGGGGCGGGCACGTTAGTGCCGGCTGGTATTACGGACCGGCACTAACATACGCACGTTAGTGCCGGTCAGAGTAGCCGGCACTAACGTCTGTCACGTTAGTGCCGGCCATTTAGTGCCGGCCACAGGGACCGGCACTAAGCCGTCCTGTGACCGGCACTAATGTGCCTTTCTCCAACAGTGAACAAAGCGTAACGCTGTGCTTTTAGAAGGAGTAGCAGTATGACATATTCTGCCATGTCACGTGATTGTTCAGACAATGCCACACCCTTCCATGATATTTTCATAAGAGTGATATTAGCCTTCTAGAGTAAAGCAGCCACGCCCTTCCATGATATTTGCATAAGAGTGATATTAGCCTTCTAGAGTAAAGTAGATGAAACATGCTAATTGAGATTAATGATTAGCAGGAAGCCAGGAACATTTGACATTGAAAAAAACTCAATGAACTTTAACGTAGTAGGCCAACCACGAACCAACCTAGTGAATAAATCACTAGACTTTCTTCTTAATACATTGATACGTAGCTCTCCTGCATGTTCGAGAAAATAAATCACTAGACCAAATGTACCACAGTCTTATTACATATCAAGTTGTTTAGAAAGTGAATGACATACCTGGGGAAGCAATTTTACTATGAATGCTAGCTGTGAATATTTTATATGTAGTTTGTAGAAGAGTATTTGCATATTTGCTGGTATGGTATACTTGATTTTATGGAGAAAAAAATTCTAAAAAGGGATTACTTTAGAATATGTAGCTTTCCGATCTTTGTTGAGAGTTACTTGACCTGCAGTTGCAGCGAGAATTGTATAGGACTTTGCGCTAAAATTGTAGGTCATCAGCAGAAGATCATTAGAGTTTACTCAATCCTTTCAAGTATCAAGATAGGGCATACCATTAAAAAAGTCCCTCAATTGCCTTGTTTGAGAATGAAACATTTGCATCCAAAGAATGAACCAATCAGTGAATGGCATGGAGTGCAAAAGCAAGCTAACAGCAATGTAGAACAAGATAAAGATGACTACTTTTGCAACCTTGTTGCAGAGAATGAGCATGTTAGTGTGGATGAGGAGGTCCTGTACCTAGATGATGCACCTGTCCATGTGGTTGCTTGCTGCAATAAAGAGAATGATAAGGAGTACTATTCTGATGATGATAGTGAGGATGTAAGTGAGATGGAGATGGAGTCTGAATTTGAAGTAGAGGTTGATGAGGACATATTAAGCCATGAGGCAGATCATATCCCAAATGTAGAGTACGACAAGGAAGACCCACCAATGTCAGTAGGTACCTCATATCCTAGCATGAAAGAGTTTAAGTTGGCACTTTCTTAGCATGCTATAAAAAATGAATTTGAGTACAATACGGCAAAGAGTGCACCACACAGATTCAGGGAAAAATTTTCATGGAGGGATAAAGATAAGGGCCCATAGAAGCTATATGCTTCAAAAAGAGATGATAATGGCACTGTAATCATAATTTTTAAAACATGCAGATTTGTACTTTTTTTATTATGTTCTTGTAGCTAATTTGTTTAAGTATCCTTTTGTAGGTAAGAAGAACCCTAGTGCTCATGAGTGCTCTAGTACAAGAAGGAAGAAGACGGTGAAGAATGTTAGCAACCATTGGGTATGTACTAAGGTCAAAGATTGGCTCATTGCTGATGCAACTCTTGGAGCTTCTGAATTGCAGAAGAAACTGAAAGAGTACCACAAGATGAGCATCCACTACAAGAGGGTGTACATGGGCAAAGAGCTAGCATTAAGGCAACTTTATGGTGATTGGGATAGTAGCTTTGACAATTTATTCAGGTTTAAGGCACAAGTTGAGAGAAAATGCCCTGAAAGCATAGTATTTATTGACCATCATACAATAAATGGGAAGATCAGATTTAGAAGGTTTTTCTTTGCCTTGAAACCTTCCATTGAGGGGTTCCTTAGTGGTTGCAGGCCATACTTAGCTATAGATAGTACTTTTCTGACCGGCAGTTCAAGGGGCAACATGCTAGTGCTTCAGCTGTAGATGGTCATAATTGGTTGTTTCCTGTTTGCTTTGGAGTTTTTGATTCAGAGACAAATGAGAATTGGATCTAGTTCATGCAGCATCTTAGACATGCTATAGGATCACCTAGGGGTCTAGCTATATGCGCTGACTGTGGGCAGGCAGTGATGACAGGGTTGGTGAAGTGTTCCCAGAGGCAGAACATAGAGAATTCATAGAGATGGCAACGAGTACGTACCTGACGGGTAGTGGCCACCCATACCCGCCAGGATTAAGTTTTACCTGTTGGGTTACCCGTACCCGTACATGGGTAGAAAAATACTTCCATACCCATACCCGCACATGTAATTTTTACCCAACGGGTAACCCATACCCGAAAGCATACTCGAGAATTACATATAAATATCACACATTCACATTAAAAATAAATCATTCCAAACTAAATTGGAGTTAGTGTGGATTATGATTTCAGGGAGGATTCAACAATATATATACTAGGAGGGTTTAATTGGATTTGGCCAAATTCATGGGCCATATGGGCTAAGATGAGTTAGGCACTTAGGATGGCTTGTTTTTTTCCGGGTATTTCTTACCCGCGGGTACCCGATGGGTATAAGATTTTGCTCAATAATGTACCCACGGGTAGAAAACTCATTCCATACCTGTCTTCTTATCGGGTAAATCCTGTCGGGAACTCGGGTTTTGGGTACCCATTGCCACCTTGAAGAATGCATGTTTCACCTAGTGTTGTCGGGTACCACAATCAGGGGCACCCTGATCTAGGGACTAAAATGCCCTCAAAGGCTCAAAAACGCAATTAGGCAATCGGGCCCACTGTGCCAGCCACCTCGTCAGACTCTGCTGTCATGGCGAATCCAAGTGAGCCGTCTTCCTCCGATCCGAAGGGGAAGAAGGACTACTCGACGGCAATCCTGGAGAGGAAGAAGTCACCGAAGCCACCAATGATGATAACTCTATTGTCACTCTGCACCCGGACACCATGGAGTTCCCCCAACTCTTCCACAGCACCCAGATCCTCTCAAGACTCAGAAGAGGCCCAACACGCACTCAGCCCACGGCCCAACTCCGCGGTACGGCCCGTCCGAGACCCCCTCGAACCCGCGGAACGATCTCCGCCTCGCTCGAGGCCTCCCCGCCGAGGCTTCCAGTGGCGCGCTCCATCTCCGCCTCGCTTAAGGGTAGGACGCTTACCCTCGGAAAGCAAGCCAACTCCGCCTCGCTCCAGACCCCCTCAACCGAGCCCTCCGCGGGGCCTCGACACAAGGGGAGACTCCGCCTCGCTCGAGGCCACCCTTGGCCGACGGAACAAGCAACCCATCTGCTCACCCACCCGACTGACAGAGGCATTTAATGCCAACTGCTCCACCGCAAAGCGCAGAGTCAGACGGCGTCAGGCCGCCGTGCCGCACAGCGGGTGTGACCGGAGTCCCGTCCGCCAACTCCGGTCACTGTGCCGCCATCCCCGGCACTGTTCCGACCCTTTGGGAACCTGCAACGCCCTGTGCAGACATGCCTGACGCTGTTCCCGCCACTATGCTGCCAACTCCCCATACTTTCTCCTCTGCAGGACCCTCGGCGAGCATGGGCGCAACCCTCGGATGATGTACGGACCTTGACCAGCGCAAGACCACCGTCAGCAGAACCCTCGTCGCTCCTCCAGGTGAAGCGCGGAGGACGGTACTCTCTACAGTGACCGCCACGCCGCCCACAGGAGTCATCAGGACGCCGGCGCGATCTCCGCAAGGCTAAAGAACTGCCCAGGACGACAGCCATGCCCGGCGCCATACTCTCCAGTGCTCCACAGTGTACTTTCTACAGCAACCGTCTACTGCACCCCCCGATTCGGGGAGAAGACGACGACTTCAGAGATTTCCCGTACATGTACTCAGCCCCTCCTTGTGTCTATAAAAGGAGGAGGCGGACTCCTTCCCAAGGGGACCTCTCTCTGATTGCTCACGCAACCAACGCAACACACACAATTCTCAGCACGCACACGCTCTCCAAAGCTCGATATTGGCACTCGCCTCAATCATCTTCTCCTCTAGCAGAGACTTGGGAGATTCCTTCCCTCTCTCGCCTCACTTGTACTCCCCTACTACAGGCACTCTGGTGCAAGATAATACAGTGCACTCGCACACCCCTGCTGGACGTACGGCCCCATGGCCAGAACCAGGATAAAGCCTTGCGTTACTGTGTTACCTCTTGCATCAACCATCTAGGGCGGGGACTCGCAGCATCGATTACTAGTTGACGCCAGGCCACGAGGTCTGGACACCGACAGTTGGCGCGCCAAGTAGGGGGCGCTGCGTCACTTTTTGTCTTTCGTTCCCTCTTATTTCCTAGATGGCAGACGGGCCAAGCCTGCTCCTGCCAGGCACGGTGCTCCGGTTCGGGATCCTTGAGTTCATCGCGACCGGCAACGATTACGACATGGACGTCCTCCCACCATAGGCCAACCCCGACACTCCGACTCCACCGCCCCGGCGCAAGAGGCGCTCGGGTCAGCGCGCATGGAGCGGCGCAGAGCGGGTCGCCTCAGCTCCCCCATGCGGGTCGAGGCTGGCGTGCCGCAGCCTGTCGCCGTAGCGGAGGACGTCACCCCTTCACCACCAAATGCAGTCACGGTGCCTCCCAAGGAGGGCGCGGCTACACCGTCACCCTTTCCCTTTGGGCTGCGCACTCCCAATGCGGTCTATGCTTCGTCAGTCAGCACTAACCTGAGCGTGTACGAGGATCTGCCATGTCACCACCTCATCTCGATCCGCAACCTCATCACGTCATCACCCGACGACACCTACCCCGACACTACGGATGAGGCGTACTTCTTCGTGGAAAACTGCGCGGCCTCAGAGTGGGACTACTCCGGGATCCGCAACCTCGACGTTTTCCTATTGTTTCAGGCTGCGGCGGACTACTGCCTGACCTGCTCTGACAACTCTAGCAAGGGGGATTACGATACTACTCAGGAGTGCTTCGTGGTCGAGCTGGCGTATGGGCAGATCGACGACGCACCGAGCGACGATGACAATGACATGAGAAACCCATCGACAAACCCAGCGGTGGTACCTGCAGCACCCGGGCCAGCCGCTTCGGCAAGCTCGGTGGTGCGGCAGGTGCAGTTGGCGCAACTCCAGGAGCTTGAGGCCAAGCTTGAGGTGGAGCGTCGGCAGACACAGAAGCTACGCGCCGCTCTCGAGCAAGAACGCACTGGGCGCGGTGCGAGTGCTCGAGCGGCGGGACGTATCGCTCTGGAGCGGATCCTGGTTGACTATGACATCGACAACCCACTAGACCTGAATAGGGCTAGCCAAAAGCTCGCCGCTGCGGCTTACCTGCTCCGAGCGATGCCCGAACCCTCTACGCCCGAAGGATGCAATTTGCGCAAGGAGGTACGGATACTCATCGAGTAGGCTGCAGTGCACCAGGCCGAGAGTTCTGCGTCTCGCATGCGTCCAGCGCCCTCGGCAAGAGCCAGTGGTACCGCACGACAAGACCATGAGGCCTCGATGAACACCCCACCGGGGGACAGGGGGAAGGCACCCTCGATACGCCCGGCGGCTGAGGCGAAAGCACCCTCCGTGCACGATCGCGTCCAGATGCCTCCTGTAAAGGAGCGCATCCGGGACACGCGTGGGCACACCAACGACGGCGACGCCCACAACGTCATCAACGGGAAGAAGTACAACCCTCGACGTGGGGGACGGATCGACCCCGAGCACAACAAAGGCGTATCCCCGGAACCTCCAGGCACCCGTGTGTTCAGCCAGGAAATCCGTACTGCTCCATTCCCCCCACGCTTTCATCAACCCACCACCCTCACCAAGTACTCGGGAGAGACCGATCCCGGGCTCTAGCTCAACGACTACCGCCTGGCTTGCCAGCTGGGCGGCGTGACAAACGACGCCGTGATCATCCGCAACCTTCCTCTACACCTCGCGGACTCTACGCGGACATGGCTCGAACACCTTCCCGCGAGCCAGATCCACGACAGGGACGACCTGGTCAGGATCTTCGTGGGCAATTTCCAGGGTACTTACTTGCGCCCTGGGAACTCCTGGGATCTCCGAGGGTGTCAACAGCAACCCATCGAATCCCTGCACGACTACATCTGATGCTTCTCCAAGCAGTGTACTGAACTCCCCAACGTCACAGACTCCGAAGTCATCAGCGCCTTCCTGTAGGGCACAACGTGCAGGAGCCTGGTGCACGAACTTGGACGGAGCCCTCCCTCCAGCGCGAACGACCTATTTGACGTCGCCACCAATTTCACATCCGACGAAGATGCGGTTGGTGCCATCTTCGACGGCAAGACGACAAAGCGCAAGGAGGATGCGCCCGCGGAGGGCAGCAGCAAAACCAAGGCCCCCGCAAAGAAGCTGAAGCGAGGGAAGAAAGGAAAGAAGAAAGGCCCACAGAACCAGCACGGTCAGGGACAAGAGGAGGACTCCGACGAGGCCCTCGCCGTCTCCCCCGATCGCAAAGGTCCCCGAGGCCCCCCCTCGGGGCGGTGGCAGCTTGTTCGATGATATGCTCAAGAAGTCGTGCTCTTATCACAAGGGCTCAGTCAACCACACCGTCGAGCAGTGCGACATGCTCCGCAAGTACTACAACCGTGTCGCATGCAAGGACGAGGACAAGAAGAAGGATGCGGACGACAAGGGTGGAGACGGTTTCCCCGCGGTGGAGAACGCGTTCTTCATCTTCGGCGGACCGACGGCGAACATGACCTCTCGACAGTGCAACCGCGAGTGCCAAGAAGTCTTCTCCGTCCAGAAGGCCACGTCATCCTACCTCGACAAGTCGGAGGACACCATCTCCTTCGGCCGCGAGTACCACCCCGACTACATCCCGAATCTGGGACAGTACCCGCTCGTTGTCGACCCATCATCGGCAACACACGGTTCTCCAAGGTGCTCATGGATGGAGGCAGCAGCCTCAACATCATATATGCGCACACCTTGGAGCTCATCGGGATCGGATTGGAAAATCTATGCCCCAGCAAGTCCAACCCCTCGGTCAGATCGATCTGCCCGTCTACTTCGACACTGCGGCCAACTTCCGTAAGGAGGTACTCACCTTTGAGGTGGCGGGGTTCAAAGGAGCATACCACGCCATTCTACGGCGTCCGTGCTACAACCAAGTTCATGACGATCCCCAACTACACCTACCTCAAGATGAAGATGCTGGGTCTGAAGGGCATAATCACCGTCGGTCCCTCGTTCGTGCACGCCTACGAGTGCGGCATCGAGTGCGTCGAGCACACCGAGGCGCTGGCTGTGGACGAGGCCTTCGCCGTGGACTTGGAGAAGATGGCGAACGAGGCCATGGACTCCACGCAGCGGCACGCGGGCAGCTTCGAGTCTGCCGAGGCTACCAAGGACGTACCCCTCGACCCGAACAACCCCAACGGCGAGGCGCTGAAGGTCAGCGCTACCCTCGACAACAAATAGGAAGTGGTACTCGTCGATTTCCTCTGCGCCAACATAGATATCTTCGTGTGGAGCCCCTCAGACATGCCTGGCATACCGAGGGAGGTCACCGAGCACTCCCTTGACATCCAGCCCAACTCCAAGCCGGTGAAACAGCGCTTGCGACGCATCGACGAGCTCAAGCGCAGGGCGATTGGCGAGGAGGTGCACAAGCTTTTGGCGGTCAGATTCATCAAGGAGGTATTCCATCCCGAGTGTCTAGCTAATCCTGTATTAGTTAAGAAAAAGAATGGGAAATGGAGGATGTGTGTTGACTATACTGATCTAAATAAAGCATGTCCTAATGTTCCTTTTCCTTTGCCACATATTGATCAAATAGTTGATTTGACTGCGGGATGCGAACTTTTATCCTTTCTTGATGCCTATTCGGGTTACCATCAAATAAAGATAAAAGAGTCCGACCAGCTCGTGACTTCTTTTATCACTCATTTCGGCATGTACTGCTACGTCATGATGCCATTTGGCCTTAGAAATGCCGGTGCCACATACCAGCGATGTATGCTCCACGTATTTAAGGATCATATTGGGCGAATCGTAGAAGCATATGTCGACGACATCGTTGTAAAATCCAGGAAGGCGGACGACCTGGTAGCCGATCTCATTACCGCTTTCGATTGCCTTAGAGCCAAAGGGGTAAAGCTCAACCCAGAAAAATGCGTGTTCGGGGTGCCTCGTGGCATGCTCTTGGGCTTCATCGTTTCCCAGCGAGGCATTAAACCCAACCCTGAGAAAGTCTCGGCCATCACTCGGATGGGACCGATCCGAGACCTAAAGGGGGTGCAGAGGGTCATGGGTTGCCTAGCAGCCCTCAGCCGCTTCATCTCGCGCCTCGGCGAGAAAGGCTTGCCTCTGTATCGGCTCCTAAGGAAAACCGAGCGCTTTTCATGGACCCCCGAGGCTCAGGAAGCCCTTGACAAGCTCAAGGCGTCGCTCACTCATGCTCCAGTTCTAACAACACCAATGGGTAGCGAGCCCCTCTACCTATACGTTGCCGCAACGACCCAAGTGGTCAGCGTAACCATCGTTGTGGAAAGACAAGAGGGACATGCTCTGCCCGTCCAAAGGCCGGTGTACTTCATCAGTGAAGTACTGCCTGAAACCAAGATGCGGTATCCACACATCCCAAAGCTGCTATACGCAGTGGTCTTGGCCAGGCGCAAGCTGCGCCACTACTTCGAGGCTCATCCTGTAACTGTGGTCTCATCTTTCCCTCTGGGTGAGATAGTCCACAATCGGGAAGTCATGGGTAGGATGGCCAAGTGGTCCGTGGAACTGATGGGAGAGGCTCTCGCTTCTGCACTGTGCAAGGCGGTCAAATCTCAAGTCTTGGCAGATTTCATTGCTGAGTGGACCAACACTTAGCTGACCCCACCGCAGATCCAAGCAGAATGCTAGATGATGTACTTCAACGGGTCAGTGATGAAAACTGGAGCAGGCGCGGGCCTCCTCTTCGTCTCACCCCTCCAAGTGCACATGCGCTACGTGGTGCACTTGCATTTCCCGGCGTCCAATAAAATGGCTGAATATGAGGCCCTCCTCAGTGGCCTCCGCATCGCCATCGAGTTAGGAGTCAAGCATCTCGACGTCCGGGGAGACTCTTAGCTCGTCATCGACTAGGTAATGAAGGAGTCCAGCTGCCACGACGCGAAGATGGAGGTGTACTGCAACGCAGTACGTCGCCTCGAGTACAAGTTCGATGAGCTCGAACTCAACCACATTGCACGCAAGTACAACGAGGAAGCGGATGAGCTGGCTAAGATCGCGTCAGGGCGGACCACCGTCCCCCCGAACGTCTTCGCCCGCGACCTCGCCAAACCATCCGTCGACTTCAAGAATCCAGTGGAAGCCACCGGGGCAGCACCCGAACCCTCGGGGGCTGCAACCGCCGAGCCCTCGGCCAAAGACCCCTCGGCGGAGGGGTCCGAGGCCATGGGAACGGAAGCCGCGATCTCTTCGGTGGACGAGGCTGAAGCGATGGAGTTTGACGAGGCCCCGCCTTCGCGAGACTAGCGAACCCAGCACCTCGACTGGATGATTCGAGGGGTCCTACGTCTTGATCGACGACGAGCTGTACAAGCGCAACCCCTCGGGAGTCATGCAGCGCTGCATCCCCATCCCCGAGGGCAAGGAGCTGATCCGAGATATCCACGCCGGAATCTGTGGCCACCATGCGGCGCCACGGACCCTCGTGGGCAATGTGTTCCGACAGGGCTTTTACTGGCCAACTGCTGTCGCCGACGCCACGGAGGTTGTGCGGACCTGCAAGGGGTGCTGGTTCTATGCCCGAAAGATGCATCTCCCAGCGCACGCTCTGCAAACAATCCCCATCGCGTGGCCTTTCGCCGTGTGGGGATTGGACCTCGTCGGGCCACTGCAGTAAGCGCCCGGGGGCTTCACCCACTTGTTGGTAGCAATCGACAAGTTCTCCAAGTGGATCGAGGCTTGACCCAACGGCAAGATCAAATCCGAGAAAGCCGTGATGTTCTTCACCGATATAGTCTACAGGTTCGGGGTTTCGAATTCGATCATCACTGATAATGGCACCCAGTTCACAGGCAAAAAGTTCTTGGCATTTTGCGATGACTACCACATACGCATGGACTGGTCGGCGGTGGCGCATCCACAAACGAACGGCCAAGTGGAGCGTGCCAATGGCATGATCCTACAAGGCCTCAAGCCGAGAATCTTCAACAAGCTGAACAAGTTTGGCTGGAGGTGGCTTACGGAGCTACCCTCGGTTATCTGGAGCCTGAGAATGACCCCGAGCAGAGCCAAGGGCATCAGTCCATTCTTCCTCATCTATGGTGCCGAGGCCATTCTCCCCACTGACTTGGAGTATGGGTCCCCGAGGCTCAAGGCTTATCAAGAGCAGCAGAACCAGCAAGCCCGCGAGGACTCGATGGACCAAGTGGACGAAGCTCGAGATGTGGCGCTCCTACACTCAGCACGATACCAGCAGTCTCTACGGTGATACCAAGCGTAGATGTTTGACGCCGAGACCTAAACAAGGGAGATCTGGTGCTTAGGCTTCGGCAAGACAACCGAGGACACCACAAGCTCACACCGCCGTGGGAAGACCCGTACATCGTCGCGGAAGTGCTGAAGCCCGGCACGTACAAGCTGGCAAACGAGAAGGGTGAAGTCTTCACCAACGCTTGGAACATTTAGCAGCTACGTCGCTTCTATCCTTAAAATTTCAGGCTCTTTGTACATAGTTTGTACTTGTATTTTAAATTTCCCGAATTAATAAAGAAGTATGCTTTACTTGTTTCTTTTTTGGGAATCTTCCTAACCCTCGGGGGCTCGGATGCGCACGTACCACTGAGGTAGACTTGGCTTTGCCCTCAGCAAAGCCAAGCCTCCCTCGGGGGCTATAACGGGGGGAACCCCCCTCCCCCCAAACGTCCCCAAAAATGCCAACGTTTTTTCGAAAAAATTTCGTATCTAAGTTTCTCGTATACTTAGAAAAATGGACGCAAGGCGTAAGCAACTATGGAACGGGATCGGCCGAGCCACGGGACCGCCTACGCCTCCGGGATACGGCATCCCCACTCACCTCCCTACGCTTAAGTTGCTTATGGACGTGAAAATTCCTCGTAGAAATTTATCTAAGTCGCATACGAGAACACAGAAATTTAGTAAAGGAAATGATGGCACGAATTCACAGAGCCTCGAACGGCCACACTGTCAATTTACATCGTTCGGTTTTCTTGCGCGGAAAGATAACTGAAACAAAATACTAATTCCATTTACATGGGCTCTACGGCCCAGACCTTCTACAGATCGTCCTCCCCATCGTGCGGACCCTCAGCAGCGTCATCTTCGGCATCGGGGAGGAGCTCACCCTCGAAAAGCATGTACAAGGCAGAGGCGGCATCCTCGACAACAGCATCGGCCTGATCCATGAAAGCAACCACGACATCTCCGTCAACGCCGGGCGCGACGACGTAGCCCGTGGCTACTTGCTCCAGATCGAGGACGTAGTGCGTGGACACCATGCCGAGGGCCTTCTGGACGCCGAGGCGGAGGGCACCCTTGAGGCGTTCGATCACCTGGCCGCCCAAGGACCTCAGAAGGCTGGCCACTGAGCTGCCAGACAAGCCGCCCTCTCCCTCAAGCTCCTGGCACACGGCCACGGCAGTTGTCTCCAGGTCTTCATGTTCATCCTGCATTGATGTAAAGGCAACCTGGAGAGCTTCCTTCGCCGTGGTCTCGTCCGCCACCGCCTTTTGCAACATTGAGCAAAAAGCGAAGATAAGTTCCAGCGAACCAAAAAACAACTAAACAAATTATGCCTCAGATACTTACCCTCGATATGTTCCTTTTCCTCCTCCAGCAGCGCCTGCGCAGCGTCCGCCTGCTACTGAAGCACGGACAAAGAGGCCTCCTTCTCTTTGAGCGCGGTCTCTGCGTCGTGGAAGGCCACCTCCCACGCCTCGAGGACGATGTTCTTCTGCACAAGGGTGTCGGTGAGCGTGGTGATGGCTGCCTTCTCACACTAGAGCTCAGCCTCCTTTGCCTCGAGCGCCTTGTCTTTCTACTCCAGCGCCACCGCGTTCCGCCGCAGCTCAGCAGCCTGCGCCTCGACCTCCTAGGCCTTCTGCTCCACCATGGCTCTCTGGGCGTCGCGCTCATCGATGGCTCGGGCCAGCTCCTCCTCCCGCGCACAGTCCCGCGCCCCCAGGTCGAGCACCAGGGTGTTGGCCTCGTTCAGCCGCGCGACCAGACTGGCGTTGCACTGCTCGAGCTAGTGCACCTGGGAGTACTGCCGGGTCAGATCGGCTCTCTTGTTACGCGAAATTTCCTTCAGTCGTTGTGAACGGAAGGACATAAGTGGAAGATACGTAAACGAGATCAGAAATGGACAAGTCCTAGGGAAAAGCATTTACTGTGCTGATGCGGAAGTCCGTCGTCTTATGAAGCTGAAAGGCGCGGTCAAGACCGGCCTGGATCTAAGAGCCGACCTCGTACTGCGCCTTCCAGACCTCCTCCTCCTCCCGCTCGTTGCGATCAAAATCCGAGGTGACCCCGGGCTGGACCATCGCCCACTCGACCCCCACGAGGGGGCCCTCGGGCGGTCCAGCATCGAGGACACCCTCGAAGGCCAAGATGAAGTCAGCTAGCCGTGGCGTTCGGGTCGACCTCCTCCAGGTCCTCAAACTCCTCGTCCGGCATCTCCACCACCGGCACCACGTTCTTCGGCGCCAACTGCGTCGTTGCCGCTGTTGCGGCCCCCTCGCCTCAAGCCCCCGTGGACTGTGGGGCGAGGGTCTCTCCTTCTGCCGACGCAGTCTACGCCATCACCACCACTGCGGCCTCCTCGTCCCTAGCCCTCGTGGGCTCTGGGGTGGGGATCTCTCCTTCCATGTGGCTGGTGGGGCACTCCGATGCGTCCCCGCCAGTCTCCACACATTCCTCGGTACCCGGCTTGACAGCACCTTCTGTGCTGTCCTAGCCGGCGTCTTCTTCAGCGTCCGGCCAGGCGGTATGCTCTGCGCCGCCCCGGCCGGTATCTCCCTCGGCACCCGACCGAGCAGCCTCTTCTACGCTGCTCTGGCCGGCATCGCCTGTGTTCGGATGCGCCCAGACACTCTTGGCCCCCCGGGCCAACACCTCCCGAAACCTCGTGACGGTCGCCTCCGCCGTCCGAGGCACTCCGGTCAGGGACTGCGCTGCTGTGTGCGGCGTGGCGCCTACCCCCGACTTGAGGGCCTTGGTCGGTGCTAGTGGGGCGGTTGTCGGAGTGGCCTTTTGGCTGAACCAAGCAGGAGAGAGAGTCGGGGTCAACAAAGACCTGGGAATTGAACAAACAACATGAAGAGCTTAACGATAAATTACTAACCCCGAGAGAGCGCTCAACTTGCGCTTGTTGGAGCTACTCCTTGGGGATCGCGGCACCCCACCGCCTCACGCTGATTGGCTGGGGCCGGCGCCCCCCGACTCACTTGCACCCGCGGCGGCGGCGGCCGCTCGAGGGTCTCCACACTCGTCGCTGGCATGGGCGTCCTTTCACTCACCGCCACCGCGGACTCGTGCATCCTCTCACCACCCCCCCTCCCCTCCCCCCCACCGTCATGGATGCGGGCATCTCCTCACCCACCACCGCTGTTGCAGGCACCCTCCTGTCCACCGTCAGCGTGGGTATCCTCCCGCTCGCCGTCGCCACGGGCAACCTCCTGCCCGCCACCGGCGCGGGCGTCTTCTCGACCATCGCTGGCACGGGTCCCTTCATGTCTGCCGCCGATGCCGAGGCCTCAACGCCAGCACGTCGCGAGACCGGCGGCAGACCTCCGGCCACCTCCGTATCGAGGCCCTTGGACTCCGAGAAGTCCACCCCACCGGACGAGGAGCTCTGCTCCGGGGTGGACTCGGGCGTGGTCTGCGGCGAGAGGCCTTCTTTCTCCCGCCTCCGATTCTCCTTGTCGTGCACCTCCTTCCTCAACCTCTTCCTCTCGCGGGTCGCCTTCTCCTTGTCCTTCCTCCTCTTGTCCGCCTACGCGCGCAGGCAGTTCGTGTTGTGGATCTCGAGGAGTGGAGGGTCCGAGGTATACCCGTTGCGGGTCAGCCCCTGCGAACACAACGAAGATTAAGGAAGAGAAAGGGGGCAACATGAAACCACCAACAACCAAAGGACGCATCTTGATCGCCCATAGCTCCGCGGTGTCGGAGGGGAAGTACGCCACCGCGTTCTTCGCCCTCTGGGCGGCGGCATCATGGGAAAGCAGCTCCCCCGACATCCGCAAACCCTCGGATGCGGCCTGGGGGGTCAGCTGGTAGATCGCCAGCGTCCTCTCTATCAGAGGGAGCACCCTCTACCAGGGGAAGTTGGCGATGACGGCGGACGCGGTCAGCCCCTGGCACGCCAGGTGTTGCAGCACGTCGGTGAACACCCCGAGCTTGGCCTGGCGCTCGGGGGGCGACACCCACGTACCCCCATGTGTCCGGCTTGTCCCTTAGGACCTTGCCAGTGTACGCTGGGAGCCGCTCGTCATTGTTGTGTAGGTAGAACCACCCTCGGCTCCAGTCGCAGTTGTTTGTCGTCATCTTGCAGGGGATGTACAGGTCCCTCCTGTTCTCCTGCACTTGTAGCATGAGGCCACCAACGCGGGCAGCCCTCCTCGGCCCTTGCTGGGCACGCTCGGTGTAGAGCTCCCCGTGGAATAGGTGCTTCCATAGCTTCCAGTGCGTCTCCACCCCCAAATAGCCCTCGCAGACGGCAACGAAGACTGCCGCCCACGAAATGGAGTTGGGGGAGAAGTTGTGCAGCTCCACCTTGTAGTGGTAGCACAACGTACGGACGAATCGCCCGGCGGGAACACCGAACCCCCACTCGTGCAGCCGCGTCAAGCTGATGACATAGCCACTCGGGGGCTTCGGCTCCCTCTCCGCCGATGTCGGGGCAATCCACACCGGGCGCGATGAATCGGTGTTCGGCGGCAAGACCCCATCGACGACCAACGTATCCAAGAACGCCGCGGTGGTGGTGGACCTGCCCCACGGCACCGGATCAGCCAGCTACGCCATCGCTTCAACCAAGGGAGGATGGAGGAAAGACTCGAACAAATGGAAAGGTGCACTCGCTCTCCCTCTTTCTCTTCGTCCTCTCGCTTCTTGGCTCTGGGCTCTGATGCAGGGGAGACGGAGAAAGCAGGGGAGGCAAAGGCAAATGGCAAGGTAAGCGGAATCGATCCCCCCCTGTTTCTCTTTTTATCGTGGTGCCGGGCGGATTCTCCGTAGCGTCCCCGGATCTACTGCATTAAATGTGGTAGATTTCGCGATCGCTGACAGTTGGGCCCCACGCCTGTGAACCCCCACGCGCATGCTCAATAATTATCGTGGTCGGTAACCGATGCGGCGCAGTGGCACTGTAGCGCCGTCACATCAACCAGTCGCCGCCCGCGCCGTTCCGTCTACTCGAGGCTGCTGCCTTAAAAGGCACGCCTGCACCGCACGCGCCGGGCCATGTCACCCACGACCAGCGGACGACCCGCGCGCGACCCATGACTCCGCGCTGTACGCGGATTGTGATGGAACATTCCCCCCGGGGGTTTCTTACTCTCAAAGTAACATTATTCCGAGGCCTTACTAATCAGGGGCTCGAAGGCTGGCCCACCAAGGATTCGACAGACGCCCCAGATCATCAGAGTCAGGGACAGCATGGATGTGCCATACAAGCTACCCTCGAACGCGGAGTTCAAGACAACTTGCGCTGTGTTTAAGGCCAGTCAAAGGTGCCTAGTAAGGGGGATCCCACCGAGGGAGAGCATCGAGCCATCGGACCCTATCTAATGGGTCCGAGCCTCGCCTAGCGAACCTTTGCGAGCGCTTTATGTGATGTATCTATGGACCACGAGCCGACCCTTATCGAACGGGGCACGGATGTCCACTTGAACTACCCACTAACAGCTCACCGAAGCATCCATGGCTCGCGGCTCGGACAGGGGTAGCATGGCTTGCTTCACCCCTCCTCCCTGTGGAAGGGCGACGAGGGTCGTAACACTAAGCCGAGGATTCTCCCTGATCGCCTTCACATGGGCCAGGGCTCGGGGGCTCCTCGCACATCGTGGCTCAGGCCATACCCTCGAATAAATTGGTTGCAACCGATTGTGAAATCCCACGTGTCAAATAAACCTCCCTGTATGCTCAATAAGCCGTTTGGACTGGTCCGTAGAGGGCAAGGGTCGCCCCTACCAGCTGAAAAGAATGCCATTGCCGGCTGAAATGAACGTCGAGGCCAGCTGAAATGAATACTGGGTAGGCTGCGTCTCCCGATCGACCATACAAACATGACGTTCATAGCCCTTGGACGAGTGCTCACACTCCTCCAAGGCCTCGGGGGCTACACCCGCGGGTGCGCTGACGCGCCCCCACGAAGGAAACTTCACACATTCGAGGGACTAAACCCAAGGTTAGCATCCGAGTCACTACTCCAAGGGATCAATCCTCCGTAGGGCTGCTAGTCATCCTTACAAAGGCTCGGGGGCTACTGTCGGATACCACAATCAGGGGCACCCTGATCTAGGGACAAAAATGACCTCAAAGGCTCAAAAACACAATTAGGCAATCGGGCCCATAGTGCCAGCAACCTCGTCAAACTCTGCCGTCATGGCGAACCAAAGCGAGCCATCTTCCTCCGATCCGAAGGGGAAGAAGGACTACTCGACGGCGATCCTGGAGAGGAAGAAGTTGCCGAAGCCACCAATGATGACAACTCCGTTGTCACTCTGCAACTGAACACCATGGAGTTCCCCCAACTCTTCCACGGCACCCAGATCCTCTCCAGACTCTGAAGAGGCCCAACACGCACTCGACCCATGGCCCAACTCCATGGTACGGCCCGTCCGGGACCCCCTCGAACCCGCGGAATGATCTCCGCCTCGCTCGAGGCCTTCCCGCCGAGGCCTCCAGCGGCGCGCTCCATCTCGGCCTCGCTCGAGGGTAGGACGCTTACCCTCGGAAAGCAGGCCAACTCCGCCTTGCTCGAGAACCCCTCAACCTAGCCCTCCGCGTGGCCTCGACTCAAGGGGAAACTCCACCTCGCTCGAGGCCACCCTCGGCAGACGGAACAACCAACCCATCTGCTCACCCACCCGACTGACAGAGGCATTTAATGCCAACTGCTCCACCGCAAAGCGTGGAGTCAGACGGCGTCAGGCCGCCGTGCCGCACAGCGGGTGTGACCGGAGTCCCATCCACCAACTCCGGTCACTGTGCCGCCATCCCAGACACTGTTCCGACCCTGTGGGAACCTGCGACGCCCTGTGCAGACATGCCTAACACTGTTCCCGCCACTACGCTGCCAACTCCACGTACTCTCTCCTCCGCAGGACCCTCAGCGAGTATGGGCGCAACCCTCGGATGATGTACGGACCTTGACCAGCGTAAGACCACCGTCAGCAGAACCCTCGGCGCTCGGCCAGGTGAAGCACGGAGGATGGTACTCTCTACAGCAACCGCCACACTGCCCACAGGAGTCATCAGGATGCCGGCGCGATCTCCGCAAGGCTAAAGGACTGTCCAGGACGACTGCCACGCCGGGCGCCATACTCTCTAGTGCTCCATAGTGTACTTTCTATAGCAACCATCTACTGCACCCCCCGATTCGGGGAGAAGACGATGACTTCAGAGATTTCCCGTACATGTACTCCGCCCCTCCTTGTGTCTATAAAAGGAGGAGGCGGACTCCTTCCCAAGGGGACCTCTCTCTGATTGCTCACACAACCGACGCAACACACACAATTCTCAGCACGCACACGTTCTCCGGAGCTCGATATTGGCACTCGCCTCAATCATCTTCTCCTCTAGCAGAGACTTGGGAGCTTTCTACCCTCTCTCGCCTCGCTTGTACTCCCCTACTACAGGCACTCCGGTGCAAGATAATACAGTGCACTCGCACACCCCTGCTGGACATACGGCCCCGTGACCGGAACCTGGATAAACTCTTGCATTACTGTGTTACCTCTTGCATCAACCATCTAGGACAGGGACACGCAGCATCGATTACTAGTTGGCCCCAGGCCGCGAGGTCTGGACACTGACAAGTGTCTAATTTCAAGAAAAGATATAGTGGAAAGATCTTTGATGAAAATCTTTAAGCAACAACATACACATGGAATCCTTATTTGTTTGGGAAACATTGGGCTAAAATGGAGTCAACAAACTCAGATGCAACTGATTATCTAAGGAAGTGCCACACAAGGTTGTGGAGCAGGAGTCAATTCTCCACCATTTGCAAGGTGGATTATGTGACCAACAACTTGGTAGAGTGCTTCAACTTTTGGATTAAGCACCACAAGTCCTTGAACTTGGATGATTTAATGGATAAGATTAGGCAAATGGTTATGATCAAGTGTCCAATGGCCTTCATCTAGCCATGGATTTTTCATGCATCCACCACTATTGAAAGCCACAACTGGTAGGCCTAAAACTGAGAGGCACAAAGGCTGCACTAAGAAGAAAAGAAAAGGTGGAAAGCACAAGTGTCCAATTTGTCTAGATTTTAGCCATCATTGGCACAACTGCAAGAGGGGTAACCCGGAGGATATTGCTGCTATGATGAAAGTGAGGTAATAAAATGTTGGTGGTTTCTTACTCAGCATTACTCCATGTAATTTTTGTCACAGACAATTACTTATGTTACCATCATTATTAATGCTCATGTAGAGGACCACCAAATAAGAAGGCAAAGAAAACCAAGACAGCTCAGTCATCAATTGTGCCTTGGGAAGGTGAAGCCCCTGCAGCCTCTATGTCTTTTCCACCAAGGTGAGCAATTTCATACCTAGGCGTAGAGAGAAAATCTTCTTATGTTTCAACTTTAAACACCTTTGTTTCTTGATACTAGCAAAACTTAGATACTAAAACAAACAAAAAGGAAAAACAGGGCAACTCTACTTCTAGATCATCAAAAAGGTAATCTGGACTACTTCTGAATTTTAGATTACAACCAAATATTTTTCTTTTTTCACTAAGTTGTCTTTCCTAACATAGCCAAAGCATGGAGGTTACCAGTAAGAAAAGGAGAAAGCATGCCAACTATAATTCTGTAGGAACAAATAGGTAACAAATGTTGGTTTTTGACTAATTGCTGCTGCCTACAAATTGTATTTTTCTCTAAATTTGTTGTTGCCTCTAACAGGGCAGGAGCTAGTTCAAGTCGACCTGGGCCTCTTTCAATTGAGTTTGCTGACACTGAAGATCAATCAGCTGGCAATGCAAAGGCCAAACCAAAGGTACCACAAAATGCCAAAAAAAAACAAGTATTCCTATGCAGCCACTTGATAGTCCTGCAATGGGCACCCGAAGCAAGAAAATGGCTCCAGCATGCCCTGCAATGAGTACAAGAAGCAAAAAAAAAAGGCTTACTTTGTGATGAATCTCTTGCGATATGTTCTCTTTCTATGATGTATGTGTGAACAGCCCTATTTGTACT
This sequence comes from Panicum virgatum, assembly GCF_016808335.1. Lineage (NCBI taxonomy): Eukaryota > Viridiplantae > Streptophyta > Magnoliopsida > Poales > Poaceae > Panicum > Panicum virgatum. The sequence goes on along the minus strand of NC_053148.1, from coordinate 34,830,052 downwards.
CTGTTTATGCCTCAATTTGGATGTTTGTGTGAACTAAAATGTATATGTTAACCTTATCTATTTGTCATGATGTATCTATCAACCTATGGAAGAGAAAAGGAGCACATAGCAAGAACATTAATCTTCAATCCCGAAGGACAAGAGGAGGTAAGGGCCTCGATTTCTAACAAAATCTAGTTTGTTTTTCCTCTCTAGTTCATATAAGGTCTAGGGGGTATTTTCATCATTCACTAGAGACCTTCACCGCCTTGGTTCATCGGCACGAACCTTTCGCTTGACCTTCACCACATTCGTTGACCGCCACATCACATCCTGCGCCTGCACATCACGAGCCAAGAGACATCAAATTTGCACAACGTTATCAATCATTCATCATCTAGGGTAGATCACCATTGGTCCTTAGTTTTCTTTTCTGAAAGACCGGGACAAATTGCCCGCATATATTAATAAGGGGAATAGAGTTTTGCATGCACAAGCTGGACCGAGTAATGCATATAGTTACAGTTACACACACGAGTAAGGCATGATTATCAAATCGGAAAAACCAATAATGCGTCACAAGTTTAAACTATGGGCGATTATTAATTGCTTCAAGAAATCCTTTTATTACTGCAACGACGCTTTGTAACTGCATCATATAGCATACACAAATAATATCATCACCATCCCTCATATGGACTCTTTTTTTTGTGATCAATCCCTCATATGGACTCTGGTAAAGCTTCTTCTTTACTCAATCCTGCCAATGAAAAGTGGGGGAAAATGTTAATTTTTCATTGATAAATTTGAAATGTGTGTCGGCACTAAACTGAAAGGGAACTATATCCTGAAACATTGGGGCCGGTTAGCTACCCAACTAATTTGCAAAAGAAAATGCTACATACATTTTTTTTTGCGAGAAAAATGCTACATACATGTTCGTATTTCTCTGCTTTTGTTTCAAATGATTAATTATAGGTCAAACGTTAATAGAAAAAAAAAGACTAGGAACATATTTGTACATGAACTTGTTTTAGTGGTCAAAGTTCATATGGTGTTTCAGCGTGCCTAAAATAAAAACTCAAATGTTAGGCGTGTCTATCATCGTTTAACTATTTATCTTTGAATTAAATTGCAATTTTGACACCAGCAGTGCAACATATTGATTACAAGTTTGTTTAATTTGCACCTGTCTAATATATGAGTTGTTTTTTGTTTCAGGCCATGAAACACATGTGCACTACTCCCTTCAGTTCAAACATGTGTACAACTCATCATAGCATGCACGGTGTGCCGGGGTGTGTGTATAACTCACTGTGAGCAGTCGAAGTTCGGGGTGATGGTGTAGGACGGCGGGACCCCGCAGGCGCCGGGCAGCGTCTGCGCGGCGTAGAGTTCGGCGTTGATCATGTTGTAGGCCGACTTGAGGCACTCGCACGTCGCCTGCCTCGCGGCCGTCGTGTCCATGGGCTCGTAGATGTTCTTCACGCCGTCGCAGCACCTGGCGCTGGGCTGCCCGGCGTCGCCCTGCAGGAAGTCCAGGCACGGCGACAGGTCGTTGATAACGCTGGAGCACGAGACGTCGTCGGCCCGCGCCGGCATGGCCGCCAGCATCGCGAGCAGGAGGACGGCGGCGAAGGCCGAGGTGGTGGTCTTCTTCATGGCTGATCGATCTGTCGGGACTGCTGCGAGCGAGGAACTCAAGTGCTTATATATAGTGTGATTCTTAGCTAGGTGCTGGTGCTTAGTGTGGCAGGGTATGTAGAGTATTTGTAGGTAGAGAACGTACACCAGGGGGGTTTTCGATGGTTGTTCAAGTTTTGAGCATGCGGGACGTGTTGATTTCTGGTGGTGCGGAGTTCTCGCCGTCACTGCTGGTGTTTTGGTTTTGGCTATGGTTTTCGGCATGATTTTCTAGAAGAATGAAACAGAGTAGGTTTGCTAAGTGATCAGCTCTCTTGAATTAGGTATTCTGTTGGAGTATACGTCGAGGCACAATGCATATTGTCTTTTTTTTTAGCGATACCATGGCACGTCGCTGTGGTTCTTCTATTGATCATGTTGCTTCAGGGCCTTTCAGAAGATTATCTTTTCCTAGAGATTATCATTTCAACGAAGAAGTCTATGTTCAAAAGAGTTTCATGCCCAGAGGATATTATGCTTAGGTAAAATATGGGGAATTCTGCCATCATCCAAGGCAACTAGAGTATGCTGATGAAGTTCATCCATGATGTTCATAGTGAAGCGGTTTCTTTAATAAATTCAGGCCATAGTAACCCCGACCTCACCCCCAAATCCCAATTCCAAAGCTCAATGACACCAAAGCGCATTGCCAGAACACCAGCGCCACCATTGTTACTTTCTTCTCCCCCCGCCCCCCCCCCCCCCCCCCCCCCCCTTGTTTTTTATGAAATTCCTCCACCTTTGTTATATTACTACCTTTCTCCTCCCCATTGTTTTTTTTCCTTTTTAAGTTACATTTTGCATCTCACATAGGCTGAATTTCCAGAACGGGAGGGCTCTCGCTCTAAACAAACAGCGGATCAAGACTCAAGAGCTCTCTCTTGAGAAAAGGATATATCTCGAAGTTCGCCCTCTAATTTCTCTCAATTCTCGATGCATTTACTTGTCCTCCACTTTATACAAACAAAACCAAAATGCATCTTCGTTCTTGTTATTTGTTAACAAAGTGAATTTATTTGACGACTAGAATAGTTGACAGTTCATGTAAAAATACTCAGCTATTTTGACAACTAAAAATTGAACCACGCAGCTAAACATGCGGCGAATCCGACAATCAAATGGATGGAGTACAGTACTACAGCTTCATGCTTCATCAGTGTTCATTGAGCACGAACCATCGATAATCACTCAAACATAGGCGACATTCAGTTGATATTAGGTACCACCACATATGGCATGCACAAGTTTATAATTAGCTTGAGCACAGTATATATATTAAAGTTGCACACACGAGTACACTGGAGATTAACTAGCACCCAGAGAAGCCACTGCTGATGGCTCACACACGATTACAAGCGAGAGTATTAATTGGCACCAAATCCTTTATTCTAATTCTAATAACGCAGTGCTTGCTTCCATAGCATATCAGAGCACTGACATGATCATCACCATCGGTCGTCGTATATGGATTTGGGTTAGGGCACAGCTGCATCTATCCCTGCTTCATTCAATCCTGCCAAAGCAAAGAGAGGAAAATTTTAGTGTCAATTAGTTCGCCTGTAATAACGCAGTGCTTGCTTTGCTTGGTTTGCCTTGGTTCGTGGTGGTGTACTCACGTGTTGCAGTCGATGTCGGGGGTGATGATGTAGGGCAGCGAGAGGCCGCAGTCGCCGGGCAGCGCCTGCGCGGCGGAGAGCTTGGCCTGGACCTGGAGGTACGCCGTCTTGAGGCACTCGCAGGTGGCGCGCCTCTCGGCGGTGGTGTCGGTGGACGCGTAGAGGGACCTCACGCCGGCGCAGCAGTCGGCGGAGGGGCTGCTGGCGCCGCCCTGAAGGAAGGGCAGGCACGGCGTCATGTCCTGGAGCACGGCAGGGCAGGTGATGGCGGCGGCGCGCGCCGGCGCGGCCAGCTGCTGGTGGAACACCACCGCCGCGAGCAGGACGACGGCCAGGGCCGAGATCGCCTTCGTCGTCATGGCTCTTGCTTGGTGAGTCGTTGCTCCTCCTCGTCCTCCGGTGCAGTAGTGGGATGGCTGTGAGTGTTGATTATATTGCTGTGTGATGCTGGTGCTGTGGAATTGGCTGTGTATATGCATGGTACTTATAGGATGAGATGATCAGTAGGTTTCCGATGGTTGTCTTCAAGTTTCGAGCGTGAGAAGTGTTGAATGTTGTTGGGGCGGAGTTCTTGATGGTCTATCACTGGTTCTGTTCTGATTTCCGGTGAAACGAAACAATCTTTAGTTTGCAGTTTCAGAGTGCAGTGCAGAAGCATGGCTTTATTTCTAGAAGAGACGACGGTGCGGTAGTAGGTGTTGATGGCTAGGCTCTGTTGAATTAGGTAGCGGTAGTCCGTTGGAGGAGTGCGAGGTTCTGGCCTGGGGAAGATATAGATGCAGCAGCGAGACTTTAGGCTTAGGCGGCGTCATTGCATTGGTTTGCAACGAGACATTCGGAAACCTCCCTCCCATCCCACAGGTGCTCTGGTGTTTGTGTAGGTGGCTGTGGGAGCTCCTTGCCTTCACTGGCCCCCTGCATACCGGACTCATGCAGTCATGCCGGCCCGTCGCCCACACCAACGGCGTGTCCCGGATTGCACTGCTCACGCCATTGTGCCGCTCCAGCCTCCACAGGCCACCTCTCTCTCTCTCTCTCTCTCTCTCTCTCTCTCTCTCTCTCTCTCTCTCTCTCTCTCTCTCTCTCTCTCTCTCTCTGTATGAGCGTTTGGAAAGAGATTTCCTTCAAAGGCATGGGCTTCCAAGGCTTAAAACATGAGACTTTTTTTGAGAGGGGAATGCATGGGCTTTGCTAGCTAAGCCGGTGGACAAAACATGTTGGGCTCGAGGCATCGGCCCAGATTTATCCAATAAGCCTGATGCTGCTACTCTGCTGCAGATACAACTTATATTTTTTTATGAGGAAATGTATTGGGCTTTAGGTCAAATATTTTCACATCTATTATCTTATTATTTAGCCAACAAACGGAGTCTCCACGTTCGCTCTCAAGGTTTAGACATTCTCACGTTAATCGAAGAAAAATAGAAAAATAAAATTACCCACCACTGCCATTACGATAAAAATTAGCCTAAAATACTTGTGTGCCTAATTAAAAATCACCATCAATGTCATTATGAAAAATTAAATATAAAATATCATTTAGCTATATATCAGTTACAAATATACTAATAATAACAACTAAAGCTAACAACAATCAATCAAAATAACAATAAAATAACAATAATTATATGCATAATATTATTAAAGCTCAACAAATCAAATTGTTATTATAGGTAGATCATATTAGAATTATTTTAACCAACAATAAGACATAATTTACGATAATGAACAAGGTGATATATGATAAAAAATAGTATAATCTTTAAATAATAGTAAGGATACAACGACATGTAAATTTTTGAATTTTCAATACTAGTCGCGCAAATGCGCGGGCCATACACCTAGTTTACATATAACCTGACTGTTATGATTTTGTCTCCCTGCGCATATATATGTTTTGAAATTTGCTCCAACAAAGGAAATCATTCATGGCAATGTGGCTTGATCTGAACACGTTTTATTACAAGATGCCAGCATGTAATGCCTGTACACGCTAATACAGTGGATTATGGTTCTTTGCACTATGTTTTCCACATTGTACATACAATAATTATTAGTTAACTAGGCCATCAACCCGTGCTACCGCACGGGTTAGCATTTGATGGTGACTTTGAGATTACATTTTTTTAAAATTTCATCTGGATGAACAATCAATTGAATTTGTTGTGGTTGTTGTAGGTGTTATTTTCTTTCTTTTATGGCATCATAAGAGACTTTACACAATTTTGCATAGTAAATAACATATGAATGTACCTAGAAAAATAATATATTAATGTTTTTTTATTTTTCATATCGATGCCAATATAATTTGACAATCGCAGTGGATACATTAATTGGAAATTGCTAAATGGAAATGCCTTTAACCATAAGAAGGTTGCTTCATGGCTTCTACTGTCCGTTACCAAGGAAGTAGAGTACACTACTACAAAACAGGCCTTTGTTCCTGGCCATTTGTCCCGGCAGCCTTTGAGCCCGGGACAATAGGTGGCTTTTGTCCCGGGTCCAACGGCTAGCCGGGCCAGCGGGGGGGGGACGGGGCCTTTTGTCCCGGTTGGAGACACCAACCGGGACAAAATGGGACCCTTTTGTCCCGGTTGGTGGTTCCAACCGGGACAAAAGGCCCGCGTAGCCTTTTGTCCCGGTTGGAACCACCAACCGGGACAAAAGTCCCCCCTTTTGTCCCGGTTCGTGCCTCCAACCGGGACAAAAGGCCTTGCGCCCCTTATCCCCTTCCCTCTCCCCCCGCCCGAGCCATTCAGCTCACTTGTTTTCTTGCTGTTCTTGGCTCGGGATAGAGGAGTTCTTGCTCATTTCTTCACCACATTTGTGAAGATCTTTGATTCCCCGTCCATCCATCTGCTCTAAAGGTTTGGGGCTTGTTTTTCTCTTCTTCCTTGGCTTGTATAGCTCATTTCATACTTTAGAAATAGAGAAAATGTGTAGCTAGCTCATTTCTTGGACATTTAGCTAGCTAGATTGCATATGTAGGTGTAATTTTCTTTTAGATTTAGATGAGTATATGGATAGTAGAAATTTTTAGAATGAGTGTAGATACTTCATGTGATGTACTTGTATATATGACCATATTGTGGATAGTTGATTTTTTTATTCGTGAATGAATTAATGAAATGAGTATATTATAGAATTTTTTGTATTATGAATGGATTATTTTGACACTCTAGTGATGTATTTAATCAGGCTCACATTGAAACCATCTAGAAGCTAAAAAAAATTTTATTTCGAAACAAGTATACGTCGTTAATCTCCATCCAACGGTGATGGCACTACCTTTCAGGGATACACGATGCGCTATAAGGACGTCGCAAATCGGTTGGTCGCATCACCAGCACTTCCGATTGATAAGAAGACAGCATTTGACGCAGTCAGCATGCCGTTGTTGTACTGAGAGCATATGAACGAGCATGCTGCCTGTGCCAAGTGCTGTGCCTATTAATCGTAAATGTTGGTGCTGCGACTAGCCGATTGGTGACATCCTTGTACCGCACCGTGTCCCCCCGAAAGGCAGTGTCATCACCGCAGGGTTGAGGTTACTGACATATACATTTTCAGAAATAAAGGTTTATTTTTCTTCTAGAGGGTTTCTGGATATTGAAAAGAGTGTACTCCTGGAACTGAAGGGTGTCAAAGTAATTAGAAGTTATAGAGATTTCTTTCAATTAATTAGAGATTTCTTGAGGATTAATGATACATTTCGTCTTTTTTATATAATTTCATTGTTATTTGCAAGAGTTATTAATCTGATCATTGTAATTGTAATAGTAAATAATTTTTGCATTGTAATGGTAAGAATTTATAATTTTGTGGAAAATAAAGGTATTTTTCAGTAAAATATGGCTTCAGCAGCTGGAGGGAGTGGCGCCGGTGGGGGTGATCGTTGTCCTTCTGGAGAGAAGGGCACAACTCGAGTAGGTCGTCGGTCCAAAAAACCTAGTGCTTTTCATAGGGCAGCGCTCCGTTATTTGGAAAAAGAATATAGAGAATGCATGGCAAGGGGCGAGGAACCTCCGTTTGATCTTGAGGATTTATTGCGGCGTTACGGTTCGTCACCACCAAACTCGGAGGTTTCAGCTCCGCCATCTTATTCTGCGCCAGCAAGAAATCCGTTAGAACATTCTGTGTTCCAACGCAAGGACGGTTGAAAACCTATGTGTTGTTGACCGAATTTTTAAATTTCATGTATAGTACTCCTTTGTTAAGTTTTGTAATGGATTAAGTACCCCTTTTAATTAATCAAGATGTATGATGGATATTGCATATCTTTTAATTATTCATGTTATGTTACATTTAGTTTAATTTAGGTTTGATATATTTTATTTATTCGATACGTGTAAAGAATTCAAATCGATTTATTTAAAATGCAGATGGACCGGCAATGGATGTACAATGCTGACCGACGTTCGAAAGAATTCATTGATGGCCTGCATTATTTTTTGTTTGTGGCTGAGGCAAACAAGCAGAATGGTTTTATGTGCTGCCCGTGTGTTCATTGCAACAATAACAAGGATTACTCATCTTCAAGAATCCTACACAGCCACATTTTCGCAAATGGTTTCATGAAAAAGTATGTTTGTTGGACGAAGCACGGAGAACAGGGGGTTACCATGGAAGACAATGAAGAAGAAGATTTTGACGACCACTTTCCCGGGAATGCTGGAATCAGTGCATTCGATGACGATATTCCCATGGAAGAGCCCGAAGTAGATGTAGCAGAAAATGATCCCAGCGACGATCTGGGGCAAGCATTGCACAATGTGCAGGCAGACTGTGAGAGTGAAACGGAGAGGTTGAAGTTCCAGAAGTTGTTAGAGGACCACCATAAGTTGTTGTACCCAGATTGTCAAAATGGATTTAAGAAACTTGGCACCACCTTGGAGTTGCTGCAATGGAAGGCGACAAATGGTGTATCCGACAAGAGATTTGGTGAATTACTCAAACTTGTTAAAAAAAATGCTTCCTAAGGACAATGAATTGCCTGCCACAACGTATGAAGCCAAACAACTTGTTTGCCCTTTGGGACTGGAAGTGCAAAAGATACATGCATGCCCCAACGACTGCATCCTCTACCGAGGCGAGTACGAGAATTTGGATGCATGTCCCATATGCAGTGCATTGCGTTACAAGATTAGAAAAGATGATCCTGGAGATGTCGAGGGGGAGCCTCCCCGGAAGAGAGTTCCTGCGAAGGTCATGTGGTATTTGCCTATAATACCACGTTTGAAGCGTCTGTTTAGAAATAAAGATAATGCTAAGTTGATGCGATGGCACAAAGAGGAACGCAAGAAAGACTCGATGTTGAGACACCCCGCTGATGGGTCGCAGTGGAGAAAAATAGATAGAACGTACCCTAAATTTGATTTGGATGCGAGAAACATAAGGTTCGGTTTGAGTACGGATGGCATGAATCCTTTTAGTGAGATGAGCAGTGGTCATAGCACTTGGCCTGTGACTCTTTGTCTGTACAATCTTCCACCATGGCTCTGCATGAAACGAAAGTTCATCATGATGCCAGTGCTTATCCCGGGTCCAAAGCAGCCCGGAAATGACATTGATGTGTACCTAAGACCATTGGTCGAAGAACTCTTATTGCTCTGGGGCGATGAAGGTGTACGGATGTGGGATGAATACAAATAGGAAAACTTCAACCTATGAGCATTGCTGTTCGTAACGATCAATGACTGGCCTGCTCTTAGTAACTTGTCAGGACATTCGAACAAAGGATACAAAGCATACACATACTGTTTAGATGATACCGATAATATATGGTTGACTCACTGTAAGAAGGTTGTATACATGGGTCATCGTCGGTTTCTTCCCATCAGGCATGCGGTACGAAAGAAGGGCAAGCATTTCAAAGGCCAAGCGGACCACCGAACAAAACCGATGCACCGTAGTGGTAAAGACGTCTTCAACATGGTAAAAGATCTAGAAGTTGTTTTTGGAAAGGGATCTGGTAGCCAACCTGTTCCGAACGAAAACGGAATGGCGCCCATGTGGAAGAAGAAATCTATATTTTGGGAGCTACCATATTGGGAAGTCTTAGATGTTCGTCATGCAATTGATGTGATGCACCTCACGAAGAATTTTTGCGTCAACCTGATAGCATTCTTGGGAGTGTACGGAAAGACAAAAGATACAGTAGAAGCACGTCAAGAATTGCAACGTATGGAAGAACGAGATGCCTTACATCCACAACAGCGAGATAATGGACGACAATACTTAAGTCCTGCCAGCTATACTCTTAGCAAGGAAGAGAAAGAAACCATGTTTGACTGCTTGAGCAGTATAAAGGTTCCATCTGGATACTCATCCAATATAAAAGGAATCTTAAATTTGGCAGAGAAGAAATTTACAAATCTCAAGTCCCATGACTGCCATGTGCTTATGACCGAACTTCTTCCGGTTGTGCTGCGGGGGATTCTGCCTGATAACGTCCGGTTAACCATCGTGAAGATATGTGCCTTCCTCAACGCAGTTTCTCAGAAGATAATTGACCCGGAGAATTTGATAAAGCTGCAAAACGATGTGGTGCAATGTCTTGTTGGCTTTGAGCTGATATTTCCACCATCTTTCTTCAACATCATGACACATCTTCTAGTGCACCTTGTCAAAGAGATTGATATTCTCGGACCAGTATTTCTACACAACATGTTCCCATTCGAAAGGTTCATGGGGGTACTCAAGAAATGTGTTCGTAATAGAGCTCGTCCAGAAGGAAGCATCGCCAGTGCCTACGGAACTGAGGAGGTCATTGACTTTTGTGTTGACTTTATTGATGACCTTAAACTGATTGGAGTCCCTGAATCGCGATATGAGGGGAGACTAACTGGAAAGGGTACATTAGGAAAGAAATCTTATGTCTGCACAGATGATTTCTCATTCAAGAAAGCGCATTATACGGTTCTTCAACAATCATCCTTGGTTGACCCATATATCGAGGAACACAAGAAAATTCTGCTCTCCAATTTCCCGGAAAAGTCTGAGGCATGGATTACACGTGAGCACATGAACACTTTCTGTAGTTGGTTGCGGAAGCATCTAAAGTATAACATGGATATAAGTGAACAACTGTTCTTATTGGCTAGGGGACCATCTTGGAATATCTTAACATACCAAGGGTACGAGATAAATGGAAACACATTTTATACGATAGCCCAAGATAAAAAGAGTACCAACCAAAACAGCGGTGTTCGTATGGATGCCACGGACAATAATGGAAAAAAAGACACATATTACGGCTACATTGAAGAGATATGGGAGCTGGATTACGGTCCCAATTTCAAGGTGCCTCTATTTCGTTGCCAATGGGTTAAGCTATCTGGAGGAGGGGTAACAAAAGATGAGTATGGGATGACAATAGTTGATCTCAACAATCTTGGGTATAGAGACGAGCCATTTGTCCTAGCCCAGGATGTCGCTCAGGTTTTCTACATTAAGGACATGTCCAGCAAGCCAAAGAAGGGGATCAACAAGCAAAAGGATGAGCCTAAGCGACACATAGTTCTATCAGAAAAGAGAAACATCGTTGGAGTGGAGGACAAGACAGACTTTTCAGAAGAATATAATAATTTTGTTGCCATTCCACCTTTCGAAGTAAATGCTGATCCATGCATCCTGCTAGCCAATGATGATGCTCCATACTTGCGCCGTGATCATAATCAAGGGACATTTGTGAAGAGAAAGTCTGTTACCGCTAATCCTTCATGTACTTGAATCATTTTATATTATTGTATAAAAACATAATCGCAATTCGAATACTTTTATTATATATGTACTGTACAATTATACTTTATGTGTTATTTATATTATTTTATATATTTTTCACTTAATTACTAGACTCAATTATAATTTTCATTCAATAATGGATTACTCAACTAATTTTATTTATTTCATGAAATTACATTCACATTAACACACTATACTCTCTCACTAACACACACAATCTCACTAACACACACTATCTCTCAAACTCACACACTACTCATTAATATCATGAAATTGCTTAATTTTATCTAAAATTCACTTTTTAAACGTTAATATCGTGATAGAATTCACTTTCTATCGAAAAGCAACAGTTTGAAAAAAAATTTCACCTAATATATTTTTGCATGGTCAAAATAACAAATATGATTTCAAAAAAGTTAGATATTTCATTGACCCAATCACTTGAATGAAAATTAATTATTTTTGTTGCGTGTATCAAGTTTATATAGAGATAAGAAATTTTGTTCCATAATTTTTGGAATCATAATTTTATTAACTAAATTAACAAATGAAAGCCAATTTTAAAAGAGAAGTAAAAAGAAACAAAAACAAACATAACATTAGGCGGGAACGAGGGAAAACGGGCCCCTTTTGTCCCGGGTGGTAGATCCACCCGGGACTAAAGGTGGGCCGCGGGCTGGGAATTTTCCCGGCCCGCCCAAAAACCCCTTTTTGTCCCGGGTGAATCCACCACCCGGGACAAAAGGTCCTTTTGTCCCGGGTGGTGGTTTCACCCGGGACAAAAGGGGGGCCTTTTGTCCCGGGTGAAGCCACCACCCGGGACAAAAGGTCCTTTTGTCCCGGGTGGTGGCTTCACCCGGGACAAAAGGCCCCCCCATATATTTCCTAGCTTCCTCCCTCCTTCGCCCTTCCTCCATCCCGCCGTCCGTTCCCCTGCTCCCCCCACCGCTCGAGCTCCCCGAGCACCGCCGCCGTCGACGTCGCCGCCCAGAGCCCCGCCGCGCGAGCCCACGTCACCGAGCGCCGTCGTCCCTGCGAGCGCCGCCGCCGTTGACGTCCGCCGCCCTCGTCTTCGCCGCCCCCGGCCTCCACTCCGCGCGCGCATTGGTATACTAGCAAGCTGTTGTAAAAAAAATTCGTCTTTCATCGTATTATTGGTATTGCGCACCGCATTGGACATGGAGGATCTGATAGTGTTAGAATCGATTGATGAATGACTATATATGATCAGGAGCTAATTATTGTTTTCAGCGTCTTGAGCTTTGAAGTAATTTATTTAAAGGTTGAGCAGTAACATGCTACCAGAAGAAATTAAGGTACTACTAATAGATGGATCACTAATCTAGCATTGTGGAACAATAACTATGTAGATAATTTTTACCAGAATTCTGGCAATTGTCGAATGTAGTAAATGTTAGCAAGGCATTAGGTATTGTTAGAAACAGAACTACCGGAAATAGGTAGCATCATATACCTGTGAATTGTAAGTAAACCCCATCATGAGTTATTAATTCTTATTAGTCCATATTTGTACATATCCCGCTCATGAATTTTTTTATGAAAGGCACAGTTTTGAAAGCAGAAAAAGTAAAACACTACTCTGCTTTTCTATGTGCATGAATAGTATGCTCATCTTTTGATGGATCACGTCAAATATTGTACATGAATCTGTATTTGCAACGACCTTCTTTTTTTGATAGTTATTTGCAACCTTCTTGGTTAACTAGACAAAGGTGCTTTTATGTAGTCTGGGTCTGGCTGGCATGCTGTTAGCTGCAGAGGTTCAGCGAAGTTCAGGGTCAATGTCCGAAAACCAGAAGAGGGTAGTGCAGGATGTTACGGGATCCCATTGTTGACAATGAACCATTGTGGCTTCAAACCGATGCTTTTGTGTACAAAGGTCATTCCTAGTATTAAGAAAATTTGGCATGATGTGACTGAAAAAGTTTATTTCCACTACGCAGCATGTCGTGAAGGAGCAAATAGTTGATCAAATTCAGTTGAGGGATAATTATTTTAGCATATCTAATACTTCTTGGTATAATTAGTATTGCTTTAATTAGATGAATCTCATTACAAGCTAAAACTACATTCTTTGTGGGACAAAATTTGGATGCAAAAAACTATACTTATTTTGACATGGAGAGAGTATCATATACAACTTATGGACCCAATTCAATAAAGCCTAGCAAGGAAGCCCCAAATGCAAAAGAATCATTCTCTCCGTCTCTGCTCATAGCTCGCCCTGAGCCCACGTCCCCCCCGGCTCCGCGTTCGCCCCAGTGCGCCTCCGGCCCTCGGCTTTGAGCCCTTCGCCTTCGGCCCTCGGCCCTCCGCCTATCCCTAGCCGCAAATTTCTGGAGTGGATTATTTAGATAATTTTTAAGGGTTTTATTTGTATTCATATTTTAGTTACGATGGACCCGCGACACACAGACGCGGAAGACGAACAGTTCCTGTTGAATATGATTGGCGAAGGTCAAGGAGATGTCGCTGAACAAGCTGATGATGGCAGCAATACCGACATATATTTGAATATGTCCGGTGATGGAATTGAGGCACCATCTATTCAGGATGACGCTGCTGCTGAACAAAGTGCTAATGTACATATCAAAACTATACTTATTTGTAGTGACAATCATATTTTCATCTGAATCTATATGAATACTATGAATGTTTTTTTATAGCCGTCTGGATCATCGTCGCAGCAGAAAAAGACGAAGCGAGGCCCAACAAAAAAACTGGAAGTGCGGTTCATTATAACGGAAGTTGGTCCAGATGGCGAACCGATCGCTCCAGAAGCTGCCGCCAAAAAATTCATAAGACAATCTGGATGTATTGTCAGGGACCACATCCCGATCAGCTTTAGGCTCTGGAAAGCTTCCAATCCAAGCGAGGAACGGGATGCGGTACCCGAAAGAGAAAAAGAATGGTGCTGGCGGGAGCTTAAGAAAAACTTCACGGTTCCAGCTGAATCCGAAGAGATATGCAAGCGCTGGACCCTGAGTAAGATGGCCGAACAACTGCGATCATTCAAGAAAATTTTGACGAAGAAATATATCCAGACCGGGACCACACCCGTATTTACCGGCGAGCTCGAAAAGCTCAGGGGTCACTGGGATGCATTTGTGGAATACAAGTCTTCAGAGCTTGGGCTTCAGAAGGTGCAGAAGGCCAAAGACAACGCCTCGAAGAAAGTGTACAATCACACTCTAGGCCAAGGAGGCTACAAGCTTGCAGTACCCAAATGGGAGAAGATGGAGCAGGATCTGCTTGACAGAGGCATCCGACCTGCGACCATGAACTGGCCTGAAAGGTCAAGGACCTGGTTTTATGGTCACGGGGGAAGCTTGGACCCATTGACTGGTGACTGCATCTATGGGCCAAACATCCAGCGAGCAGCCCAGAGACTACAGGAGGCCATACAAGCAGCGGCCGAGGGAACATTCCAGCCGGATAGAGAGAGGGACGAGCTGACTTACGCCCTTGGGAATCCAGAGCATCCGGGCCGCACAAGAGGCAAAGACGTGGTTTCGTGGAAGTATGGGTTCAGGGATTACATTGATTCATATAGAAGCCGGCAAAGAAGAAAGAATGATGAGCGGGAGCACCTGCGAAGGCTAGAGGAACGGCTCATGTCACACGATCAAAGACTGGAGGAAGAGGTTCAACGCCAAGTGGCCGTAGCAATGAGCCAGCAACAGCAAGCGCAAACGTTGCCTCCAGAGCCTAGTGTCGCAGCCGATCACCTGTCTCAGCGGAAAAGCAGCTGCGCTTCCACAGACGTCGCCGCTGCCGAGCCCACGGGGATCCAGGCCGCAGTTGAAGCGTCGGCCCCGCAGCGATTTCCAGTGGATGAGATCACCCACCGGACACCTTGTGACCTGCAGACTGCCGTTAAGAACTTAATGTTCACTGTTGCGTACGGTACCGCCATGCCAACCGAACCAGGCGACGTGTACCACGGGCAGCAAATTCCGCCTAGATACACAAGAGTTGGCGTGGAGCAGGTGTGCCAGGGTTGGGAGACGCTCGAGCTTAATATTCCTGGAGGCGATGGGGAGAGGACACTAGCAGAAGCCATTCATGGCTACATCCTATGGGATAAGCGCTACATTGTCCTAAAGTCGGATGATCAAACACCAAGACCGGCATCTCAGCATGCCTCTCCAAGACCGGCATCTCCGCAAAACTCCCCAAGGGCAGCACTGTCTCGGCAAGGTTCACCGGCACATTCTCCATCACCATCATCTCATGCGCCGATGAACACTCAAGCGTCACCGTCGCCTCCATGGTCACCCCCTCCGCCGCCGGCAAAGAAGCAGAAACGGCCGCCGGCAAAGAAGGTAGCTGCACCGGCTAGGGAGCCTCCAAAGAAGAAGGAAAAGAAGAAGAAAACCAAGGAGGCTCCTATTAAACCCTGGGACATGAGCCTTGAAGAATGCGATCGGATAACTCAAGAAAGAGTTAAAGAGCACTTCAAGCCGAAGCCGAAGCCGGAGCCCGAGAAAGTGATAAATCCGATAGATTTGAAATTTTTTAAGGGAATGTGCAAAGCAAATAAGAGAAAATTCATTCCAAGAGACCCCCCTTCAGACTACGAACGCACAATTATCAAAACTACTGAGAAAAAGAAGAGACAATCAAAGTCGTCGTCGTCGTCCGACGTTCCACAGCTCGGAGCCCAAAAGAAACAATCAATAGAGCCTCTCGTAGTGGGACAGACGACGCAAGAACAAGACTTTGTTACATTTCTGAAAGAATCAAACCTGACGGCCGCTGAGATTGCAGGGGGAGAAGATATTCCAAAGGCCGATGTGGTCGTCAAATGGACGTTTGAGATCGGCAAAACTCTTGTACCCCCCGAAGTAGTGTCTGTGCTTCCAACGCAAATGTATAAGCTGCACCAGCACTACATGCGTGCGATGGCCGATTGCATATTCATGCAGGGCGCAAAGATTAAAGATGACGATTTCTTACGGGGGGAGGCCATTATATGGATAAACTGGGAAGAAATTTACCAACTATTCCATCAGGAGGCCCTCGACATCTCTATGGTCGGCTTGTGGGTTCTGTAAGTATTTTACTCTCCTTACGTATTGTTTTGCATGATCTCAACATACTGATCTCTTGATTTATTCGGCATCATGTAGAATGGAGATACATACTTGCAGAAGAAAGGGATACTCTCACCTCGGCTTCATCGACCCAATTACTTGTAATTGGAGGCTTCTACGGGACAATCCCGATGACATATTCCAAAACTTGTTCAAGTACATAAGCGTTCATCACAACAAGCAAATGATATTGTTTCCTTACAACTTTGCGTGAGTGATTCCTTCCGTCTAACTCTTTCTATTCTATAATCGAATTGTTTAAACCTTAACTACCAAGAACTGCCTCCGTATAATCTTGCAGTGAACACTTTGTCCTAATTGTCATAATTCCCGAGAAGAGCCTACTCGTGGTTATGGATTCATTGAGGAGACCTCCAGAACAATACGAAAATCTTCTTAACATGATGAAAAAGTAATTCTACCACTACTCCGTCCATGACCGATAATTTGAATCACTTTGTTACTTGACTATAATTGTTCTAATCATGCACAGGGTTTGGAAAGAATTCGCTAAAAATCATCCAGGCAAATTTGACAAGGAATTGAAGATCAAGACAGATTTTCCGGTACGCGCTTGGATGATTCGTTGCACGATTCATTAGTTTTATTATATATTCATGTAAATACCTGATAATTTCTTCTCTCTTAAAGTGTATGAGGCAGAAACCAGGCACTGTATTGTGCGCATACTATGTATGCGAGAACATCCATGGTCTGGTAGGTCCTCCAAAGGGCTGGACAGATTGGGAGGAGGAAGTAAGTAAAAAAACTTGTTAATATTTGAACTCGTATTTTAATTAGTCAAAATTAATTATCCCCTTTTTCCATAGGTCGGGGAGATGCGCGATAAACTCATACCGGAGGAAAAGGTTATGGCAATTCAAGAACAATTCTCCGGATTTATTGTTGAGCAAGTCCTTGAACCAAAAGGCGAATTCTACTATGATGGAATATCTAATATTGACAATCACAGTAAATATGACAATATACGCGTATATATGTAATTAAGAACGAATATAACTATGTAAATATATATGTGTGTCTATGTATTAAATTTCTATTTATGAGTATGTATGTATGTATTAAATTTCCAAAAGGCGAATTCTACTATGTAATTAAGAACGAATATACCTATGCAAATATGATGGAGTATGTATGTATTATATATATAAGCACTCCAATAATATATATGTGTATATATATATTTATATAATATTGGTCCTAGACATTTTCATATGTAAAGGAATTCACATGTATAGATATGTGTATACATATATATATAAGTGAATTAATTTATATATGAAAACTATCTAGGACAAATATTATATAAGTAATTATATATATATATATGTATATATTAGTGGAGATCATACACACTGAATTCCAATACATAAGTTTAATTGAAATGCAAAAGTATAATTGAAATAGAAAAAGAATTGAGAAAAGAAAAACATGAAAAAAAAAAGAGACCTTTTGTCCCGGTTGGTAACACCAACCGGGACAAAAGGGTGCGCCAGCCACGTGGGGGCTGGCTGCACCTTTTGTCCCGGTTGGTGTTACCAACCGGGACAAAAGGTCCTCTTTTGTCCCGGTTGCCACACCCGGGACAAAAGGGCACCCCCTTTTGTCCCGGACAGGCGTTCCCGGTTGGGAAACCGGGACAACAGCGGTTTCCCAACCGGGACAAATCAATGTTTTTGTAGTAGTGGTATATGGGCGTGTGGGAGTCCCCTTTTTTGGAATTGAAGCATGTAGATAACTACATTCAAAATGACATTTGTTAGTTGACATGTAAATAATTTAATAGTAACATGCCTGAAAGAGATCGAATCACTACTTGGAATGTCTCCCCGACAGTGTAGTTTTCTTGTGTCTCATCAATTGCTTCCGGTTGTCTTGGAACATGGTACCATCTCCTCAACGTTGTTGCACGTAAATGACACAATTAGGTCCAAATGACATGCCGTCATGGCATCTTGGAAGTTTTTTCCTTTATTAATTGCTCGTCCTTGAAAAGAAGAAGGTAATATTATTCTGTTTGCAACCTGGTCAGGTCTTGTGTCGCTTCTTTTACCATGATGTTCTCTGTTCCTGTTTTCCCTATATCGCTCAATAGATGTGATAATAATTAAGTAGAAGAAGGTATGTGAAGTATTTCGTGTGTAAGTAGAAAAAAAAGATATCTAAAAGGATCTTATGCGATATCTGAATATGAATTCTAGAAAAGATCGAGCACATCCTCTGAAGTAACCATGGATTTACTCCAACGAATGAAGTAGGATCTGATTTTTATGTAGGTTGGTCGGCTCTGTATATAGATGGGATCTCTATGCATGCATGTTGCGTATATAAAGTAATCTCCAATTTGTTTTTGCTAAAAATAATCCAGTTGTTTAGTACATATAGAAGAGGGGAGGCGATTGGGGGGTTACCTGGTTGATCTGTGCAACTTCATCGCAGATTTGAAGGTTGCTGCAATGAAGATGGTGATGGGTCTAGGTAGTTCGCAGGGTGGAATTGATCATCGTTATGTCGTCGGATGGCTCGCGAATGTCCGGTAGTTCGATAGTTTGCACAGAAGATGGACGAAATCGATCTTACTGCTTTTTTTATTTATATAGGTGAGAACTTGAATGGTTTAGATGTAGATTTAAATGGGATTTTCTGTTTTTTGGTGGTTTAGAGAGGGATAGACATAGATTTATTTTATTTTGAGAGGCATAGTATCGTTGGGTACCTTATTCTTGGATTCTGTTATTTTATTTTAAAGAGCGCACGTATCATGGGATGACTATGTGGATTAAAATATATGGATGGCTGGTTGTTAATGTAAGATTTTTTTTCTAGAGATTTTGTAAAGTTAGTTGTTTTGAACCATTTAATATTACTTATAAGGTTATATAATCATTTTGGTAATATATTTTACATCGTGTGTGGAACATGTTCATGCAGGTTATTTTAGGATTTCTATTTTTTTTGTTAGTAGGTGATGTGCTCATTGGCAGGAAGAGATCTGCGGGGACATTATCAATCTTGAGGATCTACCGACTTAGTCTGGACTTGTAGGAGTAGGGTCGCGTGCTTATTTTCATATAGGTGAGTGTGCATGCGTGTATCCGTGTGTAATAATAAACTTTTCATTTTGTAATTTTTTGAGGTATGATACACGTTAAGCCGTGTGTAATAATAAAGTTTTCATTTTGTAATTTTTTGAGGTATGATACACGTTAAGATATATGCATGTACACACCTATCCTTCCAAAGATGTTCAATTGGTTGCATGGGTGGTTGCATGTGACTATTCACGTGAGATTGATAAGTAGGCTCAAAGCATATGCAATTGTCCGCGCCGAGCTTGCATGAGTGGCTGACGGCTAATTTGGAGTTATCCATCCGGTTAGGATGATAAAGAATTTTTGTATCCGCTCATGGAGGCAACTATGAGGGATTGTTTGGTTCTATGAGCTAAACTTTAGACTATGTCACACAATATTTATTAGTATTAAATGAAGTTTGATTACAAAACTAACTGCAGAACTCTAGGGCTAAACTGCGAGATAAATCTAATTAGGTATATTAATTCGTAATTAACGGATGGTTACTGTAGCCTCACTATAGCAGATCATGGATTATTAGGCTCATTGGATTCGTCTCGTAAAGTAGCACCCATCTGTTAAAAAAGTTTTGTAAACAAATTTTATTTGATACTCATAAATAGTAATTTTTTTTTATGTGACAGGGCCTAAAAAAAGCTGATGGAAACAAACAGGGTTTGAGTCTGCTTGTTTGGGTGCTAAAATTTTGGCGTTTCGAAATATGAATATGCTTATTGTTTTTTCTACTAATTTTTTTAACCTTCAACCAAATGAGTTCCAAAATTTATGAGGTTTCCCACATTTTAGAATGCTAACATGTTTGAAGTGAGCTAATCAGGTTCTAAATGCTCTTCTCTGCCAGATTATACAGAAGTGGTGATGCAAGTGGATTAATTCAAGCAACCGAACTCACCTAATTTTAGAATTACATGCCTTTAATTAATTTTCGTTAGTGTATAAGACGCTATCACGTTGAAGGCTTGTGGAGATTGAATAAATTATTTGCTCGTTGCTTTAGATATTAAACTATTTGCTTGCGACCTTGACTGGCTGAATAGACGGAAGATGTCAGGACTCTATTATAATTACGACCGCTAGATGTTTTGCCATTTTTAAGAAGATTTTTTTTTCTTATTTTGTAGGATGTCCGCCTAGAATCCTAGGTGATTTCACGTGGAGACTTTTTTAGTTTTTTTATTTTCTAGAATATCCCTGTAGGATCCTAAATGGCTTCATGTAGAGGCTTCAAAGAAGCCTCCCATTAGTAATAGTAAGATAGTAATTGCCACATTTTGCCAAGATCACCAAATTCTGCCCTGAATGTACCTGACGTATTTCCAGATTTGCAGCTTCCGTCAGTCAAAGGGGAGCCAGCAGCCATGCCGGTAGGTGTGCTGGGCTGCTGCTAGCCTCGCTGGAGATCGACACGGGACCTGGTCGCCGGGGCACTGAGATGGTGAGGTGGAAGATGAGGCGGCGCGATCAGGATGGCTCCCCTGTTCTGTCCTCTGAACAGGGCACTGATCGATTCGCTGTGAACCCGACAGCTGTGACATGAACCGAGAGCATTTCGGCTGTGTTTAGTTCCCCTGAAATTTACGGTAGAGCTGGGAAAAAATATTATAGTATATTGTAGTACTTTTCGTTTGTTTGTGATAGATATTGTCCTACCATGACCAAACTAGGCTCAAAAAATTCGTCTCGCAATGTACATTAAAACTATGCAATTAGTTTTTTTATTTATCTACATTTAGTACTCCATACATTGGTCATTTGCTACATTTAATGTTTCGATGTGATGGAGATGTGATGTTTTTGTGGGGGTTTTTGGGGAACTAAACGGGCCCTTCATCAATCTTTTGTAGGATTCCAGTTCCCTGAGGCTGCTGACATGCAAGGAATGCAGACGAGTTATAAGGTTGTTCGGTTCCAGGCTAGCACTCTGCCTCAATCCAAGTGTAGTGTGTACTGTGTAGCCTTCCAGGAATGCTGGACCGAGTGATGACGTCTGAATTAATTAGTCCCAGTAAAATCCAGTGTGTAATTCATAACGTTATTTTGGTCATAAGTTTTAAATCAATGTTCCATTTTACTTCTAGTTGGCACTTGGCAGAGCAGGGTTTGCCTGTTTTCTGTTCGGTAATAGTGTGTTTTCTGAAGTTAAAAATACATTGTTTTGATTTAAAGTTGTAACGTTGCCTCAATCAGGTGTGGACGTTGCTTCATCTTGCGTCCAAAACTGGAATTGGTGCCAGTAATTCACGTTGTGCCCATCAAGAATGGATTAAAAAGAGGTGTTCACGAAAAAGAATGGTTTTTTTTTTGAAGTAAAGAAAAAGAATGGATTAAAGAGGGCAGGCTACTTTAGGCGTCTGTTTAGCTGGCTTTGTACCGGTGGCAGCCGGCAGAAGTAATGCAAGTACATGTACTGCACCAGGTTTATAGCCACAAGGACATTCAAGAACTTGGGCAGCGTGTCCCTTAGCTGGAGATGGCGTTTGCTCTTGGAATTCCATGCCAGTAATATTCAGGCAAGCTAGAAAAAAAAACAAAAAATGCTGCAGCTGATGCTACGGCTCCAAAGGTTGCCCAAAACTTCAAGTCTTCAAGTAATGCTGCAGGTGATGACATTTGGTTTTGTCAGGGCCACGTATGAGGACATGAATGAGTGACGTGCTGTTCTGTTTCTTGAGCTGTTGGTGTGTACTGGTAGGTGTGCAGTACTGCATCTTTAAGGGCAGGCTGACACCTTTGTGTAACGGTGATAACCTCCTCCCAGCGTAGAAAATGGTTGAAATGTTGCATCATCAGCATCCAAATTTGCGGCGATTGCGTTGGTGATGCTTATCAGCAACAGACTCGGTTCTGTTTTGATGGATCAAAGCTCAATTCGAATGATCAAGTCTATATGTCCTCTGAAGTCTGAACCTTCTTATTAATGAAATGGGAGCGTTGCGAGTTCTTGAAAACACAATTTCCCAAAATAGTTGTGCACATATACTTTATTTTTCCTCAAATGTAAGTTAGTTCATGTGGCCATTTAATTTATATGGAGGTGCCTACCTCGTGATTTATCTTAGTACAAAGAATAAAATACCTTCCCACATGCAGAGTTGACTATTGCATCTGTAAATTTCTACTCCTGTTTTAAAAAATGTGATGTAATATTTTGTTGTAAATGTTATGTTTAAAAACGGAGGGACTATCGCTGAAACAGTTGGTTTATCGCCGGTTATGAAAATGTTTTTCCAATAAACTTAAATTTTTGTGGTGAAGTAAATGTTCAAACTTGGTTACTTCGATCTTACACAATACAAAATATACTGGTATATACATAGTATGACTAGTATATTTGAACCTGACAATAACCCATAATGTATTTCCATGTCACCAGTACAGTACTACCATAATACCATTGATGCGAACTTGTAGCCTACCACCATGCTGGTGTTCTCCGAATCCGTGCGCACCAGGATCGATTTCATTTTTCTAACAAATTCTCCCCAATATTTAACCCTCTTCTTCTCATTGTCGATCCAATCGAGCCGGGATCTTAGCCCTCCTCTGCCCCCTGGCGCCAAGAACAATGCCTGTCAAAAACCATCCCTTTCACAGTTTCACCTCCAAACACAACCGTTTAGTTCCCAAAAATTTTCACCCAAAAATTTTCACCTCCCCTTTAAACACATGTATGAAGCAATAAATGTAATTAAATAACAAAACTAATTACACAGTTTGGATGTACACGACGAGACGAATCTTTTGAGCCTAATTAGGGCATCATTAGACATAAGTGCTACAGTAACCCACATGTGCTAATTATGCGGTCAAAGGCCTCAAAAAATTCGTCTTGCGGTTTCCAAGTGAGTTCTGAAATTAGTTTTTTAATTAGTGTTCGAAAAGCCCTCCTGACATCTGGTCAAACACTGATGTGACACCCAAAATTTTTTGTTTTTGGAACTAAACACCTCAAATGCAAAGTCTCCCTCCTCCCCCGGTTGCTGCAAAGGCGGCCTCGGGCTCGAAGACGACGACGACGACGCCGGTTTGCATACAGAATCGCCGGTCGCCGCGCTCTGGCCTCCACGCCATCGCCACCGGCGCCGCGCGCCCGAGCCTCGACGTCCATGTGCGCGCGTTCCCCTGCGTCTCCCCGACCTAGTTGATGGCACTTTCCTCCCCCGAGCGGCGCCTCGGGCTGCCCCTCCTCCTGCTGGCTCTGCTGCTCGCCGGGGTCTCCTCGCCCTGCGCCCGCGCGGCTTCGGAGCGGCGCCGCGCACTGGTGGTGGCGCTGCCACCAGCCGTTGCCCCCGGACGCGCATGGCAGGAGTTCCGCGTGGCGCCACCTACGGCGCGGCCGATCGGGGACTGGCGGCGGAGGGTGCGCCGAGGCCGCGGCGGGGGCACCGGCGCGTGGGCGTTCTCAGCGATGCTGCCCCGGGGGTTCGTGCCGCCTTCGGGCTCCTCGGCGTGCCACAACGACATGCCGGCCACGGCCGCCGACGCCGAGTTCTTCGCCTGCGGCGGCGCCGGGACCCCGTGACGATGATCCACGGACACTGCCGCGTCCATGCCTGGCTGCCTGCCTGCCTGTTTCGACCAACTAGGATCCAAAGTCCAAGAACGGTCCATGGAAACTGCAGGACTGTCTCCTCTGTGTTCGTTCAAGAGTGGTTCTTGCAGCAATTGTAAATTTGGTGAGGCTTAAACCTGCTCTGCTCTGCTCTTCTCCAGAGTTCATGAACTACTCCAGTCCAGGCTCTGTACCTGATCATCGGATCCAAAGCGAGCTCGAGTAACTGCTCCTAGTGAGTTGCCGTCGTTTCCATTTCTCCCCTCTCCTCCCGGCCATGTGTTTTTTTTTTGTGATTACACAGTAAACACTTGCATTTGACTAGCCGCAAAGGCGAAATGTTTGTTCAATTGCACTTGCACGCAGAGTGTTTGGACATTTGTTCCCTCTTTAGCTACCCTGCTTCCCCTGTTCAGTTCGGTCTGTTTTCTTTTTTTCCTCTCCTAATTTTCATGACACGGTGCTAAAGAAATCGCTGTCAAAATCTCCTGCAATTTTATGGCATCATTAACGAACTAGGCCTAGTTAGAGTGCATGTTAAGCTCGGCGCCTCGCAAGAGCTTGGTGTTTCTTGGAGGCAGGAGCAGCGGGCGATTGACACTTCTGGTGGTGTTCAGGCGTGCGGATTAAGAAGAAAAAGAGTGGGCTTGGCATGATCTAGGAAGATTTTCAGGAGAGTGGTGATTGGCGATTTCCCATGAACGTGATCAAGTGAATTCTAGTATTATATCGCCGAACGTCCCGTGGCGTCTACTCCATGCACCCTCGCAGCGTCGCGGCTCGTGGTGTTTGTTACCGTCCATTTGATCATGAAAGTCTCGATTCTTTATTTCCCAAGCTAAGCTTGGCTAGCTAGCTCTTGGCTAAGCGGCCGAAAGTGGAAAAGGGGGTTAGTTTGGTGGGAATGGATCATGATCCGGACGTAATTAGTTGCGCTCATTGACTGGATTCGTTTAACTACTGTCCTCTCATGATAATAAAAACGGTAATGCTAGTGTTCCTACGTCCGATGCGTCGGGCGCTCTCCCACATGAGCCCGCATCTCTCCCCCACCTTTTACCGTCCAGACGCATCTCTCTCATCCATTTGCTATTGCTGCCGCTCTTAGGGCAGCTCTAATGTTGCGTATTTGAGGGTGCTAGCAGGAGAGAGAAAAGAAGAGGAGAGGTGCCATACACTGGAGTAGGTGGTGCTAAGGAGAAAACACTAGCACTTGAAGCTCCAGTTTTCACCGGTGCTAAGAATAAAAAACTGTTTTCTTTTGCTTTGTCTGCCAGCACAAGCTCCCAGCTTCTCACTGTTGGGTCTGTGGAGAGAGAAAAAAATTCAATTTATTATTTGGTTTGATAGTGCTACACGATTGCTAAACATTGGAGCAACTTTTGCCAACCTAACTTTCTTAGGTGGGCTCCATCTTAGCTTAGCACAAGTGCTAAAACACTGGAGATGACCTATCCGCTCGCTCTCCGTCCTCAACCATCTGGGTGCCGCCTGCCTGCGTTGAACCTCCTTGTTTGGCTGCGCCCTTCCGTCCACACTCTCAAGCGATCCTCGCTCTCTCACACGGTAGCGTAACCTGAGAGGGGAAGGTCTCTCTGATGGCACAGCTCGCTCGAGGTCGTTAGTGGCGCCACTCCTTTCGCATGCGCATGGGGGCGAGGCATGCAGGGCCGGCAGCTGGAGCTCCGGAGCGGCGGTAGGAGCTCCGTGGGGTGTCACGCAAGGCTGACGGTAAGAGATCTGGGGTAGCGGCATGCTACGGCCCTCCAGCTATGGCGGCGCTCCTCCGGCGGCGGCATGCGATAGCCCTCCAGCTAGGAGGGTCGGGTGGCCACGGAGGAGGAGCTCCAGACGTTGTCCATGGCGGGGGAAGACGGGTCCATTGCTTAGGAGGAGCTCCGGATGGCAGCAATGGCGGATGTTCCCACGGAGGATGCCCGATTCGACAAGGAAGAACTCGATTCGGCTAGTGCTCCCCGCCCATGTTGCAGTTGTGATTTCGTGATGTTGCAGTTGTGATTTTGTAATGTTTCAACAACGATTTCAGTGTGTTTTTGTGATGATTCACCTATGATTTTTGTGATGTTGCAATTGCATTTTTTTTGCATCGACCATGATTTTAGATGTTGCAAGAGTCGAATTTCTATGTTGCAGATGTTACTTTTTTATGTTTCACTTATACACACTCAAACTCGGCTGCTATCTGCATCAGAATGTTGCATGAAACATAGCATACCTGTATTCGCGCCACGTGTAAGACCGAGGATACCAAGTTGTAGATGATGATTAAATAGAGCATGTCATAGAAGTAGCCATTTTTCTCTCTCTATTTGACTTTCAATTTGACTCTCTAAACATATTCTTCTACATACTAAGTTGCTTACTCTAACAGACTCTCCATTTTTCACTCTCCGAGTCCCAACAGCTCCTTCAACTCTACCCCACCACACACACTGACACAGGGGTCCTATACGTCATCCTCTTCCTTTCCCCTTCTTTATACTCCCCGCTGGTCTCACACTCTCTTCTCTGCTCCATTCCGCCCTGGCCTCTCACACTTTCCCTCTCCCTCTCCTCTCTGCCCCTTCACCGATGATGGTGGCTAGCCCTCCCTCCCTTTCTCCTTACCATTCCAGCCTCCCCTCTTCTGCACTCCCCCCTCCACTCGCCCCTCACCTCATGCTTATGGCGAGGAGCAGCGGTGGGGCGAGGCGAGGCATGAGGAGCTCCATGTATGCCTCCCTTCCCCCTCTCCTCCCCAGCCAGTCGCTCCCTCCCCGGCCGGACCCTCCCTCTCCTTTGCACCCGCGCTCGGCGCCGTCTCTACTCTCCGCCTGCCATTCCCGCACTCGGCGCCGCCTCTCCTCTCCACCGACTAGAGAGGGTGGGAGTACGCGCCGGTGGAGGAAGTGCCGCGGGAAAGAGGAGCACACGTTGGAGGCGAGAGATGGCGAGTAGGAGCCGCTCAGCAAAGATGCCTAGCGGAGGGGAGGGGATGCCGAACCAGATAGTGAAGAGAGGAAGATGGAGAGGTTGTTGGATCATTTTTTTACCGATGTTTTTCCAATTTAACCGATACTAGAGGATTTAGCTAGGCTCTTGGAGATGCTCTTAATTTCAACAATTCGCAAAAAATGGACATTACAATGGCAGATGAGGATTTGATGCTGTACCAAGAAAACTGAAACACTCATTCCTGTAGTCCAAGTTCTTCAATCATCCATGGAACTTTCCACGCAGCAACTGATCATTTCTAAGAGAATTTGTGTTGCATAAGCATCATTCAACCTGATACGTTGCAATGATAAAATCAAACAAAATTGTACTGCACTCCCCAATAGCCCCGGGTTTGTTCTCAGGTTGGCTTGGGTACGTATGCCTACACGTTCAGTGGTACTGCATGTTTCCTGTTCACGGGAGGTCTTTGTGCCTCCCAATCTCTTCTTGGTGTATGTTGGACATGCACAGTGTGCACGCATGTGGTGTGAGTGTGGGGTGCATGGCTATCCTCTCAAAAAAAAATCAAACAACTTTAGAAATCTGTCACCTAATTAGAAACATGCAAACAATTTAACTCATTGTTGGGTCAAATGTTACAATATTTGACTTCTCCAAAATGATAAAGCTTACATTGATGGATATGGATAGATAAGTAATAGAGAGTTGACTCTAGAGGTTTCTAAATTGCTTACATCAATAAAGATGTTTACATCTTCAAAAATATTTTTTATGTAGTTTGGAATGAAAAAACAAAAGGGCGGATGCAGCTAAAAGATAACAATGGAATTAGCAAGTCATGTAGTCAAATGCTTATATTTGACAAAAAAACATCCCAGTCTTTCTTCCTAGAAGAAATTTAGTTATGGCTTGGTTTGGTCTGATAGTCTTCGGTCTTCACTGAGCTGTTAAAAGATCGTTAAAAGAAGGTGGAAAAAACAATACTGCCCTATAGGAAATAGATGAAATATTTATATGCTATCCCTTCTATAACGTTGTAGTGGACAACAAGACTTTGTATATATATACAGAACCGACAACTATTTTTCTTAAACAGGAAACGACACACAATAATATTCATATCCACTTTTTCCCCACACATATGCACAAAACGAGTAACCAGTTAAGATAAACATTGATATATATATATATACAAGCATCATTGTTGTCCTTAAAAGCAGTCATACAAGTTGCCATTGATCTCCATAGAATCATATTCCAATCAGACATATTGCTGTTCATAAAAACAACCATACATGCAAAGTGCTAGCAGCAACTAGTAGCTCACAATATCTTAGCAAAAGAATATATTAGCACCAACTAGTAGCTCATTACATCTTAGCAAAAGAATAGTAAATCTGGTTCACAAAGATCAAGGAAAATAGGACCCACAAAATGAATTGCATGAACTAACAGTTTAGATCCGGAAGTGGAAGCTTTCTTTTGCTTCTAGTATGTGAGGTAGGGCAGTCCTTCTAGGGGTCTGGCTTCCGGTACCTATTGTCGGATTATCATGTTAGAGTCCATCCTAATGAATGGCCCATCAAAACAACGACTTTCTAGTTGCAGTTAGCTCATAACCCTAGTTCATATAGAGCAGTAAAGAAGAAGGGTAGCCAAGATTGGTCGCCGCTCTGTGCTGTAGTCCCCATCTCGACACGGCACTTGGCCGGTGCCCGCTCGCTCCTGGCTGGCGCACCTAGTCTACGTGCCCTCGGCCGTGAGACCCTGGCCGCGAGCACCTGGCCAGCGCCCTCGCGCCCCTCCATGCGCTGTTGCTGCAGATCGCCTCGTGTGGCGGCGCAGGGATTGGGTGCAATGAGAGGATAAGGGTTTGTGTGGTGTGGCTGATGTTTGTAGATGGAGAGGGGTAGAAACGGAATAGAAAACATCTGATAGATCTAACCTAACGGTGTTAGTAGATCTTTGACTGCCAAGATAACGATGATGACACTCAAGGGATGGAAATTAAAAATGATGGCATTGAAAGGGATGAACAAAATTTCTATGGTATTTGAAGGCATGAGCTAAATTTCCAGTGGCTTAAGGGAATTTACCCAAAAAAGAGAGAGAAAATAAAGAAAATAGATATTGGCAAATTGCAGCTAGCAGATATCAGAGAATTTCCAACATATTACTCATACCTCACACCTAAAATGTATTATCTTCCATTAGCTAGTTTTTTTTGTAATGATTGCTGCAGCGGATTAGATTAGTGATTGGATTTAATCCGCTGTAGCAATCCTTACAAAAAAAAACTAGCTAATGGAAGATAATACATTTTCCGCTGCAACAATATAAATTTTTGAATTATCATTATATTTACTTTTTTATACACCTAAAAAATTGATAATTTGTATAAATTTTTGAATAAAATAAGTGTTCAAATTCAAAGTAAATATAATGAGCGAGTAGAACGCACGGAGTATGATTAAATGAAGAGCAACCATAACTTAGGGCCCGTGACACTGTGAGAGCGCTCCATCCACACCCACCACCTGCTCGACCAAAAACCCCGCAACGCTGCCTCCCGCGCCATGCCGCCGCGCGCGGCGGCGCTCCGCCGCCTCCTCCCCACTCACCTCCACCAACCCGCCACTCGCCCCGCCCCGCGTCGGCCGCTTCTTCCGCCGCAACCGGCCGACGAGGGTCCGCTCCCCGACCCCTACGCCCTCCTCGTCCACGACCCCATCGACCTCCTCTCCTCCCTGTGGCGCCGCGCGTTCGCGCACCCGCTAGCGTCCCCGTTCCCCAACCTCTCCGGCTACGCCTCCCGCCTCGACCTCTGGCTCCTCTCCTACCAGCGCGCATGCGCCCACGCCACGGGCACCTTCCCGCCGCGCCACGCTGTCCCGCTCCCCACCCTCCACTGCCTCCTCCGCCTCCGCGCCGCCGCGCTCCGCCGCCACCCCGCCTTCCCCTGGGGCGCCTCCACGCACCTCCTCCTCCGCTCCCCCGCCGACCCGCCTTCCACCGTCCCGATCTCCCGCCGCAAGCTTGAGGCCCGATTCGCGGACGCACCGCCGCCGTTCCAGGACCGCGTCGTCCAGGAGCTCCTCCTCCTCCTCCTCCTCGAGCCCGTCTTCGAGCCGCGCTTCTCCCCAAAGTCTCACGCGTTCCGTCCCGGACGCGGGCCCCACTCCGCCATCCGCTCCGTCCGCTCCCGCTTCGCTGCTTACCTCTGGTTCGTCTCGGCCGACCTCACCGCGGTGGTCGACGGCCTCTCGCCGGAAACCATCCTTTCATGCGTCCAGAAGGCTGTCTCCGACCGCAAGGTGCTCTCGTTGCTCAAGTCTGCCCTCAATACCCCCGTCCGACCAGGATCTGTGCCACCACTGGAGAAGGACCTCGACGGGCTGGCCAAGAAGAGGCTGAAAAGGAAGGTTCTCAGGAAGAGCAGGAAGAAGAAGGTGCTTAACGAGAATGAGCCGAAGCCTGACCCTTATTGGTTGAGGCTGTTCTTTGGGTTTGCTCCTGAACAGGCGTGCCATGTGCCCAATTACGGGCATTGTGGGATCATTAGCCCTTTGCTTGCTAATGTGTGCCTTAACGAGCTGGATTGGTGGATGGAGGAGAAGATTAATGAGTACTTTTGCCCATCCAAGCATGATTCGATTTGGAAGGAGGCGGGTGATGAGGGGTGCCACAATCCCGCTTGGCCTGAGTTTGTTCCATCAGCTGGGAAGGAGAAGACAAGGAAGATGGATTTCCTTCGGTTTGGTTCTCATGTCTTGATTGGGATCAGGGGGCCGAGGGAGGATGCAGTTGAGATAAGGAGACAACTGATGGAATTTTGCGAGAGAACATTTGGTTTAAGGTCAGAGAATTCGATGGTGGAAATCGAGCACATCACAAGGGGGATTGAATTCTTGGATCATGTGATCACACGCAGGGTCATCTACCCGACTTTGCGATATACTGCCAGTGGAGGGAACATTGTCAGCGAGAAGGGTGTCGGAACATTGTTGTCTGTAACAGCGAGCCTACAGAGGTGCATAAGGCATTTCAGGAAGCTTGAGCTTGTAAAGGGCGACAGGGATCCCGAGCCATTGCCATGTTCACCAATGCTCTATTCTGGGCAGGCACACACTAATTCCCAGATGAACAAGTTTCTCGAGACCATGGCTGATTGGTACAGGTATGCAGATAACCGAAAGAAGATTGTAGGGTTTTGTGCTTATGTCATAAGGAGCTCACTGGCAAAGCTCTACGCAGCAAGGTATAGACTGAAGTCCCGAGCTAAGGTCTACAAGATCGCTTCACGGGATCTTAGCCGCCCTTTGAGAGAAAGCACAAGGAATGATGCTCCAGAATACTCTGATCTTTTGAGGATGGGATTAGTTGATGTTATTGAGGGTGTACAATTTGCACGAATGTCATCAATTCCATCGTGTGACTACACACCTTTCCCTAGAAACTGGGTACCGCACCATGAACTTCTATTGCAAGAGTATATTAAGCTGCAGGATCCAAAGTTCTTTTTTGAACTTCACAAGACTATCAAACGTCAGGAAATAAATTCACCACAGGATGATGTATCAAAGATGGTGTGGTATTATAAAGTACATGGTGTTTATGATGACAATAGATCTTTGATGAAAGCCAAGGAATTGAGAAATGGGGAAGTTGTCAATGGGGACAAGCAACTTCTATTACATACATAGTCCTGACTCTTATGTTCCTGATTGTTTATGAAATATTGATAGAGATCCAATTGAGCATCTGGCAGATCTCCTTCAGTTGTGAATTGGTTTTTTGTTGTATGACAGTATGAGTGACCCTATTCTCATTATTTGTAAAGAAGAATAATGGGTATCTATGAACAACATATCAGCTAAAGAAATGCACCATATTCATCTAGCATGCAGGACTGCAGGAGTATACGTTTGAATGTTTACAGAAGCAATTCAAGGTAAAGTCATCTGCTCTCATGTCATGCCAATTTTACAGTTCATTTTCATATATTCTGCTTCTAACAGTGGAGCACTTCTGAAGCTTCTAGATGCCACTTATTGAGCCGTACAATAGCATTATTTTTCCCAATCTGGTAACACTATCAGTGTGCCTTTTTATTTTTGTTGTGTTGGTTGTTAGGGAGGGGGGGGGGGGGGGGGGGAGTCTACAACATGGAGGTGTATGGAGTGGAATATATATTTCCTATACGGGATGCTCTTTGTAATTTCTTTGGGATAAGTTCTCTATGTAATTATGCGGAAAATGAGAAAGATTAGCCCAGGTCCATGGAATTCTCTGAGTTTTTAGAGCAAACTATATGAAGATTCCTGTGTTTTTTTTTTAACTTTACATAGAAGTAGCAACAACCTTGTAAGTTAGATATTGTTGTATACTCACATAGCTTCTATTGGTGAAGTTTGCATCTATACTCTTTATTTTTCCGGACAGATAGGATGTGCTTTACTCTAAACAAAATAATCGCCATTTGTCAAGGATCCACAGACCGCAGGTACTCATCTTGCAGATCCCCTATTTGCTGAAATGTCGTAGCATGCAAACTATTTCAGTAATTTTGAAAAGAAAAGAATCATTTTGAGTGGTTTTGACAATAGGTCAATCTGGTAACTTATGGACACGCCAGAAGAATTGATGACTCGGTGTTGGCTAGAGATAGCTGCATCAGATGTCTAGACCATTCCATCTAGAATTGTAATATTCTTCTCTCGGTGTTTAACTTCAGCTTGGCCTTTTCTCGGCAATAGATAGTTTTGATGCAAAGATCTATAGCCATTCAAACACCTGGTTGCCAGGACCTGAAGGCATAAGCACTTTACGGGATGGCTGATATGGATCAATGGATGTATGGCTTAACAAAAGCTGAGCCTAAGGGGAGAGAATTTTAAGCTTAATAAAAATGTAGTAAATCATTATATGAGATATCCATTGTTGTCATTTTTTTTTGCCACCCGTAGCAACGCACAGGCATTCAACTAGCACTCCAAATTCTTAAAAGTTTGTGGTACTGAGATAGTAAAATTTCAGTTTTCCACATTCATTGATCAATTCAACTGTATTAGATATAGGGGCAAACCACACCGCACTGGACAGGTTTTGTGTTTCTTGATACTTTTGGAGAAAATAGAGATTGCATTTGCCTTCCTAGTTTTTTCTGCTCAAATAATCATTACCTTTTACTAAGTCCGTTCAAACTCAGTTTCTTTAGTAGTTATGCTTTCTTTGGAATCCTAAATCTCTTTTGACTTTTTGAGGACCATTCACTGATAAAAAGCTAAGTTATAACCAATCCAGTTTTTAGCAAAGCAAAGCTTAACCTGATTTTTGCGATCCTGCCAGGATTCTCGGACTAAGGACTGTGAAATAAAATGTGGAATGTTCTCATTGGGATCATCGTTGATTGACATTTCCATCATTTTCCAGCATGACTAGCCAGGTTTTTCTGAAAGTTTCAGACTTTTGGTTTATGACTTTTACTTCTCTGTATTGATTCAATTTCTCCTTTGTTGGCCAGAATCATCGTAAGGCATGTCTAGTTAGTTCAGATTTAAATATCAGTACACAAGAAACCTAGGAATTGATCTAGTTGTGCATTCTGCATACAGTAATCCTTTTTGTGATCAACTAATACTCTTCTTGATTCCTGATCTTTCTATACTTAATTGATGGTGCACTTGATGGATAAGTCTTTGTGCTGGATGGATAAGGCATAGGGTCCTTGCAAGGACCAGAGCATCTATTCCTTTAGCATATTTCAGTTTGCTAGGACAGTCAGTTTGCTAGGACAACATCTTTTGGCTGCCTGCCCTGGCTGCCTATAAGTATGTATCCCCAGCCCCTTGGGTTGGTATGGCTTTGAGTTTGTGAATATGAGAAAACCAGAAAATTGCCCCAAGTTCATTATCATCCTCTCAGCTCAATGAGAGTTAGAATTGAGCTCCAAACATCTGGTATCAGGGCCGTACTTTTCTGTAGGTTGGATATCTCTTGCTCCTCCCCTTTCCAAGCCGTTGTAGTAGCCCAGCCACCACCACCAGCAGCTAGCGCAGCAGCAGCAGCTGCACCAGCCACTGCAGCAGCAGCAGCTGCACCAGCCGCTGCAACAGCAGCAACAGCTCCGGCTGCCTCTTCTCCCCCGTTCCCTTCCCCCTCTCCACACAACAACCCCTTGGAGACGCGTCATGTCCGACGCACCGTCTCAGCGCTCGGTCGCCTCGAGCGCACGGCGCCAGCGAGACGCCGAGCTCGCCGCGGCAGAGGAGCGCAGGCGAGCGACGTCTCAGCCGCTGCATGCACACCAAGCCCCGGTGCCTGAGGCGGCCAGGCTGGCTGCAGCGGACTGGCACGGCCAGGGCGGAGGTTGAAGCAGATGAGGTCGGAGGATGCAAGCGCGTGCGCGAATGTCGAGGTTGAGACCTGCGCGGCATCCTCAGCGGCTCCATCGCCGGCGACGCCACCTCCGAAGATGACCTTGAGTATTTGGAGAGGGAGAGAGCGCGGGAGCGGACCGCGCGTTGCATCAGCCCACCCGGCGCGGCGGCGGCCTGGACGCGGCGCGCCGGCGGCGGTCGCAGGGGCCCCGCGCCCGGGGCGCGGCCTGGTACGGCGGCGCCGCCCGGCGGCGTCCAGGGGCCCGCGCGCCGCGTCGGCCGGACCGGCGGCGCGACCGGCGCGGTCCAGGGGCCCGCTCGCGCCCGGCGCGCCTGGACGGCGGCACGCCTGGCGGTGGCGCCCGGCGACGGTCTCAGTGGTCCGCGCACCCGGCGGCGGAGGCCGCGCCGCCTGGGCGGCGGACACCAGGGCGAGGCTGCGCCCCTGCGGCGGCGCGCAGGGCGGTGGCGGCGCCAGGGGTTGGGGTGCGCGCGGGCGGCGCCCCCGGCTACCACGGCCTCCAGGCGGTGGTCAGGGACGTCGGTCCCGGCGGTGGGTGGCCCACCCTCACCAAGACCAACTACGTCGAGTGGGCCGCAGTCATGGAGGTGAAGCTCCAGGTGCGGCACATGTGGGAGGCAGTCCGGTACGGCGACGTCGGCTACGATGAGGATCGACGGGCGCTGGATGGTCTCATCGCAGCAGCCCCGCCCGAGATGCAGTTCACGCTTTCCAAGAAGCGAACTGCCAAGGAGGCCTGGGACTCCATCGCTGCGGCACGTATCGGCAGCGACCGCGCCCGCAAGACCACTCTCCAGGCACTTCGCAAGGAGTGGGAGAACCTGGCCTTCAAGCCAGGTGAGGATGTTGATGACTTCGCCCTCCGTCTCAACACTCTGCTGCAAAAGGTGGTGCAGTTCGGCAACGACACCTACGACGAGGAGAGAGCCGTCGAGCTCTTCCGCTGCGTCCCCGAGAGGTACAGGCAGACCGCTCGCTCGATCGAGTCTCTGCTGGACCTCTCCACCATGATGATCGAGGAGGCGATAGGTCGCCTCAAGGTCGTCGACAGCGACGAGCCACAGCCTCCCTCGGGAGGCATCTCCATCGGTGGGAAGCTCCACCTCACTCAGGAGCAGTGGGAGGCTAGGCGCGGTGACAGGAGGAGGGGGGAGCCCTCTTCCTCGACTGGTGGCCGCAAGCGCGGCAAGCCGCGAAAGGGGCGCGGAGGTGCCCAAGCCGGGGCACGAGGGTGGCGCCCGCGGAGATGCTCATTTCGGCGCCGCCGATAGGCCCAAGTCGGCACGAGACGACGCCTGCCACAACTGTGGCAGGCCCGGCCATTGGGCCAGGGACTGCCCGCAGCGGAGGCGTGGGGGCCAAGCCCACGTCGCGGAGGCCCAGCCGGATGACGAGCCGGCTCTGTTCCTACTCCACGGAGACATGGAGCCGCATCCGGCGGCACCGCCTGCCACCGCTCTACTCCACCTCGACGAGCCGCGTGCCCGAGTCCTCGGCAACGGCTCCGACGACGACAGGGTCGACGGCTGGTACCTCGACTCCGGCGCCACGCATCACATGACCGGGCGGCGGGAGTTCTTCTCCGACCTGGACGTCGACGTAGGTGGCTCCGTCAGGTTCGGGGACTCCTCCGCCGTGGAGATCAAGGGCGTGGGCTCCGTGATCTTCACCGCCAAGTCCGGAGAGCACCGGATGCTCACCGGAGTCTACTACATCCCGGCGCTGCGGAACTCCATCATCAGCCTTGGGCAGCTCGATGAGAGTGGCTCCCGCGTGGTGATCGACAGCGGGGTCCTCCGCATCTGGGACCACCGTCGCCAGCTTCTCGCCAGGGTGGTTCGAGGGAAGAACCGCCTCTACATCCTCCACGTCGGGGTGGCCCAGCCTCTTTGTCTTGCAGCTCGCAGGGACGACGAGGCGTGGCAGTGGCACGAGCGCTTTGGGCACCTTCACTTTGAGGCCCTAAAGCGGCTCAGCGCCAAGGAGATGGTGCGAGGCCTCCCGAGCCTCGACCACGTGGAGCAGCTCTGCGACGTCTGCGTACTGACGAAGCAGAGGCGACACTCCTTCCCCCAGCAGGCGAGCTTCCGAGCCAGGGAGCGGCTCGAGCTCGTATACGGGGACTTGTGTGGCCCGGTGACACCGGTCACACCAGGAGGACGACGCTACTTCCTGCTGCTCGTCGACGACCTCTCCCGCTTCATGTGGGTGATGATCCTCAACAGCAAGGGAGAGGCTGCGGACGCCATCAGGCATACTCAGGCTGCTGCGGAGGCGGAGAGCGGCCGCAAGTTGCGCGTGCTGCGCACCGACAACGGCGGCGAGTTCACGGCGGCCGAGTTCACGGCATACTGTGCGGATGAGGGCATCCAGCGCCACTACTCCGCGCCGTACAGCCCGCAGCAGAACGGCGTCGTCGAGCGGCGCAACCAGACGGTTGTGGGGATGACCCGGGCCCTCCTTAAGCAGAGGGGGATGCCGGCTGTCTTCTGGGGAGAGGCGGTGGTGATGGCCGTCTACATCCTCAACCGCTCGCCCACAAAGGCACTCGACGACATGACGCCGTATGAGACTTGGCATGGGCGTAAGCCGGCGGTCTCCCACCTGCGGGTCTTCGGCTGCCTCGCGTTCGCCAAGGAGCTTGGCCACATCGGCAAGCTCGACGACAGGAGCACTCCGGGAGTGTTCATCGGCTACGCGGTGGGTTCGAAGGCCTACCGCATTCTCGACCCGGAGACACAGCGTGTGCGCACGGCGCGCGACGTTGTGTTCGACGAAGGGCGAGGATGGGCGTGGGACAAGGCGGTGGACGACGGCTTGGCTCCGACGTACGACGACTTCACCGTCGAGTACGTCCACTTCGAGGGAGCGGGGGGAGTAGGCAGCTCTTCTTCGCCGAGCGTGCCTACCCCGGTCCCCGAGCCTCCACCGACTCCGGCGCCCGCCACACCGGCGGCACCATGCTCTTCAGCTACGACTCCGGCTGCGCCGAGTTCCTCGGCTGCACCACCACAGCCGGCGACGCCGCGCACTCCAGCACCGACAGCCACTCCTCCGGGCACGCCTACTACAGCACCTGCTCATGCTGAGCACAGCCCGGTGGAGTTCGCTACTCCGCTCTCTCACGACGAGGAGCGCATCGATGCGTACCACGACGGTGAGCCACTGCGGTACCGTACGATGGAGGACCTTCTCGGCGATCAGCCGGTGCCGGGACTGGTGCCTCACGACCTGGAGGCGCAGTTGCACCTCGCGTGCGACGACGGTGAGCCTCGGTCTTTCGCAGAGGCCAAGGGACACGCGGCATGGCGTGCCGCGATGCAGTCGGAGATGGACGCGGTTGAGAAGAACCGCACTTGGGAGCTTGCTGATCTCCCTCGTGGTCACCGCGCGATCACCCTTAAGTGGGTGTTCAAGCTGAAGAGGGATGAGGCCGGCACCGTCGTCAAGCACAAGGCTCGCTTGGTGGCACGAGGTTTCGTGCAGCAGGAGGGAGTCGACTTCGACGATGCCTTCGCTCCCGTGGCACGGATGGAGTCCGTGCGACTTCTCCTTGCGCTGGCTGCCCAGGAGGGCTGGCGCGTCCATCACATGGACGTCAAGTCGGCGTTTCTCAACGGCGACTTGAAGGAGGAGGTCTACGTGCACCAGCCGCCGGGGTTTGCGATCCCCGGCAAGGACGGTAAGGTGCTACGTCTGCGCAAGGCCCTCTATGGCTTGCGGCAGGCCCCGAGGGCGTGGAACGCCAAGCTGGACTCCACGCTCAAGGGGATGGGCTTCGAGCAAAGCCCGCACGAGGCGGCCATCTACCGGCGGGGCAATGGAGGCAATGCCCTGCTGGTGGGTGTCTACGTCGACGACTTGGTGATCACCGGCACCAAGGATGAGGAGGTGGTGGCGTTCAAGGAGGAGATGAAGGCCACCTTTCAGATGAGCGACCTGGGGCCTCTCTCCTTCTACCTGGGGATCGAGGTGCACCAGGACGACTCCGGGATCACACTTCGACAGATCGCCTACGCCAAGCACGTCGTCGAGCTCGCCGGGCTCACCGACTGCCACCCAGCTCTCACTCTGATGGAGGAGAGGCTGAAGCTGAGCCGTGACAGCACGACAAAGGAGGTGGACGCTACTCAGTACCGGCGCCTTGTGGGGAGCCTCCGCTACCTCGCCCACACGCGGCCGGACTTGGCGTTCTCCGTCGGCTACGTTAGTCGGTTCATGCAGCGACCGACGACGGAGCACCAGCAGGCCGTGAAGAGGATCATCCGCTATGTTGCGGGGACTCTCGACCACGGTCTCCACTACCCGAGGTGCCCTGGAGCGGCACACTTCGTCGGGTACAGCGACAGCGACCACGCCGGCGACATCGACACCAGCAAGAGCACGAGCGGGATCCTCTTCTTCCTCGGCGAGTGCCTTGTTAGCTGGCAGTCGGTCAAGCAGCAGGTGGTGGCCTTGTCCAGTTGCGAGGCCGAGTACATAGCGGCCTCCACCGCGTCGACTCAGGCGCTCTGGCTCACTCGACTGCTTGGTGATCTACTCGGCAGAGACATTGGAGCGGTGGAGCTCAGGGTGGACAGCAAGTCCGCCCTGGCCTTGGCGAAGAACCCCGTTTTCCATGAACGGAGCAAGCACATCCGGGTGAGGTACCACTTCATCCGAGGCTGCTTGGAGGACGGGAGCATCAAGGCAAGCTACATCAACACCAAGGACCAGCTTGCAGACCTGCTCACCAAGCCCCTTGGGAGGATCAAGTTCCTTGAGCTCTGCTCCAGGACCGGGATGGTCCAATCCTCCCACAAGACGACGCACAAGACTTAGGGGGAGAATGATGGATAAGTCTTTGTGCTGGATGGATAAGGCATAGGGTCCTTGCAAGGACCAGATCATCTATTCCTTTAGCATATTTCAGTTTGCTAGGACAGTCAGTTTGCTAGGACAGCATCTAGCTTTAGTTCTTTTGACTAGCATCTTAGCATCTTTTGGCTGCCTGCCCTGGCTGACTATAAGTATGTATCCCCAGCCCCTTGGGTTGGTATGGCTGAGTTTGTGAATATGAGAAAATCAGAAAATTGCCCCAAGTTCATTGTCATCCTCTCAGCTCAATGAGAGTTAGAATTGAGCTCCTAACAGCACTTGTATTCTTTCTTTCAATGTTCCATGTGGTTACGGTGGATCTTGGTGGAAAGCATAATTACCCCTCGAAACACTAACCTTTCATGATTGCTATTGGGAAATATCGCTGATAATCTTTTGCCGATTAGTCGGCCTTATCGTTCCTTTAACACCGATAAGGAGTAACGACTAGGTCGGGCGACTACTAGAATTCTAGTCAGTCCGATTAGTCGTCGATTAGTCGCGATTAGTCGGCCGACTAGGCTGGGAAAACGATCAATTTGCGTAAATGTAATGGGCCACGTTCACTGGGCAGTTTGCGACTACTAGCTGGTATTAGGCCCCCATTAGGTTTTAGGATATATGCACAGCACACCTTCTTTCCCCCAGCAGCCGTCGCCCAAATCGCGAGCCAGAAACACGCCTCTTCTCCGCCAAAAGTTGTTGCTCGCCGCCCGCGAAGGCCTTCCCTCCGCTGGCTCCTCTGTTCTCAAGGCGTCGCTCTAGGCGGGGACGCCTAGGGCGTCCCATGCGCCGTTCCACCGAGTTGCGCCTTTGCTCGCCTAGACGCCCGCCTGCTCGCCTAGGCGTCCAGCCGCCCCACCTTGCTAGGCGTCCGCCTTACCGCCTTGAGAACAGAGGCTGGCGCATCAAGGAAGGAGGAGCGTGCAGCTGCCGTGGAAGCTGCTCCGGAGCTCCCAGCGACCCAACATCTCTGTTTTGACGGTCCCCCAAGGGGTTCCCGCTGCCCGGGAGCTCGCCCCTGCCACCCAAGACGTCGCCGCCACCCAGGAGCTCCTCCTCCTCGCCACCGCCCAGGAGGTCGCCACAAATCGGCAAGGTTATGGAGTATGGGAATGGGATAGGAACATGGAGTTTGAAAGCTCACTCATCAAATCTCGCAAGTGAACAACTGACCATCATTGCGGTGTTCATGCTTGATATATACTATGTAATGTATAGTATACATATCATATCGTCCTGGTATGATAGGACGACTATACAGACGACTAATCGGCCTGATCGACGACTAATCTCGACTAATCACCTTATCGGTGCCATGGCGACTAGGTTCGACTGGACGACTGTAAAACATTGGTGCAGCTATTGTTTTTAGTTTATCCTTTATGTGGTATAAAATGGCTTTTCTAAGTACAAATAAATTCTTTGTTCCCCTTCTGCATGTGTATTTCCTTTTAGAAACATCTGGAAGATTTTACCATCTTGGACATGGTTAGTCTGCAAACTTCTTTCCATCATTGCATATTTGGAGCTGCATGTCGATTTCTGCAGTTGCATATACTATTACTGTTCCCAAATACTCATTCAATTGGCCATGATGTATATATGTGATTTTGCCTTTCGTCTTCTTATTGTTGGTTGGATGATAACAGAATATATTCTTGTTTAAGTTATAATTGTGCAACCCGGTTTGTTTCTAGCAACATGGGCAGACTAAAATGGTTGTCTTAATTCTAAGGTGATTCTGATAGTGGCCACAACTATCATATTGTTGCTCTTTTTATTGTTTGTTATTTTGAAAATATTTCTCTTCAGTTAAGCCGGCCGTGAGTTCGAGGCCTAATATTCTTGACCAAAGTATGTCATCCTAAAATGATTTTATTTAAGTAGTAATAAACCACCAATTTGCATTCCACACGAGGAAAGGTGAACATGAAGGACAAAAAGAGTCCAATCAATCCATTGGTTTGGATCAGGTTCTGCACCCACTGAAAGATAACATAGAAACATAAGTCCTAAGTAACATTTTGCAGAAAGTATTTCGGTGTTCGTGACAAGTAAAGAACTCCTAGAATGTGATTGTACCTTGTTTTGACATGTTAACCAGTTGAAAGCTCTTAGTGATTTAATCGATGATTCCATGCTGATTTTGACATCCCCCAACGCCACCCCCCCCCCCACACACACCCACACCCACACCCACCCAAGTAGGTAGAAGTTGGTTGGTGCGAAATGCTAGTTTTGCATCTTGTAGTTTATTTTGTACCCCAGTAACTCAGGAAGTGAATGTAATATATAAGATTTACATATCTTGTATAGCTGTTTCAGTTACAAAGTATGACTATTCAGGCGAAGAGAGTTCTAGTGTTAAGGGATGCTACATTTAAATGTATAGATGGTTTAGCTGATCTAGAAACTAGGTGCCATACTTATAGTTACCACATTAGGTGTTAACCAGGTTTGTGATGCATTAAGCATGTCATGAAAATGACTTGCCAGGGGTAATCCTCTTCATTATGCGAGCAGGGGATTTGGTTTGTGAACCTTGTAATTTCGGAATCCGTTTCACAATAGTGTTTCATGGTTAGTGAACCCTGTAGTTTTGGTTTACTAAATCCAATCTGTAACAGCATGCTGTGATCTGAGAAAAACCCAAGATTTAGTGTGAATAATTTCAAAATGCACTTATTGCTAGTACCACTAGT
Source organism: Panicum virgatum (assembly GCF_016808335.1). Classification (NCBI taxonomy): domain Eukaryota; kingdom Viridiplantae; phylum Streptophyta; class Magnoliopsida; order Poales; family Poaceae; genus Panicum; species Panicum virgatum. The sequence goes on along the minus strand of NC_053148.1, from coordinate 34,788,325 downwards.
CAACTAAGAGAGCATGATAACCTATGTGTGACTTCATGTCTTCATGTCTTCATTCTGGACTAATGCGAAAGGCTGACAGTAATGGATCATAGTAGGGTTCATTATTTGTTTCCTTTGCCTATCCTGTGAGACCACCCAACAGATTCATGTTGTAGTTGGACCCCTCCTATGATGCTTTACCGATGTATCAGTTATTCCCAACCACATAATCCCTCATTGGCCTACACCAACTTGGAGGTGGGGTTGCTTATCAAGTACCACGAATGGAATGATTTTTGCAGGTCATGCGTTTCCTTTATTGTAGGTCATTTTGCAACGGACAGCAAGTGGTGAGCCTGTTTCTTCCTGTATAGGGTCAGTGGCCTACAACCACTGGAAGAAGGTAAGTGGCACATCCTATTCATAGGCTACAGGAAATGCTATTTGACATTTGTACATCCTATTCATAGGTTATGCTACTGTCACTGTGAAGAGATTGTTACGGAAAGGTGTAGGTGTAGAACACCTTTTACATTGGGAGCATATATGATGATTCTCTTCCTGTCGTTTCACAATTCACAGGTTAATTGATTGAGGAGCATTAAAACTTCACAAACTTTTCTTCATATTCTAGCATTTAAACTAACAGTATGAGTGGATCACATTCAGTTACCATGGGCTTCCATAGAATTCCTATCTTTCAAGCAAGAGGAGATGTTGCCCAAGATTCTAACCTCCTTATCTGTTGACTTTTCCCCCTTTTTATGTTTTCCCCCTTTCTACAAATTCGGAAGAGAAATATATATATCTACATGTATAGCCTTCACCAGTAGAATCAATCTTCTCTTTATTTCTTCAAATTTTATGCAGACAAATTAATCTGCAGACACTATCGTGTCCATGTCCTGTCCTGTTCCCACATGTTTTTCTTTTTCTTTTCTCTTCTTGGATGTGGGTATCCTTTGGCTGCTAGCTATGTTGCTATTGGTATAGTTTGCCATCATATTATACAGTATCTTTGTTATATGGTGGGAAGCATGTTTCATATGATTAGCAATAGCACGCATATGTCAGCTACTATCTGTACCGCATGGCCCCTTGCAGTTATTCAGCTCAAGGATTTTGTGATTTTGTCCCTCCTCAAAGTGCTCACATGTATTGACAACGACTCTTCTTGTAAGTTATCGTGCTGATCTTGTTTCTTTTTCATTCATACTTAAGTAATACACCAGTCGGGTTTTTTTCGTCATTTGGGTCATGGATTTGTTTTCGTATACTATCCCTCGTGCTCTGTGTGCCCAAATATCATTGCGTGCTGAAGTGCTGATCGAGCTGCTGTGGTTCAATTATTTTCTTTTATTTTATTTTACTGGCGGCTCGGTTCCGTCTTTTTCATCGCTATATTTCTGTGAATAAAGTTGCATTTGTTCCGAAGAATATAATATATTCGCGATGCGAGAGGAGCCTCATCTTTTTTGCCTTTTGATGATAGTCCTGGATTCTCTCCAGTTAGGTCTATCGGGATAATCATGAATCTGAATAGATAATAGTGACTGAGGTAACCTTGAGAAGTTCCTCTTTTTTTCCCCGTTCACTGGAGATTGAAAGAATTCCTAAAAGAAAAGGTCCTTTGTTGAAACTTTTCCCCAGAGTATTCAGGTCAGAGTTTGATCTATGCAAATGTTTGTGCAGCTGTGAATCTAGAGCAATGTGGAATTAAGCCGTGTCAGTTCTTGAACCGGACCGGAGAAATTGACCGGAATGTATGTTGAATTGATCTGATGATACTTTAGTACATGATACTAGTACAGTATGGTAGTATGACCCCCTCCTTTTCAGTTTCAGTTGACTTCTAAGTTTCTAACCCGCTTACCAAATTAAATTACTGCTATTACAGGTTTATCAAGAGGATAGTTAGCAGGCTAGCTTCTGTTTGTCACACCAGATGTCAAATTTCTCCTTTTCTTTTTTGAAAAGTTACACCAGATGTCATATTTCTCGTTCTGCTACAATCCCTTGTCCTGGACGTTTCGGCCTTCTTGTTTTATGCCGAAAATTTCTAAAAAGGCGTTTGTCTTTTTCCTCAAGAAAAAGAAAGGAAGAAAAAGGAAAGAGTTACGGGCATGCTTTTATCTGAACCACACGTGCGTCAGCACTGAGCCGGCCCCGAGACGTTGTGATCCCCTGCAGCGCGGATTTTATAACCCGCGTGTGGCGGGATCACACGTGACGCCATCGCGCCCGAGCAGCATGGGACAACACGAACTAGATTAAAATATTATTGCTCCTTGTCGTAAAAACTTGTCCAGATCAGATGGGACAAAAGTACAATTTTAACTATCTAATTGGGGTGAATGAATGTATATATGCACCCCGGATTTCTAACCTTATGATTTTACTTGATCCTACCGATACAATCATAGTTAAATGAAATTAACGTCTTGGAATGGGTGGATCCCTATGATCATACTTGATCCTACAGATTTCAATTTATGCAATTCCAACATTTAAAGATCCCATATTCAGCCTTGGCAAAAAGATATAAATCCAATAATAATATGTGTACTCCCTCCGTCCTGAAATGTAGGTCATTCTATGATTTTTTCAACAGATTATGGGGATGAAGAAAAGACTCTTCTACCCCTAATTATTAAACATTGGAACTTTATTTGAGTAATTAAATATGTGCTAATTAAAGTACCATGCTCTTTTTCAGCACCTTCCCTACATACACGTTTTTTTATTGGGAAAGAGTAAAAACCAATGTACAATTAAGATGGTTTGATCCACTTTCAACTTAGAATGTTTTACATTTGAGTACAATATTTGAACTCTAGAATGCCTACATTTCAGGACGGAGTGAGTAAAGATTAATGACATGGCAAATTAAACCACTGAACTCTAACCTAGTGACATATTTTTCTCATTTAAAATATTGATTAATTTTTTGTGATGATTGTCGTTCTAGATATGATTCTGTCTATCATATGCCATGCTAATAGGAGATTATGAAATCATGACCCTAAAAAAATTATGTACCACTCAATTTGTGTCACAGTAACTTCATGTGATCAATATATAGGATAATACTACAACAACCTTGCACCAAAATTTCATTACCTTCTCACATTTTGTGGTCCCCATTTTCTTCCCCACATTTTTTGCCGTGCATTCAGACAACCAGTCTAGTTGTAGTGTAGCATAGTTAGAGTACAATACCCCTATAATCAAGTTGTGGTTTAACATAACATCTAGACATCTAGTCTAGTCACGCAATGATCAGTCTTGGACAAGGTTTTATCACATCAAATTTCAATTTCACATGTCATCAAGCAATTACCGGAATGATTACCATTTGACACTGTATTGACAACATTCTAAACTTCATAGGACAATCACCCTGTTCGGCTGGTCCACTGCTGGCTGGTTTTTTCACTGTAGCTACAGTGAATCGTGGGTGCCAACGGTCGCCGCAGCGGTCTCCAGCCCAGTCTCTTCCGACCAGCCGAACACAGGCAATAGAAACTCAACAAGATCTCTCATCACATGCCACGGTCAAACGCACCTCTCTACTTGTCAGCTCTTAATCCTCCCAAATGGCCACGTGTCACTAAAAAAATATACTCTGCTTCCCCTTTCCACCGTATAATCCAGTCAAAAGTGCTAGGAAAATCCAGAGCTCACACAGCAGCCGTAGAAGATCCACACCGCCCGCCTCCGCACGCCCGTGCCAACGTGCCGCCCATCCCAACGCCGCCGTGCCACACTCCCCACGCCCCTTCCATCCAAATCGTGAAACATTTCTTTCGCGAAAAGAAATCGAAATCTTTATCCAAGGAAAAGGAAATCATTTTGAACAGTAGCTGCGAGAGAGAGAGAGAAAAGGGTGGAGGCTTTGCCTCGGGCTCCTATTTATAGCCAACCTCCCAGAAAGCGATCTCGCCTCGGCTCCTCGCGTTTTTCCGTTTCGCCCCCTCCACTGTTCCAATAATAATAAAAGAACATCCTCGATTCAGTTTCCTCGAATTTCTTCCGGCCAGCGGCGGCGATAGGCTCCGATTCGGCGCGGCTCGGCGGGGCGGCGGAGATGGTTGCCGTGGCGGCGGAGGGCCCGATCCGCGGCGCGGATGCCGTGCCGGCGGCGGAGAGGGAGGCGGCGGCCGCGGCCGCGGCCGACGCCGCGGCCAAGGGCGGTGATGCGGAGGTGGGGAAGGAGGAGGTGAGGGAGTACGAGAGCGACATGAGGAAGCTGGAGGAGCTGCTCTCGAAGCTGAACCCCTCGGCGGAGGAGTTCGTGCCGCTCTCGCGCCGCCGCGGGGACGGGGACGGCGGCGCCCGCCGCCTCTCGGCCGACGCGCCCGTGTTCGTGTCGCCGGCGATCGACTACTACGCGCGCCACCACCAGCTCCCTCCGCCGCCGCAGCAGCAGCCGCTGCACGTGCTGCAGCTCGTGGGCGCCGTCGGCGGCGTTGGTATGGGCGGTGGCGGGGGGAGGGACTCCAGCAGCGACGGATCCACCAACGGCCAGCCGAATCGACGGGTAATCACCGAATTGCCGAGTCCGATTCAGTGCGGGTTTCTCTCCGGGTAGGGGTTTGCAGTGGGCTGTTTCTTCTCGATCGGTCGGTTTGGAGGTTTCCTGATGTTGATGGTTTTGGATTTTTGGCAGCTCCCGTGCGATCGACTCGAGAGCTGATCTTTTCGTGGGAGGGTTTTAGGTCTAGACTGGTTGACATATAAAATTTAATCGACCTGATAGGATGGTTGATTTTGATATTTCCCTATTATACAGGAGATTTTCAATAGATTCCTGTCGATTGATTATTCTCTTATCCCTGCTCTGCAAATGTTTTTTTCTTCTGTAAATTGGATTCACGTGATCGTTTCCTTCTCTTTATGTGCTTCTTCTGTTGTTATATATTTTCCCAACATATTATTTGCCAGTGCTATATGAATTGGGTAGTACAACGAAGATAGTGTCATGAGAATAATCAGCTGCATTTGATCTTGTGGTTACAGAGAAGGAATGGCTTCATCCAAGGGAGGAGAAGGATGACGGGAGGCCGGCCTCGTCGAGCTGATAGGGAGGACAGTGTGCGGCGAACAGTCTATGTCTCTGACATTGATCAGCATGTGAGAATGTTATACAGTTCTGTTTGGTAAATTTTCGTTCATTGCTTTATTTTGATATATTGTCCTCCGTTCGACTTGCAGGTAACTGAACAGAAACTGGCTGAAGTTTTTTCGACCTGTGGACAGGTGTGTTATCAGATTTCTTAATTTTAAATCCACTCAAGATCATATGATTTTTCGTTTCATATATATCCAAAAAACAAAAAAATAGTCAATCAAATATTTTTTCTCTCCTGGTTTAGAGATTGCAGGGGTTGCAATTGTTATCTATGTTATCCATTTTTTAAAGTTGTATTTTGACATATATTTCGTTTGATGTTCTCTACCTTGTCAGCATACTGACATTTTTGCTTATAATATTGCGCTATCATGTGTTACAAAAATTGAACTCTTTAAGATCTCTAATTTTTAGGATAGCTGAACAAAGAATGAATTTTCATTATGACCTAAAAACATTTGAACTCTTTTAAGATATCTACTTGTTGGGATAGCTGAACAAAGAATGAATTTGCATTATAACCAAAAAATTTGTATCCAAATTGAATTTTAAGTGGGGCCACTCTGAACTATCAAATCAGTTCAACACTTTGAAACAAGTAAACCAGTTAGCTTCCATTTACACTCATCCATATTTATTAGGTTTGCCTTGATTTCTTATTTTCTTTTATAATTTGACCTGGCCAACGTATTATAGCTTTTGCAAATCAAGACCTATTTGGGCTAACCTTTTGACTCAATTATGCTTAAACTGCTATTAATGGAATTGCAGAGCTTAACTAGTATACTTTTGTCCAGAAGATATTTGTATAATTCATCTGAGAAAGTAGAAATGAAAAGTCTTCTTTTGGATAACCATTTGCCACTCCGCTTCGTTATCAGCCCCTGGAAAGATGATTGTGAGTTCTCTTTCGAGTGCTCTTGTAGAGCATAGTCCTGACTCCTGAGGCGCATGTTCCCGTAGCAAGTGCATGCTACTACATCTGGTCCAGCAGGGCAGCCTCTCTATCTACTGAAGCTGCAGTGTGGGCCAATCCTCCTGTAGTGCAATATCCTACTTCAGTGAAGGAGACATTGACAAATCTTGTCTCATTTTTTCCATGAAACTTCTAAGGTTTCATTCCTTCACTGTATCATGCATGGTTGTTTGAGAGGAGAAAGGCGGTTCGGGTTCTTGAAGTACTCCTTGGTGGCCACTAATCCTAGAAAGGATCAACTTGGTACACTAATTCCTCCTAAGATTAGTTAGACACTTGAGTTATTAAGGAAAGATGGAATATTGAAATGGTTGGTGATCAGATTGATAAGCCTGAAATTGACCATCTTCATATGCCATTTCAATATGGACGTTAGCATGAAACATGGGCACATGGGTTCTTCCCCTGTCAAACTTATAGACATCAAACAGTTCTAGTTCGTCCCTAAGTTTTTAATAGAGGTAGTTTTTCTTTTGATGAGTTCTAGTGCTCAAGCTAAGTCATTTGAACTTTCCATTTGTGTTTTCTTTCTTGGAAAATCAGAACACAAGTTTGCTATGTTTGCTTTGTGCAAGATGTAATTACAACTTTGTATTCTGTGAGCCTGTGACTACTAAAATGAGCAGATAAATCTGAACTGACATGATGTGTGTGTACTACTGAAATGTTTTCATAGAAAATGCTTTAGATGTAGTTTTCATGGTTTTTACTGAACTGTGGAAGTAGTCAAACTTGCCTTTTATAGACTGGGTTGTCCTAAAGAAGATCTATCTGTCAAAGACTAAAGGTGTTACATGGCTGAAGAAGTTCTAGCCATACTGTTTCATGTGCAATAACTGATACTCCCTCCTTCCATGTTTATAAGGCTCACATGTATATCAAGATTCAAACCTTCCCATCTTTGACCAATAATTTGACTATTAATTTTTTATTTTTATAATGTAAATTTTATATGATTGGATTCGTAATCAAATATAGTTTACAATGATTATAAGTTTATAATCATAAGTGATATAATATATGATAAATAAATGGTCAAAGTGTTGTTTAGAAGACCGTGCCATGTTCCACCATGCCTTGTAAACGTGGAAGGAGGGAGTATTTGTAAGCAGAAGGCTTTCCAAGAATACGTATTGGGCCACATCCTACTTAGTTAGTGATGCTAACAAGTTTTGAGGATTTTGAATGATACATTAAACCATTATTCAATTAAAAGGAATGCCTAACAAGTGGTCCATGTGATGCTGCTAGCTAGTAAGTTACCACATATTCTGTTAGATACTGGACCAGATGCCATAGAGAATTGTTGCCTGCGCTGACAGTTTTGGTTATAACTGGTTCAGTTCATATTTGCAAATTTACGCATGTACTGATTTTCTTTAGCTCTTGTACTCATTGTATATAGTTGTTGAAGATTAGTAGTGTCTTTCACGAAACATGAGTAATATCCCTGTGCAGAGTTTAAACGTGCTCTAGCCTACCCCAACTTGCTTGGGACAAAAGGCTATGTTGTTGTTGTTATTGTAGAGTTTAAACTTAAAATACATATGATTTAATCCAGGTATTTCATACATGGTCGTATCATTGCCCCCCCCCCCCCCAATCCAATCCAATCCTTTAATATACGCTACATTGTGGACGACGTTAGAGTGATTTTTGGAATTTTACCCACTTCAGTTCATGTTTATCTCTCTATGGTTGAGTTGACACATATTCTTCACTTGTAGGTGGTAGATTGCCGTATCTGTGGTGATCCTAACTCAGTGCTGCGTTTTGCATTCATCGAGTTTGCAGATGATGGTAATAGCTTCGACACACCAATTGTTATTTGATAGTCCTATGTTTGTGTAAGAAACAATTATGAATGAAGCTGATCTTTTCTGCAGTCGGTGCAAGAACAGCACTAACACTTGGTGGAACCATGCTTGGTTTTTATCCTGTCAAAGTTTTGCCATCAAAGACAGCGATTTTACCTGTGAACCCCAAATTTCTTCCTCGAGTAAGTAGACAGATGTAGATTATATTACCTATTGATGTTAAATCTGCAACAATACATGCCTAAATCTCCTTTTCCTGCAGACTGAGGATGAGAAAGAAATGGTATCCAGGACTGTATATTGTACTAACATTGACAAGAAGGTATGCCAGATGGTATAATCATTTGTGTTCAAATTTTATTGTAATGGTATCCTGGATTGTGCACTGCACATGAAAATTTTCTAATAGCTGATATTCAATGTTGGCCATTCTTGTGAATATGTGTTAGAGAGTTTTCTAATCACCAGTGAATGGAGTGTATTTGTTACAATTGACCAATATTTTGTCTGTAGTAACAAATACTAATTGATGATTAGTTCTCGACTGAATTCAATTTATGATCTCATCTTTCTTCTAAAATGGCAATCCTTAATCCAGAAGTTTTAGAAGCTTTGGTAGCTTGATGTTCAAGATAACACTTGACCAGTTACTGAAGCTGCATTATGTTCACTTTTGTTTTTTATACACTTTGAAGAATGTCGCGTAACTGTCGCTTGTAGATTTTTCTGTTAAGGTCAAATTTTTGTGTAGCTGGAGTTGGAATCTTGTGGGTGCTTGCTAATTCTTTCTGATTTTGAAGCAGTCCCATGAGAAAACACAGTAGTTTGCCATAAATTTGAAAATCAGTCAAATTCAAAAGTGGGTTCTAGGAATTAGTTCTGAGCTGATATTTGGCTCATTTCTTGTTGAGTTTAACACCGTTATTGTTTTAAAACCCAATGATTGAGCTTTTCGTCGAAGGTGGTACTTGAGATGTTGACATGTTGTGATATTTAGGTCCATTATGTATATCAATGTTGTGATTATATTGTGCCATTAGCTCAGGATATATGTATTATTTTATTTGTCCAAGCATTTGAAATTTGAGTAAAGATCTAGAATTCTAGAATAGTACAGTAAAGATAAATGGTGAAATTGGAAAAGAATTTCAAACTAAGTTCTACTTCTTCTTTTTAAGGCTTATAATTTTTTGCTGTTCTGCTAAATATAATGATTGTTCTATGGCTTATTTCTTTATTACTATATAGGTTGGAGAAGATGAAGTGAAACAATTCTTTGAGGGAACATGTGGTGAAGTACGTTACCTATGTTTTAGTTGTAGGCATGTGTTTCATTTACATGGCTAAGCATAATAATTTGGGTAATGATTACCTGCCTTTTTTACTTAGGTTTCTCGGCTGAGGCTACTTGGTGATTATGTGCATTCCACATGCATTGCCTTCGTTGAGTTTGTCCAAGTAAGTAAAACAGGAGACTTTAGTATGTTACTATGTCATCAAGAATAAATCATTTTCTATATATGAAATTATGCCACACTTTATTATTTGAACAAAATTTCGGTTAGAAAAGTAAAGGTGATAATATTTTGTTTGTCAACCCATCTAATGGGTTTGTTTTGCAACAAATTTCTCTTTAAACTAAGCCTTTCATTCCTTCCACATCTGATTTTCTCTCAATTGGTGGATTCACTCTTTGATTTATAACAGATGCTATTGCTTCAGTCTTGCCTAATTCATGTTTGGATCATTTATTTGTGTTGCAATTGACATCATTGACCACTATGCATTTAAGTTATTTGAGTAAACAAGGGGCTGTTAACACGCGTTCAAATTTTTTTTCTGACGTGGATGAAAAGTTTCAAGGATTTCTGCTATTGTAGAAAGCTCTTCTCACCATGTAGAAACTGATGTCGTGCTATAAGTTGTTTCTGTTTCTTAACAGATAAAGTTGATTGCTGTATAATTATCACTGATTCACAACACTAATATTGTAGACTCATATGCTTCTTTCTGCTCCTAGCTTAATCTGTATGTCACCATTTTCCTACTGCTTTTATTCTGCCAGCTGTCAGTCTTCTGCTAACTTGCTAGATATTCTGCATCCTCTTTCACAACACTAATATCATTACAAGCATAATTTATTATATATGCCAGATGGCCCTAACCATTATTGCATTCTAAGCCTAGTCTCACAAGCTTTTGAGCATACCCATTACACATCTTTGTGATATGATTTACACACATACTAATATGAAAGTGCCTGTAGGATAATGAAATTGTGGGCTTTAATTGAAGATGTGCTTAATCCAAATTTGTTCACCATGTCGCGAAGCAATTAACTTGCAAGTAGTACGCTAACAAGTTTGGCACTTTCTTAGTGTTTATAATACCTTCAGCTAAAATGGAGCTATACTTTGCATGCAGGGAATTGAAATATGTGCTTGTAGGCTGTATATTTAGTTATGAACTTATGATGTTTCTTATCCTGAAAGTTTTAACGAAACATGTAGTTGGGAGTAGGGACTGGCGGTCCTACTTAACCAGCTAGTCATCCGTGTCACTGATGTGCTACCAGATCTTGTAACACTGCAATGCTTTAATGCAGTAGTACTAATACATTGAACATGGGCATGGTCAGAGCTCCAAAATATGATGCTGACCTATATGTTTAGACCTAATCAAATTATAATTTATGGAAGTGTTTTGTAGAAATATGGCAACAAAAGTATAGTTTCTCAAAATTAAAAACCTTTGTCTGCACGCATCCGAAAACAACCTTTATTTCGTAGTGTTCCCCGAGGGCACAACACTAGTCAGGCGGCTCTGTCTTGTCTAGATCCTAATGAGGGATCAGGCAGGGCTGGGTTGCAATGTTGAGCAATGGTCCCTAAGTGCCTATCTGGTTCATAGAAGGGGGAGTTGTCATCTTAGATAACACTTATTCGCTATCAAATGAAGTAAATTTGTAAGATAAATGTTATGCCCTCCATCCCAGAAAAAAATGCAATTCTAGTTTTGTCCTAAGTCAAACTTTCTTGAATTTGACCAAATTTATCGAGAAGTATATTAACATTTATGATACCAAATAATCATCATTAGATTCATCATGACATATATTTTCATAGTATACATATTAAATGTTAGAAATGTTGACCTTTCCCTATAATTTTTTGTCAAACTTAAAAAAGTTTGACTTAGAACAGATCCTAATCAGGGGTCAGGCAGGGCTGGGTTGCAATGTTGAGCAATGGTCCCTTAGTGCCTATCTGGTTCGTAGGAGGGGGAGTTGTCATCTTAGATAACACTTATTCTCTATCAAATGAATTAAATTTGTAAGATAAATGTTATGCCCTCCATCCCAGAAAAAATGCAATTCTAGTTTTGTCCTAAGTCAAACTTTCTTGAGCTTGACCAAATTTATCGAGAAGTATATTAACATTTATGATACCAAATAAGCATCATTAGATTCATCATGACATATATTTTCATAGTATACATATTAAATGTTAAAAATATTGACCCTTCCCTATAATTTTTTGTCAAACAAACTTAAAAAAGTTTGACTTAGAACAAAACTAGAATTGCATTCTTTCTGGGACGGAGTAGACATCTGAGTGGCATTTGCAAAGGGAGTCAAGTTACCAGCAGAATTTGCAGTGATTTTTCTCACTTGCATGGGCTGGACATCGCTGAATTTTCATTTTCATTTTGTAAGAAATGTTTCTTTTTGATGCAAAAACAATGATGCCAAATTATTTAAAAAAGATCGCAAGATTTTATCTTTCCTTCTCTTCAACATTTACATAACTTTTTCTTCAACAATGGAAGTTTGAAACCTTATATATCTGTGAATCTGTGAATAGAGATGATGTTATTTGACCTGATGATATGTTCGTCCTTTTTGTCTTTTTGGAGCTTAACCAATTTATAAATTCCATTTGTGCAGGCAGATAGTGCTATTCTAGCTCTGAACTGCAGTGGCATGGTTCTTGGCACGCTTCCTGTCAGGCAAGAACATACTTTGTTCCAAGTTCCATCTTATGCTAAGGGTGGCATGTTTTCCATCCTGTGCTTACTGTTCTATTGGTTTTTCAGGGTGAGCCCGTCAAAGACACCAGTCCGCCCTCGTTTGCCCCGTGTGACGTCGTACTGAATCCGGCTTTGTGTGAAGCCGGCGTCCAGGGGCAGCAGCAAGCCTATAGTCGCGCAGCCTTAGAGACTGTCGCGTCGCGGATCAGCAATTGTCGTTGAAGAGAGTTGTCGTTGATTAAAACCTAGTTGTCTAGTTGAAAGCCCCTCGCTGATGTTTCTCGGATCAGAGACCCATCTGTATGGTTGCTGGGAGCGCTATTTTGACCTCCTTGTTCTTTCTTTGATCTTTGTTGATTATGGATGGATGCAACAGCAGCCTTGAACAGGCATTCGAACAAATAATGTCTATGGCTTCTGTTATTCGCGTTTATCTGATCAATCTTATTCTCTGCGGCTGTTGTTGACCGTGCACTCAACGTTGTGGGTTTGACCCAGGTTGAACCAGTCGGTGGTTTGAATTGGGTACAAAGATATACTGGTCCATTGAGTGAGTTGGAAAAAAAATTGACCATCGAAGTACAAAGTTTGGTTTTGGCCGTCCAACTCCAAATTAGAAATCTTTGACCATCCAACAATCAAAACAGTTAACATTGGATCATTTAGCTGGTGGTTATGTTGATTTGGAGGGAGTAGTAGTTTGGAATCAGGATGAATATGATCAGACCAGCTACCCCATGCATCTCTACGGGTGATTTGGTGTGTAGGAGTAGAAACCTGGGCGACCATTAGAGACATTTTACTTGACATGTATTTGGACAGCAAGAAGCCTACAACCCGCTGTGCTGAGTTGCAGAGAACTTTTGAAAAAGAGTTTGCCCTTATACATCAAACAAATACCAGTTATCTCCCAGCATTTCTTCATGGCTAGAAAGATTTATGTACTAGTCTTAATTTTCTTTGTTTCCTTTTTTAATTGATTGTACTCTTTTGTCTGGACACCTTTTCCAATTTTTTAATTGATTGTACTCTTGTTTCGGGGGTTTCTGTTCGATTGCTTGCAGGCAGCCGGCTCGAGGCCAACAAGAAGGCCATGAACAACTAGAGGGAGGGCAGTACTCACCGGCGGAGGCGTGGCAGCGGCGAGAACCGGCGACCGCGAGGCGTGACGGAGGTGGCGGGAACCGGCGATGCATGGCGACGGCGGCTCCGCTTCCACGAGCATGGTGGCGGTCAGCGGGTGCTGGGAGGCGTGGCGGCGGCGGCCAATGGAGGCGTTGCTGCGGCAGGCCGGCGAGGCGTGGCGGCAGCGGGTCGGCGAGGCTTGCCGACGGCGACGGTGGCCGGTGGAGGCGTGGCGCCGGCGAGGCACCCGCGACCGCCTGGCGTCGTGGCGGCCGAGGGTGGTTGGAGTCGCAGACTCGCAGGATAGGGTCTGGCCGTCCGGGGCAGGTCGCAGGATAGGGTTTACCGTGGATGTCTAACCGTTTCCAATTCATAGTCTCGATCCATTTAGAACCAAATCATTTAGGCCCAATCCAAATCAGGCCAAACTATTTATTTCAGCATCCAACTCAAACTAAACCAATTAATATGATGAGCCCATTTAAAACCAACCAAAACAAGCTCAGAGCAAATCCAATCCACTAAAATCACTCTGGCCCAAACCATTTGCAGGTTGAGTTACGCCGCGTGGCTTGCCACATAGATAAATGTGGTAAAAATATAAGAGCCAAGAAACAAAAATGCTAAATATGTAGACATTATTTTAAGAGTGATAATGGAGTGAGTGACATTTGTTATAATGATAAAGAAGTAAAAAACCCCCTAGAAATCGGCGGTGCTGCCACGTTACGTCACGCGGCGCTACCAACCAAACCAACCACACGTCCACACACTCGCACCGGCCGACCGGTCGCCGATCCGATGGCCTCCTCGCTCCGCCATTTCACCGGCCTCGCTTGCTTCCCCGTCCCCGCCCCCGCCGGGGCCGGGGCGTCCGGCGCCACCTGCTTGCTGCGCCGCTACACCCCCGACTTCTGCGCCTTCGCGGCGCTCCGCCCGGTCAGGCCGGCCGCCGCCTTCTCCGCCGCGAATCCACTCGCCTCTCCGGCCGAGCACGAGCAGCGCCAGCAACCGCAGCAGGCCGTCCCGTGCCACGGCGGCGACCCGCCCGCCCCTTCGCCGTCGCCGTCCCCGCCGTCCCCGGCGCCGCTGCGGGTGGGGATCGTCGGATTCGGCAACTTCGGGCAGTTCATCGCGGGGGGCATCCAGCGGCAGGGCCACGCCGTGCTGGCGGCCTCCAGATCCGACTACTCCGACTACTGCGCCGGCCGCGGGATCCGCTTCTTCACGAGCGTCGACGCGCTCTGCGAGGAGCAGCCGGACGTGCTGCTCATCTGCAGCTCCATCCTGTCCACGGAGGCCGTCGTCCGCGCCATCCCCTTCCACAAGCTCCGCCCCGACACCATCGTCGCCGACGTGCTCTCCGTCAAGCAGTTCCCTCGCAACCTCCTCCTCGAGGTATAATAATGATCAACGGTTGCAGAGCTGGATTAATTAAGCGCTCTAATTTGTAGTACAGCATTATTAGTTGCACAAACAAACAATTAGACCTTCCAAATTTCAATACCTGAACAAACAATGAACTAATTACAGCATTATTAGTTACACTTTCCAAATTTCAACACCTACCCAACCAATGCAGAACTCAGATCGAAATTAAACTGTTGTGAACTGGCTGAGGTAGTAGGTGGCAAGCCTTAAGTGGTGGAGAACACTACAGCTGAGAATTTGTACTAGCTTATCGATGGATTCCTCTTTAGTGACTACGATGTTGGCCTGGTCTATCAAAAAGAGACTACTACGTTGGTGTGATGTTGGAACTTCCAAGTGTACTTATGATGATGGCTGGTCCACTGCCGTCGATCGATGATTACTACTGTTTTATTGACATAATGCCAATTTGTCAGATTCTTCCACTGGGGTTTGGGATTGTCTGCACGCACCCGATGTTCGGGCCAGAGAGTGGTAAAAATGGCTGGGGCAAGCTCCCATTCGTCTACGACAAGGTTAGGGTGACTCAAGATGGGGATCAGGCAGTCAAATGCGGACAATTCTTGAGCATATTTGAGCAGGAGGTGATTCTATGGGACCATCAGCACCTTCTCTCTTTGCTAAGTAATAGCAACATTTTTAGTCATTAGTAGTAATTGATTAGCCACTGAACATGTGAAGTTTTTGTTTCCTTTGCTTCTAAATAATGCCTATAGGGATGTAGGATGGTGGAGATGTCATGCGCGGAGCATGATCGCTATGCTGCCGGAAGTCAATTTATCACGCACACAATTGGAAGGTTGGCGTGACATTACATATCTAAAATAATTACTGCAAAATTATTCCTCCAAATTTATCACGCACATAATATTATACTAAATTGCTAATTGACTAATATTTTTTCCTACAGGGTTTTGTCACAACTGAACCTAAAGACAACTCCAATTAACACAAAGGGTTATGAGAGCTTGTTGCAACTTGTAAGTAGTGAATATCATGCTTGTCTCCATTCTTGATTGCTGATAGCTTATTTATGATGTTGTCATCTATAAACCTTGCAGACTCGTAACACTGTAAGCGATAGTTTTGATCTATACTACGGGCTTTTTATGTATAATATCAATGCCACAGAGCAGGCAAGTACACTCTCCCGTCTCCATATGATGCATCATTCTTATCCTTACCAAATTATTGTAGAACATGTGCATGACATTTGGTAATAGTTTGTGTGTCTAAATACTCGAACATCACAACAAATATTTATAATTATTCACGCAGCTTGATAATTTGGAGCGGGCATTTGAGAGTGTGAGACAGATGTTGTATGGTCGGCTGCATGATTTACTACAAAAGCAAATCGTGGAGAGGGTCCCCATGACAACAATCTCTTCAGGAAAATTGGAAAATAGCAGGTCAAATTCTTTCGCAGCGCCCCCCTTATCGCGTATAATAACAGAAGAGAATAAACATGTATCTTCTATTACTTCTGTAGCATCTCCTACTAGAATTTTACAACATACCGCTTGCAGTATAGGGCAATGATAATCAGTATGTCTAGCTATTGTTGTTTTGTTGTACATTTACTGTTGTGGAAGATGCACGTGTGAAATTATTGTAGCTGATAGTATTGATAGGTGGAGTAAAATCATTGCTTTGCTTATTTAGTTGTTCGTAAATCCTGATCTTTCGCATCCTTTGTAGGATAAATGTAATTAAATAGAGAGAATTGCATATGTCATCTTAAAGACCAAAATATATATTGTATACAGAAAATAGTAAAATATTATTTTCGTTTATAATAATCAGATGTTGTTCTACTCTAATTTATGGAATCTTGATGTCGTGTGTAAAGTAGTTATTATCATGTCCAATTTATAGGGCTAAGTATGTGTGTGTATATTATTAAATCATGTTTTTTAAAAGTTTCTCTTTATGTTATTGTGCCATAACAACAACAATATTTTTGAATCTTAACACGCCAAAACGACATTCATATTTGTGGAGGTGTGTGCACCATGATCGGATCATCATGTTCTCGCACCCTGCTTGTAAGGGCCATTTGCTTTAGCCAAAACAAGATGAGAGGGAGGGTGTTTGAGAAAGGAAGAGAGGAGCAGGACGAACAGAGGTGGAGGTAGTGGCGACCAAGTTGTGGGGTGGGGATGGTGATATGATAATCTGATTTATACTTTGCCCCATATCTTATACTCCCTTCAATCTATTGTTCTATTTTTTCTTACAAGTGTTAGAACTAGGAAGATCCATTCCACAACAATAAAATGTATAATATAAGATTATCTATATTTATAATAGATAATATCATAATAGCTTCTCCAATGGTATAGTATAACATGTTCTTCAAAACTAATATAGTCCCACATGTATTAGGGATGTTGAGCGCTCCGTGCGTGTTTGAAATGTGTTTACTATAGCTAGTGGCTTTTTTCTTCATTCGTCCACCTACCACGTAGGACAGATCGTTATTTGTTGATTTGGGGCCCTTTATAGCCATCTGAGTTAGGAACGTTGGATGTGCCATATGTATTTTTAGGGGAGTTGGATGTGCCTTATGTGTTATTGCGGGTTTGCAAAAAAATTATGGGGGTATATTTCTTTTAATTACATAGTACAACTCCGATACTCATAATGCACGTACGTTCAGTCCTACGAATGTTCGTATGCTACGAACGTTCGTGAACATACGAACGTAAATCCTACTCATATTAGATCTTTGTTGAAGACTAAATCGACAAATTCTCGAGATTGATGAAGACATCGTAGGCGGTTTCGTTGTTGACGGGAACGTCGTCTACCATTGAAAGCAATGCCGTTAAATCTTAGAAAATCTGCTCTTATGAGGAGTCAAACTCATAACATGAGGTGCTACTGAGGTATAGATTGTGTATCAAACAATCCGAAAAAAAAACAGTGTGTCCAAAATTCCAAATCCAACGAATGTGTAGAGGCCTGCTACTGCTATTGGGCTGTAACCCAAACCAGGCACCGAGCAAACCGATCAGCCCAGCCCAAGTATATAATAACGAAAAGAAAGTAGAGCTGGTGTGGTGACGGACTGATGTGAGACATTGAACCCACACCCACTTAGCTGCCCTTGCAGGGAGCAAGTCAAACATGCCGCATGAAGCTTCCAAAAAAAAAAAATGCCGCATGACCTTTGAAATTTACATTACTATACATTCCAAACAAATTTACAGTATTGCAAAGACTCTGTAATAAACATACAAGAAGAAGCACACACCCAGACACAGCACTACATCAGAGGCCGGCGATCAATCAGATTCAGACACCCTAGCGATCACGCGATCACATGATCGAGCAAGCGCTCGGGTTCTCATCGCTGAAGTAGTTCCTCACGGCGGCCGGCACGACGTCCGGCTGCTCATGGTAGTTCCCGTAGAGCTCGGAGTCGTAGTAGCCGTGCACGTGGTAGTTGTACGAGCTGGCCTTGGCCTGGGGGTACTGCGCCACCGCCGGCTTACTGCCGGCCACCGCCGCGACGCCGCCGTTAACGTTCTTGCTGCCGCGCGGCACGCTGCTGTAGTAGTAGTGGTGCTGCGCCTGCGCGGGCGGCTTGGCGTGGTGCTGGTACTGGTAGTAGGCCGCCGGCGGCTGCGCGTAGGCCTGGTGGTACGCCGGGTTGTTGTAGGCGGACGGCCAGAGCACGGCGAGCCTGCCCGTGCGCCGCGCCGCCCGGAGCACCTTCTTCTGGCTCACCGACCCCGTCACCGTCACCTTGCCGTGCATCCTGTCTATGCTCACGCTGTGCACTCCTGATCGAGGAGGGAAAGAAGAGAGCATCATCATGTGTGCGCTTGTCAAGGCTGAGGAATCGTAGTAGTCGTCGATCCGTGGATTTGGTTGGAAAATTTGGTGGTATATTACCTTCAAGCCTTTCCAGGGCTCTCCTCACCTTGCCCTCGCAGCCGTCGCAGTCGATGTTCACATGCATCTCCACGATCTGCAAGTTTCAGAAGCATATGAGAACAAATATGAGAACTTCTCAGGAAGTTCTGCATCAAATCGGCAACAAATTAGCTGGGCAGGGATAGAGCAAGAGACAGCAGCCCACAACCAAACTTACCGTCATGGCTGCTCTTTGGATAGAAGATAGATGCAAATCGAAGCTGCGTTCTTCCCGATGGAAAAGTTGATTCACTTTTGGGGGGAGTTCACTAGGACAGTGCACTGGTGTATATATGCACAAGAGTCAGAACTGGAGATCAATGCAGTAGTAGGAGAGAAGCCAATACAGGAAGAAACCGTGTCAAGTCACTGAAGTCAAGTAAAGATGCTTAGTGATGATGTGTGCATTGATGACGTGCGCATAAACAATACTAGTAATAGTGCTTGGAAATTGCCGGCCAATATCCGCGTTGCTGTACCCCGCTGAGCCCGAAAAAGCGATGGCGCAACGAATGGTCGATCTACATTGCATATGGTGTCCTGAATTTCCATGACATCCCTGGCCGTGTGCTCATCCCTGTATGACATGGAAGTTGCGTGTCATTACTGGCATGCTTCGGTCATGAACAACGACCAGTGAAGTAAACTATAGAACTAAGTTGAATCAACGCAACAGGGATAGTGTTGTTTAAGATAGATATCTCTGCAAATTGAGCAAGTAGGCAACAAATAGAAAATATCTGGTCGCTAGCTGTTACTGCG
Organism: Panicum virgatum; assembly: GCF_016808335.1. Classification (NCBI taxonomy): domain Eukaryota; kingdom Viridiplantae; phylum Streptophyta; class Magnoliopsida; order Poales; family Poaceae; genus Panicum; species Panicum virgatum. Next base: position 34,769,151 of record NC_053148.1, on the reverse strand, counting down.
AAATATGTGCCATGAAGCAATAAAAGGAACAAGTCAAAGCAGAAAGAGCCCACGGAACGGAGCGGTTCTTTTTCCTGACTAGCAAGTGGACAGGCTCTGCTTTGGCAATTTGCCTGGATCGGATGAAGCAATAGAATTTTGAACCAGACGTCCTAGACACAGAAAAAATAGACATATTCCTCAATTAACACAAAAGTTCAATTCCAATCGAAACTACACGGCCCTACGAAGGGGTTAGGAGCGTTTTCAAGATGATTCTTTCTTTGTCGAGACGAAAAAGGAACCCATCTTTTCGATTGAAAAATGTGAGTCGATTTGTCAAGTCTCATGATCGTATCAAGATCTATTTAAATTCGGCTCAATCTTTTCTAAAAAAAAGATTGAGCCGCTGGTAATCAGCGATATGCTCGTATTGGTGATGTTATTGTTGCTGTAATCAAAGACGCGGCATTCTCGAAAAAGAATACAATAGATTAGAAAATGCCTTTCGCTGCGCACCTTTACTTGCTTTGGAAATCAAACAATGCATTAAAGACGCGGCATTCTCGAAAAAGAATACAATAGATTAGAAAATGCCTTTCGCTGCGCACCTTTACTTGCTTCGGAAATCAAACAATGCATTTCTTCTCAACATAAACATATACCGGTCTTTCTTTTGTAGGGAGCACACAACTTCTCTTCTTCCCTCTCTAGAAAAGCCCCAACTCTTGGTTTTCGCTCGCAACACAACAGTTCGTTCGATCTATTAACTTAGTGTGGTTTAGAAGAGTCACGGTCCAGTTCCCCGCCGGGCTTTTTCCCTTCTCGACTAGACGAAGGAGATATTCATTCCATTCAGGCAGGTGAGGAAGGGCATAGCAGCAAGCTTCTTTTATTTTCTATCTCAACGTATATATATAAAAAGGAGTCAGCATATCAAACCTACTGATGTTGTGGAACGCACCTACAATGACAATGATATTGTTGAATGTTAGTTGATAGATAGCCTATATTTTGTGCCCTTCATATATATGTTTATGGTTTATTTGCATTTTAGGCTGAATGGCTGATATGACGTACGTCTGATCCCGCTGTATATTTCCATTTAAGATGATTCTACTGACTTCTTTTTGGACCCATGTAGGTGGAGGGGGCTCTCCCCACACCTTATCTGCTTGCCTTTGGTAAAAAGAAAAGTTCATCCTCCCCCATTTGCTCGGTCTTCTCACTCGTGCTTGGCACGCCAGCCCCCCCACCCTCCTACGCCCGCCACGCCAACGTCGGACGTTGTCTCCGACGCCAACGAGGACCGCCACCCCCTCCCATTTCCATTTCAATTACCCTCCTCCAAGCCATCCACCTCTCCTCCCACCTCCGCCCCAACCGCCAACCTTTCCCTCGCTGGTGTCACCTCTGATGCCCCTGCTCTCATCCCACCCCACTCCTCCCTTCCCTCTCGTCCTCCCTTTTCATATCTTCTTCGTCTCTGACAAACACCTTCACCCCAACATCACCTACTGGATATCCTCCGCCGCCCTAGCCGGCGACATCGCCGCCTTGCCTCACCACCCGCCTCCCGCTTCCACCACCGCCCGACCGCCTACATAGAGCTCCCTCTAAACCTGTCAGCATATAGATAACCTTCGAACCCCGAACCCAACATCACCAGAGCACCGCCCATTGTTAGAACCTTTTTCCTCCTCCTTTTGTTACTTTCTTCTCTTTGTGAAGCTAGTTCCCCTTTGGTTCATAGAACGCAAAACAGGCATTCTTGTCCTTCAATTTCGCCCCAAGGGTCAAGTTGGTCCCTAATCTATGTGATTGGCCAATCTAGTCATTCAACTTTTGTTTTCATGTCAAACTCATCCATGTGCTGGCGTAGCTCCCCACATTGGAGTGAAACTAATACAAAAAAGTCCTTTTTACCTTGGCTTCTTCAACCCTACAATTGCTTAGAAACACTAATCCATGCTATACTACTCGAAGTGCTAGAATTTAAAATTAGATTGTCTAATTTGAATTCTAGAATTCAAGTTCTAAAACCGGTGTCCCAAGTTACTCCATTGACCGTAGAATCACAGGTCCAAGTAAATTATAGGGTGGGAAGAAACCAATGGTAAAAGAGCATTTCACATTACTCTCATGCTAGCCACATCAGGATAATAATGAGTTTAAATAAAAAACATGGAAGCTAAGGAACTAGATTGGACAATTTTCGATTGAGGGACGAACTTGATTCTCGGGGCAAAGTTGGGGGATCTAAATGCCTATTTTGCCTTCATAGAAGTAACAAACATGGCCCTCGATATATCATGAATCGAGAGCCCTCTCCATGGAGCCTGTTTGAGTTTTTTAATGAGGGATCTTGCTGTCTTGGAGGCTATGGCGTGCAATGAAGCAATGAATGTGGTGTCTGTCAGACCCAGGGCAGCGGGACTGCTTATAGGCATAGAATGTTCTAGAGTAAGCGATAGCTCATGGATGTATCTTACCTCTCTTGTAACTACCCGAATAGGTGTAGAACTAGCCGTAGAACAATGAAACTGCCCGATTGTGTTGTAGTAGGATTCCCACTGTACTCGGCTAGGACTCTTAAAGTAACCCTATCCCCCTGGATATATAAGGGTGGGCAGGGACCCCCTCGAAACACATCAACACCTAAGGCAATACAAACAACCACACAGGACGTAGCGTATTACGCAACTCGCGGCCCGAACTTGTCTAAATCTTTGTGTTCCTTGCACCATCGAGTTCCAGAGCAGTCGATCCTTACCTACAACCCTACTGCTAAAGGTATCCCTGAGCAGGCTTGGCGGTAAACACCGACTACTGGCACGCCAGGTAGGGCATTCGGCAAGTTCATCAGCGAATTCGATAGCCAGATCAAGCGACGTCAACAACGTGCCTGAAGACACAACCTTCGTCTTCAGTTCCTGGGCCTACACGGCTGATGGATCGGGCGGCTTCTCTAGCCACCTCATCATGCCCAAACTATCTGAATCGAAAACCACCAACCAATCCGCCGAAATCTGCAAGGCTGTAGAACTCGACGGAAAACGAGCTCTGCTCGAGCTCGACTCGGATAGCACGGAAAACATGTCGATTCCAACTCAAACCCATGAGTTAGCCAAATCCGACACAAATTCTAATCCCGAAAATCTTCACTTTTTCGAAACGCTCGAAAAATACGTGGCTTATCTCAAATCAATTAAACGCCCTAAGATCGTCAATTCAGAACTACTCGATGGAGTAGATCGGGTCTCACGATCGATTGAGGGATGCATCAAGCTCGCAGAATCCGCTTTAGGCTCATAAAAAATCCAGCAGAACTCAGAAACATTAAACCCACCACAAGAACGGTCGGGCGACATATTTTCAGGGATCGATTGAGTAGATTCTAAGCTCATCGACTCCATGAACGTGGCCGAAAGTACTCTACAAAACAAGAAGCAGAACTTGGGAGGAGAGATCTGCGGGAAACCCAAAGAGGCAAACCCCCGGCTTGTTCGGATGGGACCGTCTCCTTCCGGGAAACTCCAGAACCCTTCACCGAAAACTGCTCACAAGTGGACTCCTGAACCAACCAATATTTCTGATCCCTTGTTCGATCAAGATTTTGATCAGTTCATGGAAGGCCTTGACAATCTCGAACCATTTGATGACCTCGAGGACTGGTCAGACAATGTCGACTTGTTTATGGATGCCATGGCCCATCCACCCCAGATGGCAGATGCCCTCTGGGAATTAGTCAAGCTTAAAAAGAGAAAATCCAAAGCTCCTGAAAAATCTAGCGAGTCGATTTTCGAAAAATCATGGATTAAGGAGACAGAAGGATTAACTCCTACACAATCATGGTTACATTGGATGAATGAGAACGTCGTCCGTGTAGAGATGGGCATCCCTCTTCTCGCTCACCCGAAACACACATATTCCAAAATCGGTGGCCTAACCGACTCCGACTTCGAGTGCTCTTACAACCCGGAGGATGAACTAGATGACTTAATCCAGTACAGCAGGGAAGTCGAATCCAACTCGACTAAGAATTCCAAGTCCGATCAGGACTCCTTGCACAACTTGGTCATATACGCAACACCACAAGGATGGACAGTGCACCTGGAGGAGATACGCCCTCAACTTCTCAAGGCTCCTGGCCCACAGCCAGCAGATCTCCCCTTCCAGGAAGGTACCCCCAATAGATCCGTCAGGGAGTAAACAAGACCAAGAGGTCAAGGACCTCTACCGTGAAATCCTCATGGTTCGCATATCTGAACTCCACAAATCAGAGGATAATTCGATGGAGTGTCTCAACCTTGACGACTGCAATTCTGATGACTATGACGATTACCTCTCCGACAACATGGAAACTACTCCTCTTGCAGTCACAGAAGTCAAGGCTTCCATCAAGCAAGACCCGCCTACAGCTCCTCCAGCCATCACAGTAACTGTCCAAGTCGAGGAAGGGCCTGTGGTGGATGGCTTCTACGAGCATCGTCGCCTGCTCAATCAGAAGAGGGCATTCAGGCACCAACGTGTTGTCAACCGTCTTCAAGACCAACAGGGTGACAACTATGACTACTCAAACAGCGATCTCCACAATGTGATTAACATTAGGCGTGATGCACGCAATGTGATCATCTCAAGGAAAAAGGAGCGTGAGGAAATAGAGGCTTACAACCCTTTTTCCAACTATCGCATCCCAGCACACGCCTCTGCGTCCTTCAAGAAACGCAAGCCGGCAAGTACCCTCCCTCAGGGTTAGCCCCGCACCCAACATCATGGAGAAACATCTCTTGGAGGTAAAAAGATTAACAAAACGCTCTTACACAAGTGTTTCATGCACCCAAAGAGCTCTCACACGATCTTTGAGTGCAACTCACTCCGTGAAGCTCTTGGAGCACCTTTGGTGAAGGAAACCGTACCCAAAATCTAGTCGACTACAATGGTGACTAGAGTTACCCCTGAATATTTTTTATTCAGTTTTGTAAACCATTGCCTATAAGCATGGGGTAGGTCTCAAGAGTCAGAGTCTGTCATTTTACAATTCTTGTAATTACAACAATTATTAATAAAGTTGATTTCCTTGCAAATCGACTACTTTGCTCTCTCTTATGTGACTAATACCTTGCCCCTTACACTACTCCACGAGCCTTGTTCGACACAGAGCAATCGAGTAGTCCATCAAAGCTATGGTTTACCTTAGGAGTATTTCTAAAATGGTTCCATCTTGGGTAACTCGACGGGGTTCATCCTAACAGGTCTATCTTGGAAATTACTCAAGTCCTTATATAGGACACCCTACTCGCTGGTTCGAGTAGGTTTTGGATATTTCTAAAAAGGTTCCATCTTGGGTAACTCGACGGGATTCATCCTAACAGGTCCATCTTGGAAATTACTCCAGTCCTTGTGTAGGACACCCTACTCGCTGGCTCGAGTAGGTTTTGGATATTTCTAAAATGGTTCCTTCTTGGTTAACCCGACGGGGTTCATCCTAACAGGTCTATCTTGGAAATTACTCCAGTCCTTATATAGGACACCCTACTCACTGGCTCGAGTAGGTTTTGCATATTTCTAAAATAGTTCCATCTTGGTTAACCCGATGGGATTCATCCTAACAGGTCTATCTTGGAAATTACTCTAGTCCTTATATAGGACACCCTACTCGCTGGCTCGAGTAGGTTTTGGATATTTCTCAAATGGTTCCATCTTGGGTAACCCGACGGGGTTCACCCTAACAGGTCTATCTTGGAAATTACTCCAGTCCTTGTGTAGGACACCCTACTCGCGGGCTCGAGTAGGTTTTGGATATTTCTAAAATAGTTCCATCTTGGTTAACCCGACGGGGTTCATCATAGCAGGTCTATCTTAGAAATTACTCCAGTTCTTGGGAAGGGCACCCTACTCGTCGGCTCGAGTAGGCCATGGATATCTCTAGAGTTCTTCCAACTTGGGCAACCTGACGGGGTTAGTCCTAACCTGTCAACTCTAAAGATTATTCCAATCTTCAAAGGAAGACAACTTACTCGCTACATCGAGTAGGTTTCGGGATATTTTCAAAGTTTTTTCCACTTGGGTGACCTTACGACGTCTATCCTAACCGGTCAACTTTGAAAATTACCCCAAATTCAAGGAGCATAACAAAAATTAAGTGCATGGTACTCCAAGTGGTCGACACGAGTCTCCCGCTTGCTTGGACCACCGAGGGTGTTACACTAAGGGCTTGTTGCCTCGAGAAGTGACGGGAATTTTCCGCTTGCTCAAGACATCAAGTTCATAGGGTGTTCCGTTTTCTCTTGGTACCCCGAGTAGTTGTCGAGAGTCTCCTGTTTACCTATGTAACCAAGATACTACCTAAGCTCCTGGTTCTCCATGTACTCGATGCGAGTCTCCCGCTTGCTTGGACCACCGAGGGTGTTACACTGAGGACTTGCTGCCTCGAGTATTTGAAGGGAGTCTTTTCCGCTTGCTTGTGCCACCAAGTTCATAGGGTGTTCTGTTTTCTCTTGGTACCCTGAGTAGTTGACGAGAGTCTCCTGTTTGCTTGGATAACCAAACTCATAAGAGCATAGCTCTAAACCAAACATTCCATTCCAAAGGAAATCCATAATAGGCTACAGCCTAACTCCCCTTTCAAAAAAGTGCTTTTCCCACTTGGTTAATCCTATTGGATTCAATCCTAACCGTTCATCACTAAAGTTCTGAATAGAACTAAACTACTCGACCCAACTCGAGTATACTCCGCCTCTTAAGGCAAATATCCATGGATACAACACCATGTATCTTTCATCAAGATCGAGTAGGTGCGATGCCACCAGAACTTATGAAGATCTATCTATGATACTTCATAAGTGTTACTACTCGACAGATCAGATGATCTTACAACCCTTTCAAAATAAACAAGTACTCAATAAAACACAAATTTAAATATTTGTACATACGAGTACTTGAGGCTCCAGCAGCCAGTCATCTTACAAAGACACAAGGAGATCAGGACTTGTTTAAAGTCTCCACTATCCTATCCCCTATGGTGGAGGTTTCTTCTAGGTACTGACCAAATTGATCATCGTTGTAATCAGCCTTTGCACCCTCCCCAAGCGAATCAAGTGGAGTACGTGGCCAATAGGACTTCACCAACCCGAGTACGTGTCCTACGTACTATCGGGTGGTTGTGGAGACATATCTCTCAAATATCCATGACTTTCCGAAGCATTCAGGGGCTCATCTTTGTTCCCCTCTGGGATCTCCACAATGTCCGCCATATCTTGAGCAGCATCTTTCAGCTCCCTTAGCTCCACAAGCTCCCGCTGCATCAAGTCCCGGGATTCTGACAAGTCCTTGAGCTGTTGGAGAGCTGTTGCCATCTCCTGGTCAGAATCCGCCTTGATCTTCTTGAGCTGCTCGATCTCATCTGCATTTCAGTACATAAGAATCTTTAGATCCAGTTTCAAGCTTTCCTCAATCTTTAATGATTTTGAGAATGCTGTGTACTCGATTAAAAGAAAGACTTATAAATACCAGACGAATCAAACTAGTCGAATGCAATACAAAAGCAGAGACTAAGCTCTCTTGGCTTTGGAGAGTTTTTTATTTTTTTTCCTAGAGAGCAGCTTTCTCAGACGAGAGCTTCTTCACTTGCTCTCTCAGAGCGATCAGCTCTGAGTCGTCCCGGGGCTGGCTGCTCCCCTGCTCTAACACCTCCTGCCAAAAGAGTAAAAACAAAAAGATCAGTATCTACTATTCGATCTAAGAAATACGCAAGTACTCGAATTATTCGACTACTTACTGTCAACAACTTGCGAGAAAGCTTTAGTTTCTCTTCCTGTGGTAGAGTGCTTCCCGGTGAAATGAGGGAAGTACTCGCTTCTACCACAATAGCCGCCTCTGTATGTGGCATCTCTTCAATTCTTCCCATAGTATTCCCTGTATTTTGGGAATCTAAAGGAAAAGTTTGGGATGGAAAAAACCAGTAAAACAAGAGAAAAATAAAATTGGAGAAGAGGCATTACAATCTTACCTGTGGGGATCTCCTCCGGAAGTTTCTCGCCTCCTTCCTCCTCTGGAAGCTTATCATCTTCCTCCTCAGGGAGCTTCTCATCGCTCCTCTCAGCATCTGGGAGTGGTGAATTCCGTAACATGGAGTTCGCCATCTCCTCTGCCTCGTGAGCATCCATATCAGGAATACTCGGGGGCCTCTGCGCTATAGGCTCGGGGGCTAAAGCGGCATCAATCATCTCCCTTGCCTCCAGAAGCGTATCTCTGAAAATACATATCAGAGTCAAAATATACTTAATACAAAAGATCAAACTTTGCAAACAAGTATAAAAACTTACGCAGATGCCCTTTTTACGGCAAGCTTTCTTACGCCAAACTTGGGGGGCGGCTTGCTGATCAGAGCACTGCTCCCAGTGTTCCCGGCGTCACTGACACTGGAACTACTTGCCGGTGTAGATTTCTGTGGCAGAGTAGTCCCAGTCCCCTTTGATGAGTCCACTGTGGTGGAAGGGACATTCTTTCCCACCACAGCATCATCCCCAGATGCTGTTGTCCGTGGCATCTTAGCCGCCGGACTTGGGAAAAAATTACTGGTTAAGGGAAAGCAAGTCGAAACACTTCAACAAAGTACTTGATTGCGACAAGCTTAACAAATACCTGTTACTAGTAGTTTGAGCAAAGCCATGACGCTTTCGCGCCACCGTTCGAGTACCCTTCGGATGATCCGCCCGGGTACTATTGCTAGGGCTGGGGCTATGTTCGCCATCACTATTGTCTCTGGCCGCCTCATCATCTGCACAACCAAAATTAGATATTAGAACTATCTATGCAAATTTTCCATAAGACAAGATTCTTCTTGGATCGGGCTGGCAGTATAAGAGCGCTGGGGAAAAGTTGGGAAGGACGATTAGTGCCTGGCAACGAAGGATTGCTCTTATACAGCTCCATATCCTCATGCACAAAAGCAAATTATATTGGAATTTTGCTAAAGACAAAAGTACTTGATAAGCATAAATCGACTACTTTAACTCATACCTTCCTTGGAGGGTTCGCTGCAGAAAAAGCATCAGAACAAGAGACACATGCTTTACATTTTTAAGCAGTTGTTGCACTCGACTGAAGACTTCTATATTCGAGATATCTTTCTCTGAGTATCTCGATGAGTCACTTATTCCTTGATACTCAAACCCGAACGTCTCTCGGGCCTGTAGCGGTTGGATCCTTCTCTTCATCCAATTGAATACAACAACATCTCTAGATATATGTTTTTGCCTTAGGATGGCAATCCTGACGAGTATCTCGAGGATATGACTGTCGTCAACTGGCTTCTTATTCCATTCAGGCCTCTGAACTATAGGACCTGGGGTAATCACTGGTAGGGTTTCCCATTGGTTTTCTATGTACAGCCACTTGGGTTTCCAGTTGATTACTTTGTTACTAAGCTTATAAAGGATATACACTTTTTCCCTCCCTTGCCTAAGCTGAAGGTCTGCACCACCTACTACATATAATTTGTAGGAGTCTGGCTGGGGCTTGAGATGGAAAAGGAAGCGAAAGAGCTCAAAATGGGGCTCGATGCCCAGAAAAGCTTCGCACAAATGTACGAAGATAGAAATATGAATAAACGAATTTGGGGTCAGATGGTGAAGTTGGATCCTGTAATATGACAAGAGCCCAGAAAAGAATGCCGAACAAGGGAGCCCCAATCCCCGTTCAAAATAATGGGCAAAAGCAACAATTTCGCCCGTATTTTCATACGGACGACCTTCACCCGAGGCAGTACGCCATGGGATTACTGACTTTGTTGGTAAAAGACCATTAGAAACAAGTCGCTCCAGGTCAGAGTCAGAGCACTTCCTTGCGGGTCGGCTCTGCAGCCACACCCTTGCTCTTGCTTGACTTCTTGGGGGCCATTCGGAAGTTCACAGAATGCTTCACGCGCTTGCAATGGCTAAGCCCTAATCAAGGATTTGGGACCAAGAGAGAGCAAGGAGGCGGTTTAGATCTGGAAGCTCTAAGGAGCGCAGGAAACAGACCTAAACAGTAAGAGAGGAAGAATGGCGGCCGGTGGGATAAAACCTAGTTTACCGTTCTACTTTATAGCAGCGGTGGCAAAACGGTAAATACCCAGAAGGTTAAGAGTCAGTTACCTTTTACGTTAAAAACATGATTTTTGAAACATTTCTTTTTCTGAGATTACATTCCGGAAAAAGAAAACATTTGCATCTCTTGACAACTACTCGACATAAGTTTTCTTCTTTTGGGATTACATTCCAATAAAGAAGAAAGTACTCAAACTAGTAAAACTACTCGATATTACAGCTCGAGTACTTTTTTCTAAAAGTTTACAATGACTCGGACATGCAAGCACACCTCCTGGATCTCCTAGGCGAGGCCTGCTGCAGCTAGATCGGCCCGAGGCTGTAACAAAGTACAAACTTGTTATTCCCACTTAGGGAATAATGACACTCGTATTCTGGGAGAAAAGTTTCAAGAGTAAGGAGGCAGATTACAGTAATCGCCTCGCAAAATCTGTTGTAGCATCTTGCAAAGTAATTTCTCCTTCTCCCTGAATACGTTGTGACAAGATTAATTCTCCTCACCAGAGATGGCAGTTCTTGGGCACCCACAATCTGGGAACCCCAAGAGTATGACACAACTAGATGCCACTCGTCCTCCGAGAACTTGCCTCATTGGTATATGCAAGGACATGATGTCTAGTATGGATCCGCTGAGAGAAGCAGGATTGCAGGATGAGGTAGCAGGGACTTCTCTTGTCACTCGCAAGTCCTCTTCTAGCATCTTTTGCTGAAAAGCATTACAAAAATTTCAGGAGGTCGAGAGCAAGAACACCAAGTGCAAGCCATGGCTTTAGACTGATGGTGCTTCTGGCAAATCCTCTCATCCACCTTTTATAACCACGTGGGGTTTCACTGGAGGACAACCCGTGATGCTATAGTGGCGGCAATCACATGTATAATAGTATAGATTCTCCACACAGTGAATTCCCATGTGAGCGTACAATATATAGATAAGTATCCCGGATTTTATTTTTGAGGATATTACGGGTGCAATCTGTGTGGCATATCCAATCGTATCATTTTTCTGGGATATTACCCGAAAAAGTGATATTTTCGGATATCAGATTTGATTAAACCTACAGATATTTTTAGGAATAAACTCTGATGCCACGTCTTAGATCCTTAATTCCAAATCTTTGCCCGGGGGCTACCCGCAAGATGCAAGATTTTGATTTAAGGCTCAGGGACTGCGGGATATGTGCATCAGAGATTTATTTTTCAATTTTTTTGGAAAATAAAGAAAGAAAAAGACTGAAGTGACTCTCAGCCTGATTCTACGATTCAAGCTAAGGCTCGGGGGCTACTCCATATGGAGCGCGAATACTTCGCGCACCATATATGATATCGGGGCTTGAGAACCTCAGCCTCAAAGCAACCGGAAGTACTTGGAGGACTACTCGACATATCTGAAGAAAGACTCAGAAAGCAACCAGAAGGACGTTCTGACTACTTGAAGTACTCGAAGACGCCACGCCAAGTACTCGACGCCTGCAGGACTCGGCTACGAAGAGCTCGGGGGCTTGTCAGACCTGGGGCAGCGGGACTGCTTATAGGCATAGAATGTTCTAAAGTAAGGGATAGCTTATGGATATACCTTACCTCTCTTGTAACTACCCGAATAGGTGTAGAACTAGCCGCTATACAAGGAAACTGCCCGATTGTTGTAGTAGGATTCCCACTGTACTCGGCTAGGACTCTCCATGCGACCTTGTCCTCCTGGATATATAAGGGCGGGCAGGGACCCCCCTCGAAACACATCAACACCTAAGGCAATACAAACAACCACACATGATATAGGGTATTATGCAACTCGCGGCCCGAACCTGTCTAAATCTTTGTGTTCCTTGCACAATCGAGTTCCAGAGCAGTTGATCCTTATCTACAACACTACTGATAAGGGTATCCTTGAGCAGGTTTGGCAGTAAACACCGATAGTGTCCTCCATATATCATGTTGATATGATGTCGTGCATCTGACCCTACTGTATATTTCAATTTAAGATGGTCATATTGACTTTTTTTTTACCCATTTAGGGGGCTGGGGCTCTCCCTGCACCTCATCTAGTTGCCCGTGGTAAAAAAAAAGAAAAGAAAATCATCTGGCTCCATCCGCTCCATCTTCTTCGCCACATTGTCCTGCCGCTCACCCCAACAGTGTCAGACGTCATCTTTAATGCCAGCGAGGGCAGCCCTTCCTCCCGTCCCTTTCCCCACCTCCAAGCCATCAACCCTCAGCCCATCTGCTCGCTCCACCCCCACCTCTGATCTCCCCCTCACCGGCATCGTCTCCGACACCGGTGAGGAGGGCCATCCTCCCACCCCTCTCCTTCCCTTCACTATCCTCCTTCACGTCCATATCTTCTTCATCTTCGGCGAACATCCCCATCTCGCCAGCACCCATCGGATGTCCTTCGCCGCCCTAGCCAGAGGCACCATTGCCGCCTTGCCTCACCATCCACCACCACTGCTGGGCCGTCCGCCTCCTCTGAACCTCTAGACCTTGGAGCATACAATTGACCCTCGGACCCCCAGATCCCGAACCCTAGCGTTGTCGAAGCACCGCCCATCGTTGGAGCCTTTTTCTTCCTACTTTTCAATGTTTGTTACTTTGTGAAGCTATTTCCCCAATGATTCATAGAAGTAACAAATAGGGCTCTTGATATATCATAACTCGAGAGCCCTCTCCATGTAGCTTATTCGGTTTTGGAGGCATCTACACGAACGACCTGTCGTTGGAGATCTGATGGGCCAACCCATGTGATCACACAAGGCCAGAGCAACATATCCTTTCCCATACTGCAGACCACCCTAGGGTATGTATTTTGTTGTGCCGCCAGCTCTTCATCTTCCTCGTGATATGCAGCTAGCGAACACAGCCCTAACCTGCAACCACCTCTAGCGACCAGTGTTGCCCCACCCTCCGCTTCCCTCCCCTCAGCGCCGGCTAGGACCACCCTCTCTTTCCCCCTCCCCTCCCATCCACCTAAATCTGCACGAGTGCCCCCACCTCGCCGCTAGACTCTAGCCCCCACCTCACCGGCATTGCCCCCGATATCGGCAAGGACAACTCTATCCTAGCCCACCCCTCTCCCTCCATCTGATGCCCCCTGCTGCCAGCATCTCCAATCGCCATCCTCCTTCACCCACCCGGCAGCGCCATCGCTGCCAGCGTCACCGCCCGCAATGTAGCACCACCACTGGTCCTGCGGCAAACCTGGCCACCCCTTTAGATCCGGCAACCAAACATCCCCAACCCAAAACCCCGAAACCCTCACCCCAACCTCAACCCCCTAACCTAAAGGGGAGCTTGTCGGACTCGTCACCGGGGAAGAAATGCTCGTCGGAGGAGAAGAGAAGAAAGTAAGAAATCGATTTGTTACTTCCTCATTTGTAAGAGTTACTTTGTGCTATATGCATGAGTAGGGTATGCCCTGTATTCCTTGGCATACCCAAAATTTGGGAGGAAATATTAATAAGTATATACAAATTTATGATGTCAAATATGGCTCATAGGCTCAATACAACAAAGCCTAGAAATACAAAAATTTCGTCCGTCTCGTGATCCCGTCGATGCTGAGTACCGCTCATGTCCTGCTCTGCGAGTTGCGTCCTGTCAGACCCGTGGCAGTGAAACTACTCGTAGGCATAGAATATTCTAGAGTAAGGGATAGCACATGGATGTACCTTACCTCTTTTGGAACTTCCCGAATAGGTATAGGTCTAGCTATAGTACAAGGAAACTACCCGGTCTGGTTGTAGTAGGAATCCAACGATACTCGGCTAGGAATTTCCATGTAACCCTGACCCCCAGAATATATAAGGGCGGGCAGGGACCCCCTCAAAAGAGAGACAACCTCATACAACATCTAAGGAAATACAAACAACCGCACATGACGTAGGGTATTACACACCTCGCGGCCCGAACCTGTCTAAATCCTTGTGTTCTTTGCACCACCAAGTCCTAGAGTTAGTCGAACCCTTGACTACAGTCCTACTGCTAAGGGTATCTCTGAGCAGGCTTGGCGGCTAAACACCGACACGTCCACCCCTAGCGGTCTAACATCCCATGTCCTTTCCAGTCGGTGGTTGGCGCTCAACAGGACGGTGGCTCCCCACTCCGGCGACCGGCGGGTAGGACTAGCATCTCACGTCCTCACCCCTATCAGCCATCGCTCGCATCCTCTCCTCATACCACTGTTTTGTAATATTATTTAACATTCATATTTAGAACTTGCAGTTTGGTTACTGTTACGGATTTGTTACGGCCATTATAACTTATCATCGATTATATTGTGAATTTGCTTTGACATTTTTCACGTATTTGCTTCTTTTTTTATATATATGGCATATCCAGCCACGAATTCCTGGCTCTGCCACTGATTATATGCTTAAGAAAGTAAAAGAAGACCTCTCAAGATATGTTTATATGGAGAGCCCTCTCCTTGTAGGTTTTAGGTTCATAATATGCATGGCTTCGGGACTGCCAGGAGGTTGTCAAGAACCCGGCAGCTCCAGCTATTTGAGCGCTGCCATTGTGCGGAAGATTGGTCTGGATTAGTTTAGGCGGAACGAATTGAAGAGAAGAGAAAAGCCAAAACCTCCTGTCGTGAAAGCAAGCAAGCACATACTCTTTGTAGGAAAACAAGCTTGCACACTCTTTCGGGGGCGTTGTTTGTCCTAATAATGTACACAGCAGTTTGACTTGGTCTGCTAGTGCACCAACTTATGATAGATGTAAATGTTGGCTCCAGTGGCGGAGGACGGATGAAATTTGAGGTATGGCGGAGGCGGAGGCGGGGCGGCTGGCGGCGGCGCGGAGGCGGCTACCGGACGGGCGGCGGGCGGAATGCAACGCGGGGGGAGAATTTTTTTTTTGAGCTTAGATTTTAGATATAGCGCGTGGCATAGTGCGTCATAACAGACGCTTCGCCCCTGGAAACTGGCCCAACTGCGTGAAGTGAGAAGACCGTGGCGGGAGGTCAAGGACCTTGACCAAACTATCCAATGCCGCTGTGAAATCTTTTACGTCCACACACACAGCACCCAAGGAGCCAAGGACTGTGCGGTCACAACAAAGCAGGATCCTTTTTTTTACTGGCTCTCTCTCTCCTCTCTTATCTCCAACGGGGCAACACAAGAGATCTCATGCGCACCATGCCTTAAATAAAGTTAGCTGGTTGTCGTCCTCGCGGCCTCACCCAGATCGACGAGCCTCCTCCACGCCGACGTTCTTCATCTCCACCTCCTCACCATTGCCTCACCGAGCGTCTCCGCGGTCAAGCTTTCTCCTCTACCCGTGGGCGCAGCGGGCCCCTCCAGTCCTCCCCCTTCTCTGCTCGGCGACGACCCTGTACTACGACGGCTGTTGCCTCCTTGACCCGTGGGATAACCACAGGTTGTCTCCGTTCTTTACTCTCTTCCCAGACAAGATCCGCGCCCTAGCGCTCGAAATGCAACGCGGAGGGAGGAAAAAAAAATTGAGCTCAGATTTTAGGTATGGCGCCCGCCATAGTGCGCCATAACAGGCGCTCCGCCCCTGGTTGGCTCAGCCTATTTTGAATGAAAAATGAACTGGTTCATCCTACATCTATGGCATATTCAGTGATGATAAGTGCACAAGCAGGAAGTGAACAATGTTGCAGATCAGTGATGAAAAACGCTTGAGCAGCCAAGAAGAGGTTGTACATCATGCATGTCAGCCGGCCAAGACCAGTAGGCGGCTCAGGATCTCAAGAACAAAAAAAGGAAATTGATGAACACTGAGGAGTTTTTTTTTTTGCCGCGCGCGTAACGTGCGGCGTTTTTTTTTCTGTATTGACCCCTTTATTTATTCATATATGTATCGATTATTACAAACCGAGTGTGAAAAAGGAAAGGCAGAGCTCGGTCTCGCCGTCCCTGCACGCGCGCGCCATGATCCGCTCTCCGCGTGCGCCATCCCGCACGCTAGATCATGCCGCGCGCCGACGCGACGCGCCACGGCGTGGACTACGCCTCTGGCTCAACCATACAGGACGCGCTGGGCTCGGTGAGCAAACAAGCCGAGCTCCAGCTCAGACAAACGAAACCAGACACGGACACAGGTTTGACACAGCCGACACGTACATCAAGCGTGAATTGAAAAGGATACATGCGCATCGACACGCTGGTGCCTTGATGAGCAGCAGTACTCTGCAGTTGAGGAGCGGAGCGCAGAGGAGCAGGGCAGCCGGTGGCCTCCTAGCCGGTGTTCTGCATGCCGGCGGCGATACCCTTCATGGTGAGGATGAGCGTGTCCTCCAGCCCCGGCGGGTACTCGCTGGCAGGGTTGAGCTCCACCAGCCCGGCGGGCTTCTTCTCGTCGGAGAACTCCTTGGACATTGGCGGCTGCTTCTCGACCTTGAAGCTCGGGTCCCTCATCAGCTTCAGGGTGTAGGCCTGGAACACGTTCAGCGTCGTGATGTAGGGGTTGCGCAGCCGCAGCCCCTGCTTGAGGTAGGGATCGCCCTCGAGGATTTCCTTGTGCCCAGCGATCTGAATACATCACAGATCATGAGTAGCAGTAAGTAATCAGGAGCTCATTGAATCATCACCGTGCATCAAGCTTCATATGAAAATGCTGTGAAATTTTCAGAGTCTTTCTTTTTTGTTTCAGTACCTGCAGGAGAAGCTGCTGCGTCTCCAGGTACTTGTTCCTCAGCTGCTCCCCCAAGGGCTTGAGCTCGTCGGCGACAAGCAGCTCGTCGTACAAGGCGGCGATGCTGGGGTCCCCCTTGGCGAAGACCATTTCCAGCAGGTCAATGGTGACCCTGAAGAAGGGCCACTCCTTGTACATCTCCTTGAGCTTCTGGATGTTCTTGCTGTCCTTCTTAATGGCGGACTGGAACGCGGCGCCGACGCCGAGCCACACGGGGAGGTGGAACCTCGTCTGCGTCCACGAGAAGATCCAGGGGATCGCGCGGAGCGACGTGATGCCGCCCTGGGGCTTCCTCTTCGCCGGCCGGCTGCCGATGTTCATCTTGCCGTACTCCGTCTCAGGCGTGGCCTGGAACGTACGATCGAGGAGGAATTTTTATTAGATGATGGACCGATCCATGGATGGATTAATGATCAATGATGGATATAGCTTAGTAGCTTACCGATCGGAAGTACTCGACGAAGCGCGGCTCCCTGACGACGATGGAGCGGTACTCGTCCGTGGCCACGACGGCCATCTCGTCCATGAGCTTGCGCCACTCGGGCTTGGGGGACACCGGCGGGTGCATGCCGTGCTCCAGCGTCGCCGCCGTGAACCGCTCCAGCGTCCGGAAGCAGAGGTGCTCCTCGCCGAAGGAGTGCTCGATGACCTCGCCCTGGATCGTCACCCGGATGGACCCGTTGATGGTGTCCGGCGGCTGCGACAGGATGGCGAGGTGCGACGGGCCGCCACCCCTGCCGACGGTGCCGCCGCGGCCGTGGAACATGGTCAGCTTGACGTTGTATTTCTTGGCCACCTGCGCGAGCTCCTCCTGCGCCCTGTACAGCTGCCACGCCGCGGACAGGCGGCCGGCGTCCTTGCCGGAGTCGGAGTAGCCGATCATGACCTGCTGCTTGCCGTTGATCCGCTTCAGGTACCAGTCCGCGGAGAAGAGGCGCTCCATGGACGCGGGCCCGTTCTGCAGGTCGGCGAGCCTCTCGAAGAGCGGCACCACGGGCAGCGGGTCGCGTATGTGGCACTCGCGCTGCAGGAGCTCGACGGCGAGCACGTCCGACGGCGCGGTGGCCATGGAGATGATGTAGGGGCCGAAGCTGTCGCGGGGCAGCTCGGCGAGGACGCGGAAGCAGCCGAGCACGTCGGCGATCTCCTCGGTCTGGGGCATGTCCGGGGCGAGCAGCGGGCGCTTGCCTTGCAGCTCGGACAGCAGCCACTCCTGGCGCTTCTCCTCGGGCCAGGAGCGGTAGGAGCCGATGCCGATGTGCGTGGTGATGGCGTCGATCACGTCGGTGTGCCGCTCCGACTCCTGCCGGATGTCCAGCTTCACGAGGGAGAGCCCGAAGGCGGAGACCTGCCGGAGGAAGTCCAGCAGCCTCCCGTCGGCGATCGTCTTGTCGCCGCTCTCGCACAGTGATTTGTAGCACAGCTCAAGGGGCTCCAGGAACTGAAGTTTGTATCAGACAGTGAGTACAGTGACTAGTATTAGCCAATAAATGATGAGATCAATTTGTTTATGAACATTCTCTAATTACATTGCATTACATTACCTGCTGAACATTGCTAAAGGTCAATTCCTCCGGAATGTCAGAAAACTCATTGGTCAGCAGTTGGCGCGCACGCTCGCGGGTGTTGTACAGTTTGTCCCTCACGTCACCAAGCACCACGCGATACGGCTCACTTAGAGGAATTTGCTTCCAGAATTCTGCGGATATACATATGAATTCTCTTCAGCACGTATTTCAAATCTGAAAAGTATAAGGCTGACTGGCTAGTGGAAATATATATAATAATGTTTTGTCACCTATGTAGTGCTTGGCAGCTTTCTTCGGAGCACTGTGTATTTCTTGCGCGCGAGCACGGAGTTCGTCGTTGCAGCGCCACATAGAGAGCTGGAAATAAATTCATGTATCAGTGAGCTGTGTATGTTCACTTGACTTGTCAGTCAACCAGCCAGCATTATTTTCCTCTCACACCAAATTAGCACCAGCCATAGGCAGACAGGCAGCGTTCAGTCCAAATACTAATATGCATTTACCGTACCTCAAACATGAGTTCTTCTAGCCCATAGAAGTACAAGTTTGCAGCCATCATCCGTGACAGGTAGCATACATCCCTTGTCACCTCAGGCGTAACTCTTGGGTTTCCTACGCAAACCAAAAAATCACCACTAATTAATACATACTTACTCATAAGCAATAATCTGAAAACCGAAACTGGGGATGGATCGTACGTACCATCACGGTCGCCACCCATCCAAGAACAAAACTGGATGAGAGGAACATTGTAGGGGAGACGCTCGTCGATCCCGATGTTCTTCAGAGCAGTGTCCAGACGACGCAGAAACTTGGGAACACCCTTCCAGATGGTTTCGTGGATGTAGCTCATCCCGTAACGCATTTCGTCCTGTGGGGTCGGCTGTGCTCTCCGGATCTCATCAGTTCTGAAGGCTGCTTGGATCTGTACGTACGTGAAGAACCAACATACATATCAAATTCAGCACTAAGCTAAGTATTTTTTTTATTTTTCTACATAACATACATGGCCTCCGTTCTGCACAGTATTTTTGATCTAATAGTAGATAGCCCTAAAAAAGGTATTTGGGATCTGATAACAAAGGCTGCTTTGAATTTGTAATTATTATAACAAATTAATGGAGTGGAAAATTCTGACTTATCTTTAGCTGCTTGCAACAATTATTTAAGGAGTAAAAATTCTGACTTGTCTTAAATTTTTAGTTAGAGAGCACGTCTTCTAGGCTTGTCAGCCACACACACCTCATACAAACAAACAGCCTGTATTGTTTCATTAGCACAGAACCGAAGGTCTAAATGAACTTGAACCCTACCATTAATATATACCATACACGTATATTGAAGGATTTTCTAGCCCACTAATAAATTACACGTGTCATTCACAATGTCTTTAACTTACCAGTCCACGTATTGTGTTCTATCTCTATCAAATTAAAAGAAGAATGTAACGACCAAAAGAGACGGGTCTCCACTCTCCACTCTTCCGCCTCACATGGGGGAAATAATGTCAGAATACCCTGTCTGACAGGTAACTAGTCTGATGCAACTTAGCAAAGACCTCAGACAGAGGTATTTTATGATACACAATATTGGTCTATACTAGTGTATGAAAAGGACTAGTATAGAAACATCCTAAGGTTTAGATTAACTATATACTACTGAAAAGTTCAGTATACCGGCTACTGAAAATTTTATTTGGACTATCTTTGTTTTCATTTATAACTAGAAAATAATTATACTAATGGTATTTTCATATTCACTAGTGTCAAATGCACGTACCTCCCTGGAAAGAGCCTCGTCGAGCTCCTTCTTTTCGTCCTCCGTGACGTCCTTGGCATTCAGCTGATTGATGCAGTTCCGGATCCTGCGTGCAAGCACAAGACGGAAGACGCATTTCAGTTGTGTAATGCCGAACGAAATCGAAGGGAAAATGAGGAGAGTGATACGTACCTGGCGTGCTTCTGGAGGAGCGACCTCCGGACGGACTGCGTGGGGTGCGCGGTGAGGACGAGGTCGACGGACTGGTTCTTGAGCGCCTCGAACACCTCCTCCTTGGACTTGCCGAGGTCGACGAGGCGCTTGATGGTCTCGTCGATGTTGGACTCGGTGGTGGCGGAGCCCTCGTCGGCGAAGTCCCCGCTCTTGAGCTTGTTCCGGCGGCGGTTGGCGATCTGCAGCTCCTCGGCGAGGTTGGCGAGGTTGAGCATGTGCTGGATGGAGCCCGCGACGAGGATGGCGTCGGCGGGGGCCAGCGCGGCGAGCCTGGACCCGAGCTCCTTGAGGCGCGCGGCGTTGCGGTCGCCCTCGTACTCCGCCGACAGCTCGTAGCAGTCCTGGACCTGCAGGCAATGCGAACTCGATCGATCAGGCGGCCGGCCGGCGAACTGGATCGATCGGAAGCAAAGGTGATCGAGCGTCGATCGATCAATCGGTGCTTACGAATTCGCGGATGGCGGGGCCGTGGAGGTCCTGGAGGATGTCGAGGAAGCGCTCCATGAGGAGGACGTCGTACTCGACGAGTTTGTCATCCTCGGAGACCTTGCCGGGGGCCAGCTGCCGGAGCTGCGCGTCGATGGAGTGGTGGCGCTCGGAGGACGCCATGGCGCCGTGCGCGGGCGGGCGGGGAGGCCGGCAAGCGAGGCTAGCTAGGTGGCTGGAGAGGGGGGCGCGCGCCGGGCTAGCTAGCAGCTGCAGTTGCGGTGCACGGCGGGAGCACGGGTGGCTTTAAATAGGGGCGGGGAGCGGGCGAGTGTGTGCACGGGAACGCGCGCGGCCTCTTGGCGGTTGGAAAGGAGGCTAGGCTTATCCGATCCACAGGAGAGGGCATGTGACCGGCGGCCACCGCGCGAGGGGAGCGATCCGGACAAAACCGTAGCTTGCCTTCTTGTGCTCCTGGCCTTTTGGCAGAATTCGCGCGCCTGCGGTGTGTCTTGACTTGCCGTACTGCTACTGCAATGGAAGGTCCTCAATACAAGACCATCATCATATCCAGTTGGGTCCATGTCCACCACAGATGAGAGAATTAAGGTCACCCACACTTAGCTCACACACACTACTTCTCCTGCAAGGTGTCAGGATCGACTCAGGAGTGGTTCAGATCGAGCAAGAGCCCAAGCCATTCGAAAATCAAAACTTTGGAGCAAAATGGTGTCAATAATGTACAATATATAATTCACACTAGGTGACGGGGACCAAAATCTCGAACTTATTGTTAGCCTCAAGATTAATCCAAGATTCTCCCCTTCATTTTAAGGTTAATCATCATAAACCCTTCCAAAGTGGAACTTCGTTCACACTAGAGCAATGTGTCATGGTGATCAATAACGAATTACTGGACCGCATTACTTATAGTATTACATTCCAAATCAATCAGAGATTCACATAATACATTATGGGAGTTGGTTTCATAAATGATCCTCTTTTGTCCAGAATCAGAGGTCTTCCAGTAAAAAACTGGGTGATAGGCCTTTCAAAAGCCGGTCGGCAAATATAAATTCAGTACTAATGTCCTCAATCTTAATTATTTAATCCTAGACTCTATCTTTCAGAAGGTGATACTTCATGTCAATCTGTGGCACAAACACTAAACTTGCTGTTACTCGAATAGAAAATTGCGAGTTGATAATTGCAATACATAAGTAGAAATTAATGCTGTCAGTAACCACTCTTAATTCCAGAATAAAATTCTTTAGCGATACTCAGACTACATCTGTTTATTGATAAAACTCCTGCAAGGGCCAGAGCTGAGGGCTGATGTGCTCGTTTTCGTCTGGATCAGGCCGTAGACACGATCGAGACAAAAGAATACCTGCCACCCCTCACTTGTCTTCTTCTGCTGCAGTTGTGTCTTGACGCGATCCTGACAAAACCATACCCGTCGGTCGTGACTTCTTCTGCTCCTCGACTTGGCAGAATTTGCATGTGGTGTGTCTGGGCTCGCCATACTGCAATGGAAGGTCCTCAATATGAGCCATCCAGTTGGGTTTATGTCCACCACAGAGAAGGGAAGTCACCAACGCTCAGCTCTCACACACATCTCCTGCAAGGAGTCAGGATGACTCAGGAGTGGTTCAGTTTGAGCAAGAGCCGAGGCCATTCAAAAATTGAAATGGAACGGAAGTCATTCATGACTGGAGGAAAAGTAATGGTGTCAATAATGTAGAATTTACATAAAGGGGCAGGCAGTCGCATGCCAGAAGGCCGATCACTGACCGCATCCATGCCTCTGAGCTAGCTAGCCGCCTAGAGTAAGTGCACCTCTATCTCTATAGCTAATATGACCTATTGCTCCACAGTAAGGTACACCTTATGTATTGAGAAAACTACCAAGCCACCAAAGTAAAAATCATCATCCAAGATAGTTAGCACAAGGGGGATTATTTCTAGTCTAGGCTAGACAAATTTGCGTATAAGGTGTCACTTCATTGCGCATAGATCAAGGTATAGTTCACACTTGTAAGCATAGAGTGCCGGTGTCTTGGAGCTAGCCTTTGGGCTCACCTTCTTGAATCTCTAGTTTTGTGTATGAAGCAATGACAAGAGGATTCCACGGGTTCACATAGGCCCTTGCTTGCTATTACAGCTCATGCTCCATAATAATGATGGCGCTAAGTGGAGGAGAGGCTTGAAGAGCAACTTGCCCATCCAGCTTGGCGCCCATCTTGGTGGTGATAATCCAAGAACCTTGCTGGTTGGGAGGGTTTTAGTGAATAGGAGCATATTCTTGATGGTGCAGCGACATGGATTAGAGCGTGACAGTTTATTCATTGATACGATAACATGGGATGAATACTTGTTCTAAGTTTGTACCTCTAGCCACACTAGATAAACCTCACAGCACATCAATATATGCAAGGATAAGTTTACATTGAGCAAGTGATCATTAGTTTGGAGCCTAGGAGGCTAGGAATAGTACGTGTGCTAGTTCACCATCTATTCCTCTAAAGGTGGCACTTGGTTGTTTGACCTTGAGCGAGCGGTGTATCTAACCACCAAAACATTTTGTTGTAATTTTTGAGGCACTAATTACCGGTCTAATATGGAAACCTAAAAAATTACTAAAACAACCCAAAATCTTGTTTATGTTTACTTACGTCATAATCATTTTTTATTCCTTTTTAAAGAATACCATTTTCATTCTCATTTTTAATGCAAAAAAGATGAGAATCTAAAAAATAATCCATAGTAAACATGATTTTTTTTCATTTTTGCGTTCATCCCTATATTTCAACAGCGATATTGTTCAACATTAGCACTACTATGCTCCACTATTATAGAGAGGAACGTTTTGTAATTGTGTGTGTGACCGAGAAGGACATGCGGAACCAAGTTGGTGTTGTGGCTACCACATCACACAGGACCACCGTAAAACATTCCCAACATATACGATATGACCTCTAGTTTTAACACTTGAGGGATGAATTATATTTTGTTTGATTTGAGCAAAAAAACTAAACGGCAAGAATATGAGAGAAATAGAAATAGACACATTTTAAGAAAAAGAACTCTTGGTTTAAGTACAAAAGTAATTAAATTCTCTATGGCGTGCGGTACCACAAGACGTATCTCGTGCGACACCGCCTAGGATGCTAACATATGGCGATCGACATCATCGGGAGATTGCGATTTCGTTGGAGTTTCACGTCGTCCAACCAGCTTGAGCGCTCGGCATTCTTTGTGTATGGTTTCGGATGCACTATGGAGCCGACTAGGATGGCGTGAAACTCTTGCGGAATCACAATATCCCTGATGGTGTTGATTGTCATGCGTCATCAGCATCATGGAAGTTGTCCCACCAGGTGGGTCGTGAATTTTCTTCCTTCAAGTAGGCGTGCATGATGCTACTCATCCAAAGTTGTCATCATAAACTGTGTCCGAGTTGTTTATCAGTGGGGTTATCTAACATTTGTAAATGAGTTTGTTTGTTTCCCTAGTATCAGTTCTCAGGCTTCATGATTGTTGTGTTAGTTGCATGAACAACTAGAAAATGACTAGCATCCTTGATTTGTTAACTTATTTTTTGAAGATGTAAGTGAATCTTAAGATGCACGGATGTAAGTGAATCTCGATAAGCTGGCACAATTGATTGCTAACTTTTGAACTTGTACATGGATATTGTAGGGCACTGGTTCACAAGTTGAAGGCCGAGGGTGCCATTTTTGAGACTGTTGGTACAAGTAGACTTAAGTATTGTACTACCAGTTTGCAACTCTTAGCGACTTTTGCTTTATTTTATGGTTGCTGTATTCATTATCTTGGATGTGGTAGGTTCCAACACTTGAAGATAAATTTCTTGCAATGTCCATTTGGTTGCTTGATGTATGCCTTATCCAAATGTGTATTTTTGTTCTTACTCCCATGTTGTTACAATTTGTCAATGAATCATAAGATGCACAGATGTATACATGAATAATTGTTGATGATTGCTCTTTTGCATGTATATGTGATCAGAGAAAACTATGATGTGCATAGGTGAGTGAACCACCTATGTACTACTGTGTATATATAAAGGAGTAAAAAGTACTATTGATATTTTTTTATTTTCTCAATTCATCATTGGTGATGCGTTTTTGCCAAAACATGTCACCAATGACACCTCATTGGTGACGTGTTTTGGCAAACTATATCGCCACACTACTACAGAAACCTTTTGTAGGGGCGGTTGAAACGACATTTTTAGGGTGGACAGCGCACCCGCTCCTGTTTTTCGCTGCTAAAAATGGCAATTTGCAAGGGCGGGTACATTACCCGCCCCTGAAAATGCATTTCTAGGGGTAGGTGTCCCGCCCCCCTGGGAATCATTTTCTAGCCCGCCAAAAAATTTGAATTCCCTCAATTTTGTTCTATCACAGCAAACCGTCTGTAGTTAGGGGGTAGACTATCCGTTGGTTCAGACATTCGAACTTCACTGCTATTTTTAAAATTTGAATTCTCACAATTTTATTCTATCAAGTTAGTTTGCGATCGAATGTCATCGGATCGACATGGAACATGTTTCATAAATATAATAATTACGCTTACAAAATTAAATCATATATATCATTACAAAGCATAATTACTATATAGTACATCATTAAATGAAGATCAAATCCATGTTCTTCTCCTAGTTACCAATGCTACTTGAGGAGGCACGATGCTTCTTATTTTTCCACTCACGAAGACCAATATACTTAGGATTTGTTGCTAATTCGTGGTCTTTACTATAAAATATGCCCCTTGGCTTGATCACTTCATGCATAATGAAATGGCATAAATCGGCAACTACTTCTAGAAATTCTTTCTCATGTAGGGGCGGTTGGGGTGGGGGGGGGGGGGGGGGGGCGAGCCACCCTACAAATGGATTTTTAGGGGTGGTCAGATTGCTACAGTAACCGCACAATATTTGTAGAAACGGGTGAAATTTTAATCCGCTCCTTAAAAAATCGAGATGTTGTTACAAATCATTTTTGTAGTAGTGACAATTACCCCCATTGATGATGCATTTTCGCAAAAAACGTCACTATTGAGGGGTCATTGGTCACATCAGTGATGAAAATTTGGTGATGCAATATTTTTGCGTCACCGATATGAATTGAATCACGTCTCTGATAAGGATTTCTGGCAGTGTTAAGTTTTGCTCCAGCAGTTCCTTCTATAAAATTTGCGTGAATCTTAAATTAAGCAAGCAATTAATTTTGTTGTGGCTTATATTTGAGTTCAACCCTACCCGTGTCCAAGTAGGGCCCGATCCGTAGCCACATTCTTTTGGATTTCATTCTCAATTCCATCGAGTTGCGGACTGCAGAGGCTATTCGAATGGCAAACGAAAGGGATGGGCGGCAGCACCATTCGTCTTCTGTTTCGAGCGGACGGGACAATAATCGAGCTTAGAGCAGTTTTAGTGGAGAGTATCATCTAACAGTTATAAAGACTGGGAATTTAGTAACTATGTCAGAGAAGTGTTATATCATCCTATGAAACTCCCTCTCCTATCTCCTCATAAATGAGTCTCTTATGTTAGTAAATTTTGTAATATGATATGACATTTAATATTTATGACACTTTTATTAAGAATTGGACGGTACTCACGGCGGCGGCACTTCCGGGTACCATGCGAAAGTACGAGGATGGAGTCAACCTAAGCTATGAAAGAGCTGATCACTGGGATCCTCCCGCCTCCGCTGTTAATTCCTTCCTGATAAGCATGCCACCAAATCTGCAACGGTTTCTATCACCACATTGTTGAAGAAGAGCCGAAGAGGTTGTAATGGTTCAGTCTGTAACACGATGTATAAAGTCTGCATGTTAAGGTACAACCTGTCTGTCATTCAACTAATGAACACAAACATTTCCATGGCTGGTCACTGTCTTCTCTGCAGGGTAAAGTTTTTTCAGGGAAAAGTTACGTGGTTACTTATGTTTGCCTTATATGTGGAACCATTTTAATTTTCCCCACAAACATTTATGATGTCGATGCAAAATTTTCTGAACTCTGACCATATATATATATATATATATATATATATATATATATATATATATATATATATATATATATATATATATATATGACCGAACAGTGGAGCTCTACTTACCTTCCACAATTCATGACACTCCTACAAAAACACGCCTCAGTTTAAGGGCAAATTAAAATTTCACCCGTTCCTACAAATTGAGCTGATGTGGCAATATAGCCGCCTCTAAAAATTTATTTGTAGGGGCAGGTCACCCCCTCACACGCCCCTACAAATTGGCACCATTTTTAGGGACGGATGACGGATTAAAAATTTCATTTGTAGGGACAGGCCATGCCCACATCTGAAAATAGATTTTTAAGAGCGGCTACGTTACTTGGCCCTGAAAAAGGTATTTTTAGCTGCGAAAACCAGCAACGGGTGCGAAACCTGCCCCTAAAAATGAGTTTTTACCCACCGCTACAAATGCTTTACGTAGTAGTGTGAACCATTTAGTTCATGTTAATAAGATATTAATAAGTACACTACTATGCAGAATTTCCGAGCTCACTTATTGGCTTAGGTAAATTCTAAATATATACTCTGGTGATCCTGTATCAAAATAAAGTTTGAACTACGTCACCGTGCCGAACACCATACAGAATACGTGGAATGCCAATCACAGATTTGCAATTTCAGCATCATTCTTAGCAACAAACAACAATTTATGGGCGTGTTTATTTTCGTTTTGATCCGATTTTGGATAAAAAAAAATCAAAAATCCCACCCAAACGGTCCGCTTAAGTTTCGATTCTATGGGCCGCTGATTCCCATGGATGCTCCAGAATAACGTGCGGGCCGATTCCCCCAGAAGCGTCCGAATACTCGAGTACCTGGTAAGCGGAACGATTTTTCGCCGACTCCCTCTCTCCCCGATACCCCTTCTTCCCCGACCCACCCTCCCTTGCATCCCCTTCCCTGCTGCCCCTGTCCTGCGTCCGCTTCCCCGGTGCCCCTGTCCTGCGCCAGCGACAGGAATCGCTCCGTCCATCGCCCCTGACCCTGGATCTGTCACCCCGGCTCTTGCCATGCACCGCCGCTGCCCCAGGAAGGTGCGCCGCCGCCCTTTTTTCCACTTGGAGTAGTGCCACCGGCCCTGACTGACGCCGGCCCCTGCAGTGCGCCGCCACCACCCCTGCCGTGCGCCACTACCGCCCCTAAGAAGGTGCGCCATTGCCGCCCCAAGAAGGTGAGCCGCCTCCCCTTTTTTGCGATTGGAGTAGCGCCGCCGGCCCTGACTGATGCCGGCCCCAGCCCTGCAGTGCACCGCCGCCACCCCTGTCATGCGCCACCGCCACCCCCCAAGGTGCGCCGCCCACCCGTGTAGTGCAGCGCTGCCACCACCGCTGCCTCCAAGGTACGCTACCGCCCTTGTTGCTGGATGGATGCATATTTTTGGTGCATTGGTGGGATGTGCATTGGACAGTAGTTGGTAGTATAATTTTTTTTTGAAATACTAGATCTTGTATTTTTAGATGGAAAAATCAGGAGAGGTTGTGGCAAAATTGGACTCATTTGCCGCCAAAGTTTTCAATAATATTTGCTACGAAGAAGTTTTTTCCCACAATCGCCCTCAACAATGTTTGAACAATGTGGGATATGCAAATCTAGTTTGCAAACTTTTTGAACGAACCAAATGGCCATACACTGAAGGGCAAATGAAGAACCGAGGGGATGTACTAAAAAGAAGTATACACAATGGAAGACCTTGAATTTGAGAGCCACAGGATTGGGAAGGGATCCCAGTACTGGTTGTATTGTTGCTGATGATGACCAGTGGAAGGAACAAGAACAAGTGAGCCATACATTAATTATGTATACATCCAAATTTCAGTTCTTCAACAAATTATCTAATTATCTAATGAATGCATTTATATATTTATTTCAGGCTATGCCAGGAAGTACTTCTAATTTTAGATTTGTACCATTTGAGCATGAGGACCAAATGAGAATAATGTTTGAAGCTGTTATAGTTACAAATGAGACCTTTTATGTTCCAACAGGGCATGGCAACAGTGATCAAGTTGGGGAGGGTGATGCTGAGGGTAATGATGATGGAGAGATAAGCAGAATTGGAACTAGTAAAGAGAGGAGGGCTGGAAAAAGGGCTGCACATTACTCACCTAAGGGGAACAAGAAGAAGACTTTTAGAGACCAATGCATGAAGCGTTTGGTTGACGCATATGAGATTAAAGAGGTGTTTAATCATGCACATTCATCCCTTAGAAATGTGATTGAGCAATCATTTGGAGTTCTAAAGATGAAGTGGCGCATTCTCTTGAACTTGCCCAGTCATCTAGTTAACAAGCAGTCCAAGATTATAGTTGCTTGTATGGCCCTTCACAATTTCATTAGAGAATGTGACTTAGAAGATCCGCATTTTCAAGAAGATGTTGAAGATGATAGTCCTCATCCAACTTATGACAACAAAGATGATGGTGGTACTGGAGATGATGTCGATATGAATGCATTTCGTGATGCGATCGCTACCGCTATGGTTTCGTGATTTAGTTGTATCCATCATTTATGTACTCGTAGTTTAGAAATTAGAGCTGGAACATGTATTGGTATATTGTGATATTAATCTATTTGATCTAATAGTAATATATGTAGTCAGGATACTTAGAAAATATAAGAATTATTGAATTCTACTCGTATTCAGCAAAAAAATGAGATGTCATCCGCCTCAAGGGAATTTCAAACATTTTACCACTCAACTCAGAGAATTTACTCAAAATAATTAGGACAGCCAAACACCCAGCTTATTCAGATAACCGATTCTACATACAGCAGACTTATCTCATCATTCTGATTCTCAGAAAAGTGGGGTTCAGAAAAGCGGAAAGAAACAGAGCCTACAGCACTGTTCCGACATCTCAGCTAGCAGTCCTGCATGACAGCTCTAACACTCAGGCAGGGCAGGGTCTGCAGGGTGAGAGAGACAGAGGCAGCAAGCAATGCTGCAATTTGTAGTGCAGTGATCCCCAATCCTTTTGCACTAATCCTTGCTTTCTGAAGAAGAACCAAATACTAATATTAGTAAACAGTATCGAATAGCCAGCATCCAGTTTTGCATTCAGAAGTCACCAGAACTTAGAAGCCATACAACTTTTTTTAAAAAAATGAAATATCTCCGACCTCAACTGCACATAGCTATGTTTTTGCAAAATTCTCAGCACATAATCTGAAAAAATAGAGAAAAGAGTACGCAAAGAAATTAAAAACAAAGTCTATTATTGCTTCTCGTCATTTGCAAAGTCTTTAATTAAGAAAGGAACCGGAGAACTGCTCCAATACATCTCGTCATTTGCATCTTTGTCCGTTCATGGAGTACCACGATTCACATCCAGTAGGATGTTTGGAACAGAGACGGCCACGTGGGAGGCAACGCTATGCGTCGTCGCCGGCTCGCCGCGGATTCGCACCAGCCTCAGTCCGACCGATACGCTTGGAGTTCCCCTCTGTCCTTCCAAGATCGCTCTGTACAGTGGACACAGCACGCCAATGTCGCCGCCGCCTGTCCTTCCGCTCGCCATGCCAATGGCCTCCGCTGTCCGCGATCGACTGGATTGAAAAGCAGGATAATATTTAGCTAAAAGAATAAGTAGCATGGTCCGGGCTTCACTTGGATACGGGTAGGGACGGGACCAAACATAACCCAGGTTAAAAGTATTATTGTTTTGACCTAGGTAATTTATTAGTAATATTATTTCTTTAAAATTAATTAATCAAATTAAAAAGAGTGATTGATTAATTATATAATTGCTTTGATATTTGTACAGTTTTCATGAAAGAGACTATTAAAGTATACCTCTTTTTACTTTGGAGAAACCCATGCACATACTAACATATAGGATCTGATGTGCTCGTTTTTGTCTATAGGCACGATCCAGACAAAACGATAACCATCACTGCTCACTTGGCTTCTTCTGCACCTTGCCTTGGCATAATTTGCATGGTGCATAGACGGTATCTTGATTGCATACGGCCAAGAAAGATCCACATTACAAGGCCACTTGGGTAGACGTCCACCACATTTTTTTTTGAAAAGGAAAACTTTTATTGATTTCAAGTCGCGTCGCATCAAGGTGATACGACAATATTCAAAAAATTTCTAGCCTCTGCTTAGCGTCACACAACCTTAGACGAAGGAAAAGAGACCAGAATTCTAATGAACATCGATCTATAGATTATAGATTAGACAGCCATCCACGTGTCTGGGTAAAAAAGACCTTGACCATTTGTACCAATTTCCGAGGTGCCAGTACAACTAAACTAGTTCTCTTTATATTAGATTTCCGGGAATAGCCCATGTGTGCACCGTGAAATTATGAATATAACCAGCAAAATGGAATTTTTATTTTAAATATCAGTATTTTAACACAACTACAAAGACCAACATGTAGCCACTGCTCCAAGTAATACAAGTAATTTAAGTTCATAAGAAGGTGCGCCGTTGCCGCCCCAAGAAGGTGAGCCGCCTCCCCTTTTTTGCGATTGGAGTAGCACCGCCGGTCCTGACTGATGCCGGCCCCAGCCCTGCAGTGCACCGCCGCCACCCCTGTCATGCGCCACCGCCACCCCCAAGGTGCGCCGCCCACCCGTGTAGTGCAGCGCTGCCACCACCGCCGCCTCCAAGGTACGCTACCGCCCTTGTTGCTGGATGGATGCACATTTTTTTGTGCATTGGTGGGATGTGCATTGGACAGTAGTTGGTAGTATAATTTTTTTTTTGAAATACTAGATCTTGTATTTTTAGATGGAAAAATCAGGAGAGGTTGTGGCAAAATTGGACTCATTTGCCGCCAAAGTTTTCAATAATATTTGCTGCGAAGAACCGCACTAACTATATATATATTCATTTATATAATATTCATCCTAAATAATTTTCGTATATAATGTAATTCATATATACATATATATGTATACACATATCTATATGTATGGGTGGGCAAAATACTCGAAATCCGAAGACCGAACCCGAAAAACCCGAGCCCGAACCCGAAATACCCGAGCCCGAAAAACCCGAACCATAATTCGGGTTCCAACCAACGGTACCCGAAATTATTACGGGTAATTCGGGTATCAGGCCACGGTACCCGAACTACCCGATTAACCCGAAAAACAACCCAGCCCAACTAATTTCGAGTCAGCCCAGCCCACCAAACGCCATCATTTCCTTCCCACTAACCCTAGCCCCCACGCCGAGTCCCCGAGCGAGACCCAACGGGCCAACCGCCGCCCACCGCCTCCCCCGCCCTCGCAGGTCTCCCCGTCGGCGCGTCGCCTCCTCGCCCCCGCCCCTGCCCCCGCCACCGCCCAGGCGCCTGCCGCCGCGCCACCGCCCGCCGCCCCATGCTCCTTCGCACGAGCAGCGGCTCCCCGCCACCGTCCATCGCGCTGACGAGGCGAGGCGCGGCCGGCAGCCCAGCGCCGAGGCTCGCAGTGGGGTCACGGGAGGCCGGGAGGCCGAGCATGGCGGCGTAGGATGGTGAGGGAAGGAGGCGAGATCTGGGCAGGGACAGGGGAGAGGAGGAGGCCACCGCCCCCTCGCCATGGAGCTTGACACCGGCGACGCCCTCTATGCGCTCCTCTCCACGCGCCTCGTCCTCCTCCAATGCCTCGCCTTCCTCAACGCACTCCCGCCCGCATCCCGCCTCTTCCTCTTCTCTGCGATTCGGGTTGGTCGGGTAAACCCGAACCCGAAATGTCGGGTACCCGAATTTTTGGGTTTTGATTATTCTCAGCGAATTCCGGGTTGCAGTTTTGAGAACCCGAAAAACCCGACCCGAAATTTTTGGGTAACCCGAACGCCCAGCCATATCTATATGTGTGAATTTCTTTACATATGGAAATTATTCAGAACAAACATTATATAAACAATATCTATATACATATATATTCTTGGAGCTCATATATATATATATAATATACATATAAATAAATATGCTTAGATATATACACATATATATTTACATACGCATGTTCTTAATTACAAATATATGCACACATTATCATATTCGCTTCTATTGTCGATGTTCGACACCCCATCATGGTAGAATTCGCCATTTGGGTCGAGGACTTGCTGAACTATAAATTCGGACAAGTTTTCTTGAATCGCCATAATTTTTTCTCTGATATTAGTTCATTGCGCATCGCCTCGACCTATGGAAAAGTGAAGTAATGAATGATTTCAAAGTAACGGTGATCTAGGGAGTAGTGCTAGAATTACTTTTTCAAAATGTCAGTAAGGTCTTTGTATTGTTGTGGATCTCTCCTCAGCGAGTCCATAACTACCACTAAGCTCTTCTCGGGAATTATGACAAGTAGGATCCAGTGCTCACTGCAAGATTATACGGAGGCAATTCATGATAGGGTTTAAACAATTCGATTATATAGAATTAGAAAGAGTTAGACGGTATAGGAAACACTCATGCGAAGTTGTAAGGAGACAATATCTTGTACTTGTCGTGCTGAATGGTTAAGTACTTGTATAGGTTTTGAAATATCTCATCAGGCTTGTCACGTAGATTCCTCCAATTACATGTAATTGGGTGGACGAAGCCAAGGTGGGAGTACTTTTTTCTCCTACAAGTTTGAATCTCCATTCTACATGATACAAAATAAATCAAGAGATCAGTAGGTTGAGGTCATGCAATACAATACGTAACAACCACTTATAGAACCCACAAGCTGACCAAAGATATGTCGAGGGCATCTTGATGGTATAGTTGATAAATTTCTTCCCAGTTCATCTTTAATCTTCGCGCCCTGCATGAAGGTACTGGGACATCGCAAGCATGTATTGCTCGTGTAGCCTTCGCATTTGCGTTGGAAGTATAGCCACGATATCGCGGGGCACAAGAGATGTGCGCAGCTTATATTTCCATCTGGTGACCACTTGGGCCTTTGGAATATCTTGTCCCCATGCAACCTAATCCGCCGTGAGGTTTGATTCTTTCAAAAAGGTAGTCAAGTCTTGTTGTTCCGTCTATTCCACTATGAGAGGCTCTATTGTTTGATTCTTTTGAGCTCCGAGTTGTGGAACGTCGGATGACGGCGACCTTGATTGTCTCTTCTTCTTCTTGTAAGACTTAATAATTTGGCGGTCGTAGTTTGAAGGCGGCTCTTTTGGAATACATTTTCTCTTATTTGATTCACACATTCCAATAAAAAATTTCGAATCTCCCGGATATATTATTTTCAAATCTCACGTACATAGCCGGGAGTAAAAAAAAAGGGTCAGTTGGATCCATGCCACTCCAATTTCTTGAAATTGGATCTCATGTTGAAAATCATGCCATTGAGTGGCATAATTTTCAACATGACACCCAATTTCACGGAGTTGTGGTGGCATGAATCGAATTTTCCCAAAAAAAAACTGATGATATCCATCCCATAGAAGGTCACCCACGCTTAGCTCACGCACACATCTCCTACAAGCAGCCAGGACTCAGGAGTGGTTCAGTTCGAGCAAGAGTCGGAGGCAATCGGAAGTCAAAATGGAAGTCCTTGATGACTGGATCAAAATAGTGTCAACAATGTACAATTCACATAAAGTAACTGGCAGTGGCGCAGCGTAAGGCTGATTGCATCTACGATGCAGTATAACCCATAGTATAAGAAAGGGTTAATTAGATCTGTGCCATTATAATTCTTCCATTTTGAAGTACATCATTACTATTCAAAAAACTATACCACTGCCATTATAACTCTACACATGTTTGAGATACGCCATTATATACGTCTGGAAACAATTTGGACCTAGTGTCAGATGTACGGTGGGTATCGTATATCCATATGGATAAAATTACCCCTTTTCTCTTCTCTCTCACACTCACTGACATAAGGGGGCCAGTCCTTAGCCTTCTTCCCCACAACACCTCTTCCTTTGCCTCTATCTTCTCCATCTCCGGCGTTGAGCGAGCCGCACCACCGCTGGCCGAACGTGTGGGTGTGCGTCCGCATCGGGTGAGCCGAGGCGCCACCGGCCGAGCGAGCGGGCAGGCATCCTCCTCGAGCGAACTGGGCTGCCGCCGGCCGAGCACACGGTTTCGCGTTCGGTCGAGCCAGCTGCGCAGCCGCCGGCCGAGCGCGCGGGCATGCGTCCGCGTCGAGCCTGACGCACCACCTCCGGCCGAGCGCGTGGGAGTCCGCGTCGAGCCTGCCTCACCGCCGTCGGCCGAGCACACGGGAGTCCGCGTCGAGGCTCCTTCCTCCTCTGTCATCTCTCTGCAGCTGTTGGCCCAGAGGCATGGTTCCACCACGGATGGAGACAAGGGCGCCGCTGTGGATGGAGGCGTGGGCGCCACCTTCGATGGAGGATGATAGGGTGTCGTGTCGTTGATGGAGGAGGAGGCGACCAGCCAGCCATGGAATAGGAGAGGATAGAGGAAGGTGATGACATGTTGGGCCCACCTGCAAGTGAGATAGAGTTGGAGGGGCTTTTAGGTCCATACAAACATAAAAGGTTGTCCATACACCTGCACATGGGTCCGAAGACACTGCAAATATATATAATGGCATATTTCAGCTTTGGCAAGAATTATAATGATAGTGACATAATTTTGCGAATAGTAATGGTGCGCTTCAAGATCAGTAAAGTTATAATGGCATAGATCCAATTAACCCTAAAACGACTACAAAAACGATTTGTAGCAATGCCTACTTTTTTTCAAAGAGCGGACCAAAATGTTTCCCGCTCCTACAAATGGAGCAGGTGCACTGTAACATGTGACCCGCTGCAGGAAATATCTTTTTTTAGGGGCGAGTCACCCTCACCCACCCATGCAAATGGTTGCCATTTTTAGGTGCGCGTGGGGGTGAACCACACCTAATAATGTCACTTGTAGGGGCAGGTCACCCCAACTCACCCCTACGAATCATTTTCAAATTTATTTTGAAAATTAATTTAATGCAACAAACTTTGCAAAGCAGATTAGAGAAAAGTAAAGTTTTTACCATAAGCATGTTGTGACCTTTAGAGCTAGGAAACAATACGACATATTTCAATACATCAAATATTTAAGACTGTTGACGCTCCTTAGCGCCCCCCCGATTTGTATACCGCAAGCGCACGGTTCATGTAACTTTTCCCTTAGAGTATTCCCCCAAGGTTTATCAATCCACGGAACCAAAGATACAAGAAACAATCTACTAGCATAGAGATTCCTTTGTGTTGAGATGGTGAAAAACGAATCTAATCTACTAAAAACGACAAACACCGAAGGTAGCAAGAGAAAGTTAGAGATAACCAATCTAGATCACCTAGATCATGCATATGTTGTAGTTCCAGCTAGATGTAGTGAAGTAAGATAGATGTGAATCTCAATGAAAAGCATCTTTAAACTCAAAATCTCCAATCCGATCCCTCGATACCCCACCTACTCAGTGGCAATGCCCTGTCACGATGCCACCCCTTTGGACGAAAGTACCCTGAAGCAAGTCGAACCCCCTTTGGTAGTTCCGCCATGAATCTCTAGCCACCATGACTACAAGATCATGCTAAGCGATCTATCTCGATAATAGATCTAGGATGAAGCAAACCCAAAGAAAAGAACGAAATTGAAAGAGAGAACATGGTCGCTAAACATTCAGAATCACAAATAACTTCACCATGAATGATTGTACATCACAAGATCACAACCGGGGCCCTACCTTGATCTTGATGATCCTAGCTCCAGAACTCCGACGTGGTCTTCCTTGCAAGGTTCCCACGTCAGCTAGGGAAGCCCCTAGACAACTAGCATGACCCTCGGTTCTCTGAGAGGTGTCCCTCTATCTTCTCTGCTCCTTGGCGTCGTCTCCCGAATTGATCTCTGCGTGAATCTTGGTGAGGGGTCTTTAAATAGCCTCAGGAAATCCTAGGTCAAAGGGGAGGCCGAACCACCTCGAAAAAGGGCTGGGCCGGCCGGCCCAATGGACCCAGGCCGGCCGGCTTGGCCCATTTCTTCGCCGCCTCGTGTTATCCTTTCTCCCCAAGTCTCCTGGAGTGTTCTAGAGTTTATGCCTTTCATGATAGCACCCCATTAGACGTCGTTATCTTCGAGATTTCTTCGAGGAAAAGGATCGGATGGAAAATCCTTCCTTAAATCTCTCTTTGCTTTGCTTAGCCTCGAAGTATCTTGATCTTATCTTGTGGGCTTTGTCCTTTGGGCTTCATTGCAGGGTGGATGTGCACGAACGGGCCTCTAATCATCATGGCCTTCGGTCCTTTGTTCGGGCTTTGGCCTTCGTCTTTCTTCGTGTCATCGCGTGATCGTGGGCCTCGTCATTTCATGCTCCAAAATTGGTCAAAAACCTGCAAAAACGAAGTACCTCCAAAATATATGTGCAAACGCGAAAACGACCAATAATTGGGCCGAGGTTAGGATGGTTAGTAATTTTGATATTAAATTCATGCCGTTATCAAAGTTAAATAGGGGATAAAATGGAGACTTAAGGAGCGCCAACATTCCCCCCATGCTTAAAACTTGCTCGTCCTCGAGTAAGTCTTTGATAAAAATCAGCGTTGCATTTCTGTGTCTAATCTCTGCACTTGATCATACACGAGAAAACACAATGCTCCCAAAAATATTTTGCAGTTAATAGTTCAAGTTGTAACCAGCTTTTTCAATGTGGAAGGTAGATACAAGTTAAATGCCTCCCCACAATTATTAAGCACATGCTTTCAAAATTAAACAAGTCTCAGAATTAAGAAAGTAAGTTCCATAAATAATGCTAAACCAAGATCAATAATTTAAACCTCATTGCAATTTGCTCATGGAAACTCTTAGCTCATCTTGTCTCTCAAACTTGCTAGAACCTTCTCCTTTCTTTCTCTATTATGTATGTGTGAGGCTTTATCTAGAGCTCTGGAAAGGTTAGTCCTAACAAAAGATATTATAATCAAGATATTATCAAAACAAGAAATACTTCTTATGGATTTACCGAGACTCGTCAAAAAGACCATTGGAAAATAATTTCTTTGTGGAGAGGGAGAGAATGGAACACACACTTTAGATGGTGGACATGTGCAAATGACAACGGTTGATCCCAAGGTACAACTGAAGTCCTTGTTATCGGATTGCACATGGTTGGAATAATTGAGTATAGAATAATCTTCAAAGTACTTGGAGTTTAATGAAGCAAACGGAACCGAGGAGCTTTTCATCATCATTCATTTTTTTTTCTTTTTTTCTTTTTTTCTTTTTCTCCTCAGAACCGTTGGCAACACAATGCACTTACTCTACCTCCCCCCATGCTTGAACATTTGCTTGTCCTCAAGCAATGAAATGATGATAATTTGATGGAGTGAGTGCACAAAACTCGTATCAATTTTTTGGACTCAACTTTGGAATTCAATGTGGCATCTCCTCGTAAAAGATTGAAGCCAACAGAGGAGAAAATGGGGCAGGCCGGCCGGCCTAGGGGTGTTGGGCCGGCCGGCCTACTGCATGTAGGCCTCCACTTCTTCGGATTTTTATTCTGCGAACTCTTTGATGCTTCCGAAGCTTATGTTTTACTGAATTTTGCTCTTGATTCCACTGTTTTGCCGTCGAAATAAAAATATATACTCAATATATAGGTTGTGGTCATGGAGGTGTTTCACAAAAAATGTTTTTGGTTAAGGGTGGATATCCAGCGAGGTTTGCGATGTTCCCGGTATAGAAACTTACAATGCATGGATAGAATGTCTCGCAAAAGTGAGGTACACAAAAATACGGAATGGTCAGCTTCTTAGTCTCGTACCAAAGAAGATAAATCTCGAATTAATTCACCTGAAAATAATTCTTGCTCTATCGTTTGTTATGATATATCATTTAGGCTTGTAGAAGGGTAGAGCAATTGCAAAAGGTATCATTGACAAGGTTAGCTCAAAATTAAATCCAAATTAAATTTTCCTTGACAAGCTTAAGTAAGAGAGGAAGAATAAAAGATATGGGTCTTAATTTATCATAACCACCACAATTGAATTAGCCGGCATTTAATTAATTTTCAGATCATGTTAGAGAGAGCATTAGTTTAATCATGCATAAACTAAGCACAAGAAAGTAGACAAGGTGGCAACAATCATCATATTTTATCATGGCACAAACTTTCTATCATCATTACTAACCATAACATTAAAGTGTGGGTGATGCATTTATTTATCATGGTGATGAAAACAAAAGAAAACAAATTGCACACAAGCTGAAATAAATAAAACAGAAAATTGCTACGCACACACAAGCTTGCACACATGCTGAAAATAAATGAAAAGAAATAGAAAAATCCAAACCACACGTGCGAGCATTTTATTCATGGTCTTGTCGTCGATCACTCTCCTTGATTGCCTCTTGCGTTATATCCTTGGTCATAATACTGTTGAAA
This sequence comes from Panicum virgatum, assembly GCF_016808335.1. Lineage (NCBI taxonomy): Eukaryota > Viridiplantae > Streptophyta > Magnoliopsida > Poales > Poaceae > Panicum > Panicum virgatum. The sequence goes on along the minus strand of NC_053148.1, from coordinate 34,730,055 downwards.
TGCTACTCCATTAAATTGTTCCGGTGGCGCCAGGCCTAGGAGTTCCATTTGATATACAATTCCCGCAGTTCCATCTTCTAGTTGGCTTGTGTGCCTCTGGATGGCGTCTATGTCTTCCATGTTTCTTCTTGCATAGGCACCCATAATTCTCATTCCTTGTTCTGGTTGAGGGAGGTCAAAAAATTGTGCTCCAAATGACGGGTCGGGCATCTCTCCTTGGTATGATGGGGGTGGGTAGCCGTAGTTGCTAAATGGTGGGGGCGCCACCGCAGCATGCCCCCATGCTTGATTTTGGTTCCCTTCCCATTGACTTGTCCATCCTTGCGGGTATCCTTGTCCACTTGACACACCTTGAAATTCATTCCTCCAATAAGCGGAACTTGGCGGTGGAAGGTCTACTTCCAAGTCTTCTTGTTGTGCCGATGCCGATGTTCCTTCAATTAACCTTCCTCTTTTTGATTTCTTTACCTTTTTTCCAATATTTTCAACTCGCCAATCAGTCCTCCCTCTTGCGAATAATTTCAGCCTTTGATCGGGGAGGGAAATATCCATCTCAGAAATAGTGAATCCCTTCTTTTCATCTCCTCCGATATAATGGCCTTGCCTCAAATGTTCAATCCCAATATCTCTTCCCGGGACATAATATTTTTTGATCACTCGTAACCCCGGATTCATGGCTCGGGCTATCATTGTGAGATAACACCCCGAACCAACTTCTCCCGTACCGGATGATGCTTCACAAATCCACCTTTCAACCATAATGTAGGTGGGATCAATCACTTGCTTCTTCACCAATGCAGCATACATCCAATTTAATTCTTGGTCGGTAACCTTCGATTCTCTCATCCTCCCGAGAATTCTTTTGCTCAACCAAGAGTGGAATATTTGGAGGGTCACATTACTTATATTCTTCCTTTGGCGGTTGACATCTTTTGCTATCTTTGTCCAAAATTCATCAAGCTCTTCATCTTCAACTTGCACCATTTCATATGCATTACTTTTGAATCCGAGCAAACTCCCTATTTCTCCATAGGTGATGACTTTTTCTTCATTCTTGAGCTGAAATTTCAGACATGGAACTTCTTCATCATTCACCACTTCCGTTGTTTTTTCCAGTGTCATGAACATCTCCAAAGCCACTTCTTCTTGCATGTCTACCGTGACACTGTCGGAAAATAACTTCCAACCGATGTTCTCCAAGAGTTGGTAGATGTCATGATGAAATCCCAACTTCTCCAATGCTTCATCATCAAAATTATAATTTGCTCGAAGCCTTCCCTTCATGAACTTGAGCCTTTCTTCTTCTTCCTCGATAAGATAATAAACCCATATTCTGAATTCTTGGGCTTGTATGGTGGTGGTGCGGATGACCTTGTCGAACGCCGTGGAGGAGGTGGCATCCCTTCGGTGAATCTCGTGGAGGAGCTTCTCGGGTCTCTCATCCCACCAAGGAGCAACATGTCGCTCCTCGGTGCGGGGTTGTCTTCCTCCATGCTCCGCGGAGACTCGGAGACCGAGTGCCTCTGCGAAGAACTTGCCGATGCGTCAGATGTCGATGAACGCGTCCTTCTCCTCCCGGTGACAAACCTCATGATGCCACTCATGGTGACTCCTTGCTGCACACACACAAAAACAAACACACCGGGGGTTTCTTGCCGGCGGGAGAACAATATATCGAAGTGTGGAGCAAACTAGGATTTGTGGCGAATTTTCGGAGATTTTTGGAGTAGATTTTGGTGGACGAATTTTTCAGGGCTCTAACTGATGTTTTTGGGCGAAGAACTTGAAGAACATAAGCAATGAACTGAGTGAGGAGCGTATCTATCAAAGGGGAGCACCAGAGCACTTAAAAAGGGTCCAGGCCGGCCGGCCTAGGGCCTTGGGGCCAGCCGGCCTAGGGCATTTTTGGCTCTCCTCCACTTCAATTTTCTCTGGTGGCTTGCTGGTGCAATTATTTGCTTCTGTCCAGTACATCTTTCATACTTTGCACCGTCCAAATCCTGTGAACCACTCCTTCTTTGCCTTTGATGTCCACTTGCAACATTATTTCTTCACTTTGTGTCATTCACCTTGTCCCATGCTTAATCATTCATCACATGGTGCCATCTTTGCTGAAAATCACATGTCCTTCCCATGCATGGCTGCTCGCTCCTTTGGATTATTTGCATGTGGTGGTAGGTAGAGCACAATTCCTTCCCGTGAACTCACTTTGATCAATGGATGTTAATCAAGCACATAAACCCTCTCCAAATCATGGTTAGATGTTTAATCCTCCTCTAACTTTGAAATTTCAGAATTGACTCAAAACATGCAATGAGTTTAAATGAATAATCAGAGGGGAATTGAAACATCTTTACATTTGTAAGTTGAAAAATATTTTCCGACTACATTAATTTTGGTTGCACCGGAACCGTTCACTTTCATGTATTGATAGCGAACAATCTCGAATTCAACCGTGGGTCTTGGGTTTAGGTTCTAATTTTTGCCAAAATGAGAGAGAGATTTTTGAAAAAGAGAATAATTAAGGTTAGGAAAATTCTAGTCCTATGGTAATGAAACTGAAAATTTTCTCTATATTTGTGCGAACCTACGCATCAAGAATTTAAATAATATAAACATAGCGCGGTTCTATTCGTGCGTTTTATCTCAACTTGGTCCGGCCGTCATGGACAGGACGGTCGCCAAAAATGGGTATGGAATTTTGGATTTGGCTTTCTCAAGAAGAGGCAAATAAATCATAGGATGGCTCATGTCATTGGTTTAAAATAAGAAACAACATCAAAATGACTGAGCGAATAAAATCCAAATCGAATTGTTCGACCGAACAACCAATTGTTCAAAAGTATATCATGTTCTTGCGTAGCCAAATTCTCAACTCACTTACCTAAACCTTTCGCGGGTTGTCCTCTCGGCAGCTTTATTCTTGACTTGACGAATGGGTTGAACTCCCGGCAGCTTTATTCTTGACTCGACGAACGGGTTGCCTCCCCGCAAAGTGCTTCATATATAGCTAGACTTTCTTCTTCTTTACTTCGGACCAACGCTCGATGATGGCACTATAGTCTTGGGTACCCACTTCCGCACAATCCTTGGTGCAGGTTTGTCTTCTAGGTTAGTCGTCTTTTTGGTCTTCACAGGCGGGCTTTTACTTTCTTCTTGACGGGTGCAGCGATCTTCTTTGTCGCGATGGACGCGACGACTTCTATCTCCTTCTTCGCTTCCTTCTTGTTCGGCTCCTCCTCTTTCTTTGGCTTCTCCTCTGTGATACGGCGGTGAGACGGAACATATTTGACATTGATCATGTTGCATACCTCGAGGCGTGGACGAAACTTGAATTCGCTTGTGGTGCCATTGATGTCGAACTTTATCTCCCCCTTGCCAATGTCGATGGTCGCCCTTGCGGTCTTGAGGAAAGGCCTCCCAAGTATTAGAGGCGCCTTGCTCCCTTCTCCCATATCGAGAATCACAAAGTCAACGGGGACTAAGTGTTCTCCAATCTTCACGGGCACGTCTTCGGCGATTCCCAAAGGATAGCGGACGGAATTGTCCACTAACTCTAGGCACATGGCGGTGGCCTCCGGCTCCGGTAAGCATAGCTTCTCAAACACATTATTTGGCATGACGCTCACACTTGCACCGAGATCACAAAGTGCTCTTTCGAACATAAGAGATCCAATGGAACATGGGATGGTAGGACATCCGGGGTCCCTCTTCTTTTCAGGAGCTTCATTAGCGATTGCCGCGCTACATTCCTCGGTTAGCTTGACAGTGCTTGGTGGTATCTCGCGCTTGTTTCCCATGATGTCTTTGAAGTAGCGAGAATACATCGGAACTTGTAGAGCGTCCAAGAGCGGCATATTGATGCTCAACCTGCGTACCATGTCAACAAATTTGTTTAATTGCTCATCTTCATGTTTACCTTTGCGGTATCGTGGCCTTGGCGGTAGAATCTTGGTGTCCATATCATCTAGCTCAAACTCTAGCTCTTCAGCGACTATCTCTAGCATAGGAGTAGGTGCCTTCTCCTTGATGATGGTCTCCACTTCAACTCTTGGCTTAGGCTTCCTTGCTCCCGCTGCATGTTCGGGTTCTTCGATCTCCTTTCCCGAGGGAGTTTGAATTGCCTTAGCCGTCTCCGGACTTTGAGGTTGCCTGGGCAATTTTCCTTCGTTGCTAGATAAGCATTCGGCGAGCTGGGCTACTTGCGTCTCTAGCATCTTCATCATGTTGAGTACTTGAAGGTTAGAGCTCCCGACCTCCGTCACCTTGCCATCAATGTTCTCCAAGATCTTGTCCATAGCCTTGAATTTGGTGACGGTGTCCTTATTGATCTTGCTTTGCTCATCCATGAACTCCTTCAATTGTATACGAAGAGGCACCGAGTTTTGAATAGAAGAGCTTGCATTAAATTGGGGTTTACCTTGCCCGTAGCGAAAGTTGGGTGGCGGAATCCATTCTCCCTTCTTCATGTAGTCGAGCATCTTGGCTTCCTCCGGGCAATTCTTTTGGACATGGCCGTACTCTCCACATTCTTCACATGTAGACCTTGCTTCGGCCGCCTTCAAATCAATAGCTTGGGCTTCTCTCTTTTCCACTTCCATCTTCTCCAACCTTCTCATGAGCAAGTCGATCTTCCCTTCTAGCACTTCTTCACATTCCACTTGCAATACACTCTTTGCGGCGCCCACGGCTTGGAGTGGTTGTAGGCGCCCCGATGATGCCCATGCGTCATTGTCTGCCACCTTCTTGAATAGCTTGAAAACTTGAGTAGGCGTGAGCTCAATGATAGAACCTCCGGCCGATGCGTCAATGATCCCCCTTGATGCAGTAGTGAGGCCTTGATAGAACTTCTGGACCACATCCTCCCTTGAGAACTTGTGATGAGGTACGGCGTGGATGTAGTCGTTGAAGCGCTCATAGGCTTCCGCAATAGTCTCCGTCGGGGCTTGCGCGAATGTTGCAATCTTGTAGCGCAGAATCTGGGTCTTGCCCGGCGAGTAGAACTCCGTCATGAACTCTTTCATCAAGGACTCCCAATTTTGCACCGTGCGCGGTGGTAGAGAATGAAACCATTGCAACGGTCTCCCAAGTAGAGAGAACGGAAAGAGCCTTGCTCTTATTTGATCTTGAGTCATCCCTTGCATGTCGAAGGTGCGGCATAGTTGGAGGAACGCTTGAAGATGTAGATTAGCGTCTTCTTTTCCAGTGAAGGGTGAGCTTTGCACCATCCTTATGATTGAAGTCTTGATCTCGAATGGAATTTCGATGTTGTCGAGATTTTGGATCGGCAAGTCCCGAATGTCCGGAGTGCATAGCTCTCCGATCGTACGCTCCTGCTCCGGTAGCGCCATCCCTTGGTGAAGTGGTGCCTCCTTTGGACTTGTCGGTGGAGTTGCTTGAGGTGAAGACGATGAACCGTCGGCTTCGACTTTTGGATCTACTAGTTCCGGCTTCCTTGATCGTGCTTCTCGTCTCCTTTGCCTGTAAATTTTTTCTGGATCATCCACATAATTTTCGGGTTTGTTGGAGAGGCTCCCATCCATCTCCTGTTAGGGGTTAGTGAAAAAGAAAAATATATACCAGATCTAAAAGATGAATATACAAGATCTAAAACATAAAAGAAAAATAAAGCAAAATAAAGCATACTCTAGATTAGATTGATTTTCGTGGAATAGATCCGTTTTTTTAGTTAGCTCAGAAAATAAGAGATCTAAAAAGGTCAAAAAGAAAAATCAAGAAAAAGAAATATTTACGAATGCAAGTAAGATTGGATCTTAAATCGATGGTTCCCCGACAACGGCGCAAGAAAAGCTTGTTGACGCTCCTTAGCGCCCCCGATTTGTATACCGTAAGCGCACGGTTCGTGTAGCTTTTCCCTTAGAGTATTCTCCCAAGGTTTATCAATCCATGGAACCAAAGATACAAGAAACAATCTACTAGCATAGAGATTCCTTTGTGTTGAGATGGTGAAAAATGAATCTAATCTACTAAAAACGACAAACACCGAAGGTAGCAAGAGAAAGTTAGAGATAACCAATCTAGATCACCTAGATCATGCATATGTTGTAGTTCCAGCTAGATGTAGTGAAGTAAGATAGATGTGAATCTCAATGAAAAGCATCTTTAAACTCAAAATATCCAATCCGATCCCTCGATACCCCACCTACTCAGTGGCAATGCCCTATCACGATGCCGCCCCTTTGGACGAAAGTACCCTGAAGCAAGTCGAACCCCCTTTGGTAGTTCCGCCATGAACCTCTAGCCACCATGACTACAAGATCATGCTAAGCGATCTATCTCGATAATAGATCTAGGATGAAGCAAACCCAAAGAAAAGAACGAAATCGAAAGAGAGAACATGGTCGCTAAACATTCGGAATCACAAATAACTTCACCATGAATGATTGTACATCACAAGATCACAACCGGGGCCCTACCTTGATCTTGATGATCCTAGCTCCAGAACTCCGACGTGGTCTTCCTTGCAAGGTTCCCACGTCGGCTAGGGAAGCCCCTAGACAACTAGCACGACCCTCGGCTCTCCGAGAGGTGTCCCTCTATCTTCTCTGCTCCTTGGCGTCATCTCCCGAATTGATCTCTGCGTGAACCTTGGGGAGGGTTCTTTAAATAGCCTCAGGAAACCCTAGGTCAAAGGGAAGGCCGAACCGCCTCAAAAAAGGGGCTAGGCCGGCCGGCCCAATGGACCCAGGCTGGCCGGCTTGGCCCATTTCTTCGCCGCCTCGTGTTCTCCTTTCTCCCCAAGTCTCCTAGAGTCTTCTAGAGTTTATGCCTTTCACGATTGCACCCCATTAGACGTCGTTATCTTTGAGATTTCTTCGAGGAAAAGGATAGGATGGAAAATCCTTTCTTAAATCTCTCTTTGCTTTGCTTAGCCCCGAAGTATCTTGATCTTATCTTGTGGGCTTTGTCCTTTGGGCTTCATTGCAGGGTGGATGTGCACGAACGGGCCTCTAATCATCATGGCCTTCGGTCCTTTGTCCGGGCTTTGGCCTTCGTCTTTCTTCGTGTCATTGCGTGATCGTGGGCCTCATCATTTCATGCTCCAAAATTGGTCAAAAACCTGCAAAAACGAAGTACCTCCAAAATATATGTGCAAATGCGAAAACGACCAATAATTGGGCCGAGGTTAGGATGGTTAGTGATTTTGATATTAAATTCATGCCATTATCAAAGTTAAACAGGGGATAAAATGGATACTTAAGGAGCGCCAACAAAGAGTATTGAAAACACAAAGAGAGCCTTGAGTGGTATGAGATTGTAGCGTGGTTTAGATACATATTGTGGTTTGGACACTTTTATCCATTATTATATATATTCTGAAATGTTGTTTTGATATTTTCTAAGTTCTACATGTTACAATAGGCTTAGAGTACAAGTTTCACTTTTTCCGATGTGGTTTGCTATTTTTAAATTAAATAAATGTTTTGAATAAATTTAAAACTATTTGTAGGGACGGAGGGGGGTGTAACCCGCCCCTAAAAATGCCTTTTGTAGGGGCGGGTCAACCCCCATCCGTCTCTACAAATCATTTTAAAATTTATTCTAAAAATTCATTTAATTCAAGAAACATAGCAAAACACATCGAAGAAATGTGAAATTATTACCATAAGCATGTTGTGACCTGTAGAACTAGAAAAAATACTATAAATATATTTCAATACATCTAATATTTAAGAGTGTTGAAAAGACAAAGAGAGTCTTGAGTGATATGAGATTGTAGTGTGGTTTAGGTACATATTGTGGTTTCGTGAAAGCATCTAGACCCCTAGTGGGTTTTGGAGCATTGATTGACAACACGATTAAAGGACTAACTTGTTTGCATGAGATTATGAGCAGAAATTTAATTAAGGAATTGGTATTAAACAAGATGGCTCATGTGTTACAAGCTAGTGTGTTTACCCCATTGGCATAATATATATGTGACAAGCAAAACAAGGAATGAAAAATAGAGCAAGGTATTCATGGTTGATATAAAGGCTCTAATATTTGCAAAGGCTTGTTCGATCTATGATGGGATTCAAATTGACAAGCAAAAGTTTTGTGAATGAGATGTGATATGCTTATGCATAGTCTCAAATATGGAAGAACTTGTCATTTGTAATAAATAGTGATTAACAAAAGAAGCAAGCAAGACAAAAGTGAATGAGACATGAGTTTATGCATATATGATGTCTCAAATTGGAAAGATTGCAAAAGAGATTGAATTGAGAATTCAAATTGATAAAGAAGATTTCATGCATGACATAAATCAACATGAGATCAAGATGGACGGTTAGGATAAAGGTAGAGGACAGAGAGGCGTGTTTCAAGAGGCTACGCAAGCAATGGCTTGGGGGGAGCAAAGAAACCGATATGGGTCAAAGGCCAGAGATCCTAGAGTCATGGAGAGATCTATATTGAAGAGTGTCATTATTCAAGTGAAGAAGGTGACTTGTGAATCAAAGTTGGATTTCATTCCTATGCAAATCGAAGATTCAAAGTCACTAACTCAAAGTGGGCATACTCAAAGAATGAAGATGTTGATGCCCTCACGGTATTGATCGAAGAAAAGATGGCATGATCATAATGCGAAGTTCAAGTGGTGACTGTGATAATCTGTGTATTTCATTTATGCACTTGAGTATAGGTATGCCGTACTATCAAGAGGGATGCAATATCAGTGGATTTAGACAACATCAAAAGTGCTCAAACTAGTCCCAAGAGAGTTTAGCCGAAGAAGTGAGAGCTAACTGCAGAAAATAGAGAGGGACCAGTCTGGGCAGAGAATGCCTCCAACGGCTAGTTTTCAAAACCGACCGGTCTAACACTGACAGGGGCAATGGCTAGTTTTTGAGAGAGGCGTATTTATACCCCATGACTTCACCCATTCATGGGTGCTGATGCCATTACATTCAGAATACTCGTGAGAGCCTTGTGAGCACTTGGAGAGTCCTCCCCAACCTCTCTTTGTGAGAGTTGCTTGATTCAAGTTGAATCTTTGAGTTGGGTTGAGTGAATCCAATCCTTGAGAGTCATTTGAGCAAGAGAGATTGAGCCCTAGCTTTTGAGCACTTGAGGTTGCGTCGGCCAACTTGATTGAAGCATTTGTTACTCTTGGAGCATTGGCTCCTAGACGGCTAGGCGTCGCCAGCAAGCTGCCAAGGTTGTGGTGAGCAGCGGCAAGTTTGTTGCAGCAGCGATCGTGTGCCACGAGTGCGCATGGTCATATAGTGGAGAGAGGAGATAGCTTGACCTTGGGGTCACCATAAGCTTCCTCAACGGAGAGTAGGATTCACACGTGGGTGCACGAGGTGAATCCGAACTTCGGTAAAACAAATCACCGTGTCTCCTTTGCATCATCTTCATTTCGGTTTGATTTACTTACCTTGCATTTATAGTCTTTGAGTTTGAATTGTGCTTCCGCTCGATCTACTTGGTTGTGTTCTACTTGTGTGTAGGTAGCTAATTATATTGATAGAAATACTCTACAAAAGCTACACTCCAAGTTTCATATAGGTTCAAGCTCGAGAAGGGGATTAATCCCTACTGTGACCTGTCTGCCTGTTCAGACCGGTCTGGTGGACCGGTCTGACCGGTCCAGGCAGAGTCAGCAGGGGTTAAGTGCTGAAATTTGAAGAAATGCCTATTGACCCCCCTCTAGGCTATGACATTGTGTGATCAAGATCCTTTCAATTGGTATCAGAGCATTGGTCTTCAGATTGAAGCCTAACCGCTTAGAGAATCACAATGTCAACATTTTGCAAGGTACCATTTGAGCCCCTTGATATGAATGGCTCAAACTACATTTCTTGGTCCGCTCATATTCGTAATGTATTAAGGACCATGGGTCCTTTTGAGTAAGCGATTAAATCTAGCATTCTACCTAGAGATCTCAAAAATTTATCAAATAAAGAAAAATAATGCTTGTTGTGTAATCGTCATATTATTGACCTCTTGTTTGAGAGTATGGACAAAGATTTTGCAGAGTCTATACAAGAGGAGAAGAAATTTTCAAAGATACGTCTTGATGCATATCGCCTTTGGCAACTCCTCGAGGCAATATGCAAAGAAGATAGTGACGACGAGGATCAAGAAGAAGATAAAGAATCACTAGAGGAGTATACTACTTTAGAAAACTATACTCATCCTCTTGTGACCTCTTCCGATGATCAAGGAAGAAAAGAAACAAGGTCTGCTAGTTCCCTGTTGGAACCGGTCAGACCGGTCTGTGTGACCGGTCAAACTGGTCTGACCAGGGGACGACGCAAGGAGAGCAAGAAGTGCTCCCGACGGAGATCAAGGCAAGCACAAGCTTCATATGAGTCAACATCTTCAAGTGATGTTGATCACAAGTGCTTGACCGCCGAAATCAAGAAAGAAGATAGCCAAAGAGTTAATCAAGCAATGAAATTCAAAGAAGAGCTTGATAAGCTCAAGATCATCTATGCCTCCTTGGTAAGAAAATCAGAGAGCTTATCTACTAACTCCTTATCTCGTATTGAATCTTTAGAGAAGGAGAATCAAGTGCTCAAAGTCAAGTTGGAGAAGCTCACTAGTGAGCATGTGGCCTTGCAAGGAACTCATATGGATCTTGAAAAATCCTATGAGAAGCTAGTGGACTCACATGTCTCACTTGAAGTGGCTCATGAGGTTATGGTTACAACGGTAAAATTCTATGAACCTCTAACTCACACTCGCATATGCTCACAAATTCAAATTGATTTGACTTGCACTAAACCATGTTGTTCTCAAGCAAGCCAATCTAGCATTGAGCAAGTATTTGTAGAATCTTATGATGACTTCATTGCACAAGAAAGTGAAGAACTTATGCATGAAGTAAAGAGGCTCAAAGAAGAAGTGATCAAGTTGAAGGGCAAGAAGCAAGTGAGACCTTCTCAAGATAACCACGACTCCGTGGTGAAGAAGCTTGAGAAGGGTTCAAACATCACTAGCTCAACTCCTCAACAAGATCAAAAGAGCATCAAGCACAAGATTCCAAGAAAGAAGTCTCTAGGACACATCAAGTGTTATAGATGCCTAGAGAAAGGGCATTATGCAAGAAATTGTCAAATCAAGTCTGATGAGGAAGAGCGACTCTCAAGAAGTCAAAGAAAGCTTCTAGAAAATAATGTGTGCTTTGGTTGCAGGAAAAAGGGCATATGGTTCACTACTGTCCTCAGCAGTTCAGGTCTGACCAGACCGGTCACTCCCGACCAATTAGACCGATCCAGGCCGGTGGTGCTGCTGTTCCTATCAAGAAGCCCATAAAGACCACTCTTCCATTCAAGAAGCAAATTGATGCTCAGAAGCACAAGAAGCAAGTCAAGAGCACCTTCATCAAGCTTAAACACTGTATTTGCTACACTTGTCGTGCAAAAGGTCATATGAGCAAGGATTGCCCGGACGGTAACTTGCCTAACTCAAAACTTGTTCAATATGACTTTGCTAAACTTGGGAAAGACAAGATGAGCACTTATGCTACTAAGGTGATCAAATCACCCAATGTTAGCATAAGGGCTATTTGGGTCCCCAAGTCTATTGTGGCTAACGTTGTAGGGCCCAACAACATTTGGACACCAAAGAAAGCTTAAAAGGTTGCAGGTACATGGAGATGCATTGGAAAACTTGGTTCATTGAAGTTTATTATGTATGTTGACGCTCGCTAACGTCTCATTTCAAGGTTCACTGGGAGCCTGAAATCATGAGAATAAAGTCTTATACCTGCATATGTTATTCAGAAAAAGCCAATTCCACGTTTCCTCTTAGAAATATTACTACATTGGAATTTGGCCAGAAATGCAGGTAAAACAGACTTCAAGCGTCAAGATATAAACCCGACCATCAGAGCAGGCTATTAGCTCCTGCATGAGCGTATGAAGGACGAGCGTCAACATTAGTGGTAGGAGTTATTACTAACAAATTCCAAGAGTGTTGGTGTACATTTATTTGCAGGTTGCTTATGCTTGGAAATGAGAGGAGAAAGCAGCCCCAAAAGCAAGGTGACACATCGTTGATCCGAAGCAACAAGTTCTCGACAAATTAGACGCGTTGACGAGGATCTACGGGCCTACCAGAGCTACCAAACCACCTCAAGACAGGCCCTTGCACATGTATATCACATGGGGGTCCACCTAGCAGCCACCTGACCGAAAACTGGGCCAAACAGGCCCAGCCCACGGTCGGCCGACCAACACGGTCGCCCGACCAAGTGGTAGCGGCCCATGGGCCCCACCGACTTCCAGTGACACATGGCGAGGCGTGGTTGGCTCCCAATGGCGGTTTGGGGCGATTCTCGAGCAAACGGCTGGTGGTTCCCTCCTATAAATACAAGAGGAGGGGGCTCAAATGAAGACACACAACACACACACCACACACCACACCATCTCCTCTCTTGAGTTCTCACTTGAGTGAGAGTAGTCTTCGGGAGTTTAGAGTAGAGGTACTCAGGAGGGGCGCCGGCAACGGAGCTCTTCTCCAAATTGTACCTCTACGAGAGTGAGGGAGATAGTCGGGGGATGTGCCAGGCTTGTCGGCGCTCTTCTCCGCTTGTACATCGACGGATGCTTATTCGGTTGTAAGTGTTCGAGACTTTCTTTGCTTATTTAGAATTAGAGTTTAGATCGCAAGTTATCATCTCTGCCTTATATTAGTTGATGTGTATGCTAGCAAGTAGCATTTGATTCTAGAGTGGGCTCCGGATAGAAAAGGATAACGCTGATCGCCTCTAGAGTTAGTAGGGAAAGGCGTAGACGTGGTGTCTAGGCTGGACTATACCACTCAGTTGTTTGATAGTCCCACAATTTGTAGAGGTAGGCGGCAGGTGGTGACAGCCCTGTTCGAACCTTTTAGTAATCCTCCATGTTCGGATATTGGATATAGCATCATATTGGAACTATCGGCTTGTATAAGCCCGTCGATACCTTTAGCTCGAAGTATAACGGCGACGTGATCTCTTCTTCTAAACATAGATTCTAGATCATAGAAAGTCCTCTCTTTCTTAACCTCCTACACCAGTGTGTGTGTCCTCGGACAGCCTGAACCCATAGGTAGTGTACTCACATTCCCTAGTGGATACGATAACCTGGAATACTCTTGGGTGAAAGCTACAGCGGTATCCGTGCGCTTGCGGATTTTATTCGTGACGTTACAAAATACCAACAAGCTTTCTGGCGCCATTGCCGAAGAACGGCAGCTACATTATCTTCGGACTCAGTCATCCTCGTATTTTGTTTCTTTTCTTTCCTTCTACCTTTACCCCCGCTACCCTTGGAGCAGCTATTCTTTCCCTAGCTCTCTACCCCAATGGGCGAGTTCTTTGAGCCATCACTATCTTCCTCATCTAACCATGAACTCGACCCTGGCTTTATAGCCATGGTTCGGAAGCGACCCTTCTCTGGAGAAATTCATGAAGATCTCTATGAGCATTTGCTAGAATTCGAGGAACTATGTTCGAGTCTAGAAATTCTAGGCATGACACAAGAAGCCTTGTGGTAGAAATTGTTCCCCTTCTCTCTTATAGAGAGGGTGGAGCAATGGTACACCTACACGATAGGAAATATGAGCGGTGATTGGAAGGAGCTTCGAGATGACTTTTGTTACTCGTTCTCTCTCACCGAACGCATAGACTCCCTACCGATCGACATCCTTGATTTTGAGCAATTAGAGAAGGAGTCCATAGGTGCAGCATGGGCTAGATTCTCACATCTTTTGGCATCTGTCCCAGACATGTCTATACCCGATGAAGTATCATGGGAAGTTTTCTACTCGGGTTTAGACATGGAAACTGCCCTAGAGGTTGACGACGCCAGTGGAGGATGGTTCGCACACACAACTCCGAAAGAAGGAAGAGACATCCTAGATAGTTTCTTAGAAGACTCTTTCTTCTCTACCGACCATAGTGAACCCCGCCGGGAGGAATCCGCGTCAAGCCATGAGAGTCTCTCAACACCCGAATCTGAGCCTTCATCTTCCACATCCCAATATTCATTTGTTGAGCCCTCTCCCGAACCACGAACACGGAAGGAAGAAGAAATTCAACCTTCGGAGTTCTCTTCGGAAAACATCCAAAATACCTCGAATCACCTTAGGCACGAGGAGCTTATGAAATCGATGTGTCTTTATGAGACCCTCGATATAATTTCCTGCCATACACCCGCAATTGATTGGTCAAAAGAGGCAAATCGTGCTTCCGAAGCGATTCGGATTAGCCCAACCTCTACAACCATCAGTTGTTCTATGAAAGGAAAAATCATAGAATCTCTTCATGACCCTGCTGCTGAGGTTTGCATCTTACCCGAGTGCCTTTTGGACACTCTTGTGGGTAACAAGCCTTTAACCCCAACCGACAGGTACTTTAAAAGTCCATCCGAACTGTACTTTGAATGTCGAATGATTGCAAGGGATGTGCCTATCACCATAGACAAACTCGAGGTGCATTTAGATTTTTATATCTACGATATCCTCGATTTTGATCTTCTCCTAGGCCTGCCGCTAGAAAAACTTCTGGCATCTCATGGGAGCCTAGATGAAAAGCTTAGGGAAACCGGCTCGGCCACTGCTACTCATCATCTAGAAAATCTTCTGGCCAGGCCTCTTCCCGAGCAAAACCCGCTCGAGGAGATGATGCATACATCTCCGTTCATATCATCCGAGCCCGTTCTCTTGGGAGTTCTAGAATCCTCTGAAGAATACAACTCGGAGGATAGCCTTCACTTTTGTGAAGAAGAACGTCCATCATCACCCTTAATCGAGTTTGAGCCTCTTCCTGATGGCCTAGAATCTGTTGTTCTCGACCTTGATCGAGATACAATTATAATCCTTCACGATGAATCTCTTGAGATGGAGAAATCATGGACCAAGGTATTTTGTGAGGCGCCGACTCTGGAGTCCAATGAAAAGGATTCCTCAAATGAGCATGGGAATTTTACTTTTGACTTACCACGTAAACCATGCTCATTCAATGCAACTCCAGAGTCAGGCATGCTTAGTGCACCGTGCACACATGAGGACAACAACCACCTTATGGTCCTCTTCTGCAAAATCTTCAGAAGGTTGGTTGTAGATGTATATGTTTACTATAAACATTGCAGATTTCGTGGGTGCACCGTGGCACTAACCTTGTAGCTAGCTTCAACAAGTGGTGGTGAAACAATGACCCACCACCAATGATGGCTACAAGAGTTATCATGGTCGAGCTTATGACAAAAAACAAAGCACTACCGGGAGATAGCCTGGACTATCTTTATTTATTTATTCATTTCCCATTTAGAAAAAAAGCAAGGGCATGTTCTAGGATATTGTTTTCCTTCGGGTATTTTTGGTCGCTAACCTTTCCAAGGGAAGAACAAAGAGAACGGCGGACAGGCAACACCTGCGAACATGTGAGCTACACCGACTACAACATCTCGATATGCCTTGATGGAGGAACAATTGCTGAAGGAGACTTGAACTCTATACACTTGAAGTTTTGCAAACTCCAAGTGTGGGGGAGGTATGTGAGTACCCCGAAGTAAGTTCTTTTCTCAATTCATATCTTGTCTTGGAATTGGTGTATGTCCTCGTATCTTGCTCTATAAAAAAAATGGGAGGAGTTGCCATGGTGACAATATTATCTCCATCAACAAGATGCCGTGGTAAGTACTCTCAATGTCCTGCTTTTGACATTAAACAAAGCCCTGCCGGGAGGTCACCCGAGGATCACCAGGTTCGTACTCATACTTATCCCGTCTTTGAATAAAGCTCAATCATGCTTCCATGCTCTCTTTATCTGTCCTTGTATGCTTGGGTTTGAGTGTGTGTGGTGCACAACACATTCATAGGCATTTTAAATCAAGCATGGTGTTTGGGTTAAAATGTCTTCTTCGGCCAAACTGACATGGTGTCAAGTTTGACTGATGAACCTTAGAGTTAATACTTGTATAGATGTTGGTTGCATATATGGACTAACCCCTGCAGAAAAATCAAATCCAATTGGGTGAGTCAGCGAGCTAAATTCAAATGGAAAGGTAAGCCAAGGTTTTGGAATAATGTTGCACGACATATGCATGTTGATGCAATCATAATTCAGCCTTGCTTGAGTAAGTATTTTGGTGAGATTAAATTCTAGTTTCAATAAATTTTAGGAGCTCCCTGGTTCTTAAAATTAGTAGAGCTATTAGTTTGTTTTCATATTTTTATTTTTGAATAAGCACCAGGTACAAGAACAAGTGTGGGGGAGATCTCTCGGAACTCTCATGCATATACACTCGAGATCTCCCACAACACGTGCACAACACCGAACGAGCCAGCACGCAAAAGGCCAAGATGAACTGGTGCTAGCAAGGTTTGGTCAACCGATACTACTACCATTCATTCTTCATCGCGACGGTTTGTGCACTCTACCCCTCATACTCTCCCTAACCTATGAGTTTAAATGAAATCTTGCTTAATCATTAAAATTAAACTCAAAAGGGTATCCTCTGGTTCTGTGCTTCTCTATGATTGGCTTGCATACCTTTTATTCTTTGCTAAGCCTGAGCTTGTGAATCATATCTTAGGGAACCCATAATTGTTAAGTTGTTGACTAGTGAGATATGGTTTGATGGAAGAATCTGTGCTTTATCTGCTTATGAGTCTGGAAAATCTTCATCAAAAAAAGAAACCCCCATAGCTTTACAACTCCACGTGCTTGTCCTACCAAAGCCATATGTTGATCTTCTTGATACAAACTTTACACATATGTGCCTTGTTGTGGCTTTGAGCTTCATCAAACTGTGTGACCCTAGTGAGATGTCTTTCATACTTGTTTGATCAAGATCATGTGCACTCCACCGGCTGAACTTCTACACTGGAAGTCAGCTATGCCATTCCATCCATCCACAAAATAAAACTCCAAGTTTAATGATCTCTCTCTCTAGTATCGTTCAAATGAGGTATGGGCTATTAAAAAAAAGAGAGAAAAGATGGCATGCCCAAGAAGCATGACCCAAAAAAAATGGATACATCAATGTCAATGAAAAAAAGGAATGAAAAAAAATATATATACATATATAGCCATGTCCTCATGTTATCCAAATAAAGGAGAGAGAGATTCATAAAAGGAGTATTGCATTCCATCATCCACCTTCCACATATGTGCACGATCTTGATCAGCTTGTGTGATTTGTCATCTCCATGAATCCTTTGTTTGATTTTGCAATATATGTGACACAAGTGCATGTTTCCATTTCCCTTACCTTGAGCTCCACATAAGCCATCTTTAGAAGTAGGATGAAAACAAGCAATGCCTTGGTGAGGATATATATACACAGTGAGCGACATGAGAGATCCTATGGGGAAGTAAAAGCTTTGGTTGGTCTTTGCAAAAATATTTTCAAAACCCCAGACATATGGCAGGAAAGTGGAGGAGACTAAAGTCAATACTGTTTCGCTCTTCAATTTCCCAAGCAATTCATGATAGACACATCAAAATTCACAGGCAAAGGTAAGGCCTAGAATAATCTATATGCAGGTGTCATATCATATGAAGTCGGGTCCGCCTTAGTTCTTGCCTTTACTCGAGGATGAGCAAAGAACTAAGTGTGGGGTATCTTGTTGATGCTCGCTAACGTCTTATTTCAAGGTTCACTGGAAGCCTAAAATCATGAGAATAAAGTCTCATACCTGCATATGTTATTCAGAAAGAGCCAATTTCACGTTTCCTCATAGAAATATTGCTACATTGGAATTTGGCCAGAAATGCAGGTAAAACAGACTTCAAGCGTCAAGATATAAACCCGACCATCAGAGCAAGCTATTAGCTTCTGCATGAGCATATAAAGGACGAGCGTCAACAATAGTGGTAGGATTTATTACTAACAAATTCCACAGAGTGTTGGTGTACATTTATGTGCAGGTTGCTTATGCTTGGAAATGAGAGGAGAACGCAGCCCCAAAAGCAAGGTGACACATTGTTGATCCAAAGCAACAAGTTCTCAATGAATCAGACGCGTTGACGAGGATCTACGGGCCTACCAGAGCTACCAAACCACCTCAAGACAGGCCCTTGCACATGTATATCACATGGGGGTCCACCTAGCAGCCACCTGACCGAAAACTAGGCCAAATAGGCCCAGCCCACGGTCGGCCGACCAACACGGTCGCCCGACCAAGTGGTAGCGGCCCACGGGCCCAACCGACTTCCAGTGACACATGGTGAGGCGTGGTTGGCTCCCAATGGTGGTTTGGGGCGATTCTTGGACAAATGGCTGGTGGTTCCCTCCTATAATACAAGGGGAGGGGGCTCAAATGAAGACACACAACACTCACACCACACACCACACCATCTCCTATCTTGAGTTCTCACTTGAGTGAGAGTAGTCTTAGGGAGTTTAGGAGTAGAGGTACTCAGGAGGGGTGCTGGCAACGGCGCTCTTCTCCAAATTGTACCTCTACGAGAGTGAGGGAGATAGTCGGGGGATGTGCCAGGCTTGACGGCGCTCTTCTCCGCTTGTACCTCGACGGATGCTTATTCGGTTGTAAGTGTTCGAGGCTTTCTTTGCTTATTTAGAATTAGAGTTTAGATCGCAAGTTATCATCTCTACCTTATATTAGTTAATGTGTATGCTAGCGAGTAGCATTTGACTCTAGAGTGGGCTCCGGATAGAAAAGGATAACCCTGATCGCCACTAGAGTTAGTAGGGAAAGGCGTAGATGTGGTGTCTAGGCTGGACTATACCACTCAGTTGTCTGATAGTCCCACCGTTTGTAGAGGTAGCCGGCAGGTGGTGACAGCCCTGTTCGAGCCTTTTAGTAATCCTCCACGTTCGGATATTGGATAGAGCATCATATTGGAACTATCGGCTTGTATAAGCCGGTCGATACCTTTAGCTCGAAGTATAACAGCGACGTGATCTCTTCTTCTAAACATAAATTCTAGATCTTAGAAAGTCCTCTCTTTCCTAACCTCCTACACCAGTGTGTGTGTCCTTGGACAGCCTGAACCCGTAGGTAGTGTACTCACGTTCCCTAGTGGATACGATACCCTGGAATACTCTTGGGTGAAAGCTACAGCTGTATCCGTGCGCTTGCGGATTTTATTCGTGACGTTACAAAATACCAATAGTGTATTAAAGTTATTGGCCAAGTTCAAGGAATAATTGTGCATATTTTCATCCAATGTCATCTCAGTAACTCATTTCTAATTTCAAATTGCTTTAGTCACTTAGCTCATTGTGGGTACAAGTATGTCACATGTGTTGAGCTTGTGACATTCTTAATAAGTAACTAAGGCATTTTCCTTTTAGTTACTCCCCATATGTCATGAGATGCGTTTAATGGCTCTTGTATAGAGCAATGTCTTGCTTAGTACAGATAAGCAAATCTATCTAGTAAATCATTCAAGAGTACAAGACATTGAAAAAATGAGGCCTACTGCAGTTCTGCCTGGTGTGACCGGTCTGACCGGTCTGCCAGGCCGGTCTGACCAGTCTGAACTAGAAAAGCTGCAGAAGTTGTTGGTATTTTACAACGTCATGAATAAAATCCGCAAGCACACGGATACCGCTGTAGCTTTCACCCAAGAGTTTTCCAGGGTATCGTATCCACTGAGGAACGTGAGTATGCTATCTACAAGTTCAGGCTCATCCAAGGACACACGCGCCGGTGTGGAGAAGATAGAAGAGAGGACTTTCTATATCTAGAATCTATGCCTAGAAGAAGAGATCACATCACCATTATACTTCGAGCTAAAGGTATCGACCGATTTATGCAAATTGGTAGTTCCAATATGTGCTCTATCTGATATCTGAACGTGGAGAATTACTAAAAGGCTCGAACAGGGCTGTCACCACCAGTCGGCTACCTCTACAAACCGTGGGACTATCAGACAACTGAGTGGTATAGTCCAGCCTAGACACCACGTCTACGCCTTTCCCTACTAACCTTAGCCCTGGCCAAGACCACTCTTTTCTATCCGGGGTCTTAAACTAAGATCAAATGCTACTCACTAGCATACTACAACTAATATAAGGCAGAGATGATAACTTGCGATCTAAACTCTAATTCTAAATAAACAAACAAAGAAAGGCTCGAACACTTACAACTGAATAAGCATCCGTCGAGGTACAAGCGGAGAAGAGTGCCGACAGACCCGGAACTTCCCCCGACTCCTCCTTACTCTCCTCCTCTTCTTCTACACCTCCTAGTCTACCTAAGCATCTAGGATGAAGGCCTCAAGCTCCAAGGGAGAAAGGTGAGTTGAGAGGGTGTAAGGATCACGGGGGTGTCCGACCCTAGAGGGGGAGGGGGTGAATAGGGTCGCTAATCGCTTTCTATCCTAGAGCTCAATCTATTTGCATGAGATAAACCTAACACGTCCTACACATACTAGTTATGACTAAGGTTTATCTATGCTACTCTCTACTTACCCCTAAAAGACTTGCAACCTATAGCCAATCCTAATCAAACTAACTAGGAAAGTAAAGGCACGCAAGATTGAGTAAATGTGGAAACATAATATGGTAAGTAAAGAGGTAAGGGAGAGAATATGCAAACTCCCGTGAAGACACCAAGACACACGATTTAACGTGGTTCGGTTAGGACACCAAGTCCCTCCCTACGTCCACGGCCACTTGTCCAACACGAACAAGTGTGATGCCGAATCTCTCCGCTTGATCACCGTCTTGCGTTTGCCACCAAGGCTCCCAGCAAGCAAAGGCTAAGTGACCCCAAGTCACCAAGACAAGGCCACCACCACCGTCTCTCTCGAAGCGTCACCCACGGCACCGTCTTCACTATCGGAGCTTCTCACCAACAGGGGTCTCCTTCCCCGCACAAAGTGTTGTTGCCTCTCCACACCAAGTCGGAGGGTCAAACGACGAGTACACAAGATGCTTGCCGCAGCAAGACTTTCACTCAAGCTAGTTAACTCAAGAACTAAGCCTAATCAAGCACTAAGCACTCTCACAAGTGTGCTTAAGCCTATATGATGTACAATGAAGCTCTAAGGTGGATGGAGAGGATCTTTAACTCTTTTATGCTTTCATAGTCTCCAGCACCATCAAATGACCCGCCCTTGGGGGTATATATAGGCAGCACAAGCAAATATAGCCGTTGGAGAAAAAGTTGCCCGAAAAATACTCAACGCCAGTTAATCCGACGCACCTCCAATAGCCATCGTCGGTTCAACCGGTGATACTAAACTGCCCGCCTCAAAAACTAGCCGTTACGTGTACGGGCAATCAACCGATGCTGCGTCGGTTTAACCGGTGAGTGTAGTTGTCCTGTGAACTCTGAAAAACCAACTCTCTGGACAACTGCACCGACGTTCACCAAGACCCAATCGTCGGTTCATCCGGTGAATAGACCTTGCCTCATCTTCTGGGTCCATTGCACCGACGTATTCAACTTCCCTAACGTCAGTTCAACCGGTGAAACCAAAATTTCTGGTGTGCTCCAAGTCAATGCACCGACGTATGTGATTTTCTTAGCGTCGGTTCAACCGGTGATACTAAAGTATCTCTGTCTTGATTTCTTTGACTTGGTTTCTTCATGGTCCTTCGGGCCTAGCTACGCCTATCTTCTCTTTGTCATCACTTGAACCTAAAAGCCTGAGAATGGTCATCTTAACAATCATATTAGTCCAAGTGTTGTGTGTGT
Source organism: Panicum virgatum (assembly GCF_016808335.1). Classification (NCBI taxonomy): domain Eukaryota; kingdom Viridiplantae; phylum Streptophyta; class Magnoliopsida; order Poales; family Poaceae; genus Panicum; species Panicum virgatum. The sequence continues at coordinate 34,708,440 of NC_053148.1, read as the reverse complement.
CATCAATCGCCAAAACATTATATTGAAATATGGCATGAGAGGGCATTTTCGCTACAGAGGGTGTGATGTGTGTGTCCATTCCTCTACCCCCCCTTGTTTTTATAGTTGGGAGCCACGGGCTGAAGCACCTGGAACTGACTTAAGCAACCAACAGGGAGGCGCCTTGTGTCGAAGCTGAGGCGGTGGGGCCCATGGGCCTGGTCGGCCGACCAGTAGGTCGGTCGGCCTGCCAGGTGGGCCAACCGCCCCCATCTTTGTCCAGCATGTTGTCCTGGGCCTCCTTGTCTTAACCCAGTTGGGCTTGGCCTATCTTGAGTGCTCTGAACTGGGTTCTTGGGCTACACTTGGTCCATTTGAGCCTGAATCGGTGCTCTGATAATTTCTGCGATTTATGTCGGGCCAAAGTGTGCTTGAAACCTGCAAAATTAGCTCAAAACCACCTGCACACATTCTCAAGCACCATATGTGGAATTTGTTAATAAATAAACCCTATGCTAGCATTTATTCCACTTTGTGGTTCCCTTTTGTGTAGGAGTTGATGGTCAACATTGGTCGTTAATGACCGTCAACAAGATCCCCCACACTTGGCCCTTTACTCGTCCCGAGTAAAGGTCAGGACTAAGGTGAGCCGATAGCTTCTTGATAGAATATCCTGCACAAAAGTTATTTCATACCTTGCTCTTGCTTGTGAACTTGAATGTGTCTATTATGATATCTTGAGTTGTTGAAGAACATAATGATCTTGGCTTCAAGTGTCATCCTGTCATGTTGCCAGACTTTGGGGATTTTGAAAAATATTATTATAAAATTGTTCATAGTTTTACTCTCCTCCATGGGTCTCTCAGAGTCGTTCGTAGCCTCTTACCAGCATTTATACTTATTTTACCTCACCGGCTCTGATGGTATAGATGGAGTTTCGATGGATGAGGTAGAATGTTGTCTGCTTGGCCCAAATCTGTTGCAAGATCAAAGATTGGATCCACAAGTGTATACTCATATTTACGACTGATCAGGTTAGTGCACAGATAAATATGTGCTCCTTTTCATGTCTGATTTTATTTGCTGGGTCATTCTTCTTTGGCATGCCATATTTTCTCTCTCTCTCTCTCTCTCTCTCTCTCTCTCTTTTTAGGTCATGCTTCTTTGGCATGCCTTCTTTTCATCTCTCTCTCTTCTTTTTTTCGATAACATTGTCAGACAGTGTTTAAGGAGCATAAGATTTATCTGAACATAAAACCTTAAATCAAGTGCGTAAACAGAGCAGAACCATGATGGGTCACAAAATTTGATCAAGCTCAATCATGTAGCCGAGAGACATAGCATGGGATTTTTATATGGCTCTGGTAGCATGGTGGATAAAGAGATAAGACCAAGAACTTAGTTTTCATTTTTTTAACTAAAAATCCCAGACTGGTCAACATGAAAGAGATGAACAACTTTAACCAGACATGTCACGTTAGTTAACAACTAAGCATCATGGGTCCTATAAAATATGGTTCACAAACTTAAGCACGGTATAAAAAAACATTTATGCAAGGCATCTATCAAGAGCTATTATTAGCAAATTTCTTAAATAGGTTCAAGGATTTGAAAAGATATGCTCATGTTTAGAAACGCTAAAGGGAGGAAACAAGTGAGGTAGTGCAAACTTATGAGTTGGAGCGGGAGGTGCACGTGACGTGTGAATGTGATCGTGGATGTGTAGCGTCATGGGATCTCCCCCCCACACTTGTTTTCGACCTGCTCTTCGATCATAGACAAAACAAACCAAATATGAAAGATAATGGGGCTCTGCCGGCATTAACACCAGGGAGCCAAAGTTCACAAATCTTGATGAATTAAAGACTGGGGCGCGACTAGACTGACCTAAACCTAAACGACTCGATTAAGACTAGCGCCCTAACTAAACCTATGATAATGAGAGGGGTCTTATCTAAGATCCCTACTCAAAGTTTTGGATCCCTAGTGCTTTTGCTGGACGATCCATCCTCTCATCAAGAAACTAGAGGTAAAGATCGAGGTCCCCTTGCATCTCTCTGACCTCCTCTCTCAACCTTTCCTGAGATGTGTCCAATCTGATACCGGCCATATGAGCTTTTGTAAGCTCATTGGAAAGTTTCCTTATCTCAGACTTGTCTTGATAATCTTCCGCTCTTGCTGGTGGCCTCACTCCAAAGATTGTGAGGCGTGGTTAGAGTGGCAGCTCATCAGGAGATATCTTGTTGCGTCGGTAGTCGTGGCTGATTATCCGGCCCTCCTTTGTCATCCACGAGTGCACATATTCTTCATCGGGCTTAAGTCTTGGCCCGGGTGCATTCTCGTCTTGGAACAACTTGACCGCAAAGACCTCCAATTTCTTTTTGGAGGGCCTGTTTCATGGTTTGCTTCGCCGTACCTCATCTGGAAGTGCTCCACCAGGCGATGGAGAACCACCAAAGGAGCCTGGAGCCGAATGGGCTCATGGGAAAGTCGGCCGACCTACCCCTAGCGCCCCTCTGGTCCTTCCTTCTGGGGATGCTTCGAGGTGTTGCCGGCAAGGTTGCTGTCACCGAGAAGGCTTTTTCTTGAAGAGCCTCCACGAAGTACTGCTCCATAGGGCTAAGTGGATTGTCCTGGCGGGATTCTGGCGCAACGTAAGGGACTATCTCCTTATCGGCCATGGGTTGATGGTGATGGAATGCTGGTGGAACCAATGGAGATTTTGGGGAATAGATGGAAACAAGGTATAGAGTTTAGGGTTTCTGAAGAGAAGAAGAAGGGTACGAGACTCCTTTTCTCATCGCGAAATGCTGTCACGCCTCACGGAGTTGGACTATAGGAGGGTCAACCAGGCCTTGCCCCGAAGCTGGGCCTCACTGGGGCTGGCCCAGATTCGGCCGACCTATAGGTCGGCCGGCCCAGGCTGGGCCCTAGCTTGTGCGGGTCAACTGGTGGGGTTATAAGTTTGAAAGGTAGGATGGGCCCACATGCCCTTTTGGCCTATATGGATCTTTTTGAATATAAGTACGGGATCAACTAAGTCAATCACGTCTATCTCCTCATCAAGAACTTTATTATGGTCTAGGAAAAGCTTGAGTCGTTGACCGTTTACCTTATAGGCATTACCATCGTCATCTTGTATCGTGTTGGCTCCATGTGGTGATGTGTCGATGACGTGATACGGTCCTTGCCATTTGCTTTGTAGTTTCCCATGACCAAATAACTTGACCCTGGAATTAAAGAGCAATACCTTGTCTCCGGGATTGAAGTTCTTAGGCTTCAACCGCTTATCGTGCCATCTCTTGGTTCTTTCTTTGTAAATCG